>NC_086333.1:61355169-61667169 GCF_032445375.1 Bacillus rossius redtenbacheri
TTGGGTGTTCGTCTTTTACGCGTTCAAGCATCGTTTATCCGATCGAGTTGAAACTTTTTACAGTTGTTGTTGGCACTTTCCGCGAAGGTTTCTAACATAGTACCATGAACGTACAATAGGTTGCGCCCGAGTCGTTTCTGATAAATGTTCTCCTTATATATTAGTTATATATATCTATCTTGACATAAGCTTTTGGACATACGCAATTGCTAAGCACTTTTTCTGTAGAAGAAAACTAAAAAATACCAAAAAGACAAAAAACACAAATTAAGAAAAAAATTGAAGTTGTCGACAGGATATAATCACCACATAATATTCCATAACAGCAATATGGTCAACAAACAATACCATGTTACCAAAACACAAATTAAGAAAAAAAATTCAGTTGTCGACAGGATATAATCACCACATAATATTCCATAACAGGAATATGGTCAACAAACAATACCATGTTGACCATATTCCTGTTATGGAATATTATGTGGTGATTATATCCTGTCGACAACTGCAATTGTTTGCTTAATTTGTGTTTTTTTTCTTTTGAGTATTTTTTAGTTTTCTTCTACAGAAAAAGTGCTTAGCAATGGCGTATGTCCAAAAGTCATGCACTCCGATTGCACAAATCATCCAAAGATAATATATATAATTTCACTCTTGAATTGCTGCTACATTATTCGTACCCATGGCAACGGCTATTGCATTTATAGTGGCAGTGGCGTACCCTCGAGGAGGGACATGTGCAGTGAACAATGCGAGTGTGTTATACTGCAGACTGCCGTAGCGAAGCGTGGGCACTACAGCCAGTAGACTACAATAATACGTATATTTTAAATTCTGGATTTATTTTCTACCACATAAAATCATGTTTACTACCTAAAACATTTACAAATATTAATTTTTTAATGTCATTGGTTAGTAGTTAATATTTTTTATTTTGTTCTAATCTTAGTATGGATTTGGAAAAGTGTTTCCATATTCTTGGTAAAGTTTCTTTAATTTAGGTTGGATTAGATATTTTTGTTCAGTATTACTATATTTCTGTACTTCTTAAGAACTTGTGAGGTAATAGGTAGGCAAGGCGGCATGCCGTTACTTCATATCAGAAAATAAGCCCATAAAACGTTTTCCAGCTGCCAAATTACTTCAATGTTGAAATTCCTCCTTTCATTTTAATTTTGGGAAAAAGTGAAAAGGGAAAGTAATAAATAACCTGTAATACGTTTGCAAAGTTGTCACAATAAAACATCAGTACCACGAAAAGAACCATCCATAAACAAATAATGTAAACCTTATTTTATTCCTATGTGTTGCAGTTATTGTTACACAATACTCCTGAAGTGGTTTAACGGTTTCACTACCATGTGTTATTTCCTTCAGTAACTTCAATATTAAATTTTACTCGTTTTATTTTTACAAATTTATCAGAAATTATATTTTTTCAAATTATCATAAATATTTTATTGTTAAAATGTTATAAAACATAAAATTAACAAGACGTTACTCTCTAACAACGAATAAATAAGGAATAGCCTACTTAACTGATAAATAGGGATAGGAAAAATTCGCGGGTTCAATGACCTGCAGGATGAACTCCATAGTTCTACGTACATTCGGTCAAATGCCACCCACCCATTGGCTGCCGTCTTGTGAGACGTCCCAACGTAGCAGCCTGTGATTCGATAAAGCTTTTGTCGGGCGTTTCTAATTGGCCCAGAGTCATCCAGGTGAGTTGTGAGCCAATAGCAGAGGCAGCACTGAGGTGTAACTATTTTATTTTAGACTTTCGCGAAATGAACCCGCGAATTTTTCCTATCCAAAGACAGCGTTCGAAAGGTACAAATACATAAATTTATATGCATTAATACATTACTGTTGTGTTTGCAAATGCAAAATTATACAGATGATGAATCATAAGTCTTCATACAAGTGGTGAAAGCGATGTTTTTTTACTCATACCAATTGCACCTTATTAAATATACAAAATAATGTCAATCCGTTCACATTTCGTTCGTGGCTTTTATTTTCAGTTGGTTCACGATAAATAAGTCAACGCTTTCACCATTAGCGTTTAGACTTACGACTCACTCTGTACTTTCACGGGTAAACTTAACAGTAATAAAGTAATAATACCTTAATTTTACTTAAGTTAAATTTCCTTGGGTCCAGTGGGGTAAATCAAGGCTACCATCACGTCATCAAAGCGACACCAAAGTGAAACGTTTGGAGACCAACGAAAATTGCAACGATCAAAAGTGAGTCTCTCAATGCTGATGAAGAGGGGGGGGGGGGAAATGCTCAGGAGTGGAGCGTTCGATGGCATTTTTGAATAATAACACAATTACATATTTGTGCACTTACAAACTTGTAAACCTAAGTACTCGCGCATTCGCGTAATTTAATTGCACACATGCGTATTTGCCTTCTTGAATCTTAGCGCAATCAAATACTTGCACACTCGCATTTTTGCTCGATCACACCTTTGCACACATCCTTAAATATTTCTATACCTCTGACTGCAGATGTTCACTTAAAAAGCGCCTGGCGGGCAGGCACCTGTGATTTTTATTAACATTTTATTTGTTATGTATCAACAACTCAGCTCTCAGTGCACAGCATTTGGTAGGAGTAATTTCGAGATAATGAAAAGGAAGTCTATGGACATAAATGTGGGACAAAGATGGTGCACCCACGTGTAACAACTTACACGCGTATATATTCACATTCGTAAAAATTAGGGTACATACCAAACGTATTGGTCTGCCAAATGAAACTACCATGGGGCATATTTGGTAAAGTAAAATTGTCATAGCATAAAGTATTCCTAAGTTTTAAAATACGTTATGAAAACGTCATTACACTGTTGATAATACAGAGTCTACCTTCGAGCTCAAATTTCCCCGATAGATTAGTGGTGGAACGTGCGCTTGTTAAACTGAAGTGTGGGGGCTCAAATCTCACCACTAGCAATTTTTTCTTTTACTTTTTAAATGACAAAATAATATAGTAATGCAATGTTCAATATAAGTGTATGCCAATACACTAATTTTTAATCAGCTCTGCAAGATTAATGTTTGTATTTATGAAGTATGTATAGACTGATTTCAGTCGTTTAAGCAAAACAAAGTTTACAAACATAAACTTAGTGTTGTAATATGTGTTTTAAAAAATTAAGGTTAATATTTTATAAATGGTGTAAAAGTATAACGTCTAACTTGTGCAGAAACTTTATAGTACTAACTGTTTAGTGAATTTTAACGAGATAGACAGTTATTTTTTTTAATCCGTGTTGAATCTCAAGTCGAAAGCCGTAATCTATTGAACTGCAACTTTAAGTGCATCATTTGTAATGTTTCATAGAACCGACAAAATGTTAAATATCTTTGATGCCATGGTTATCTCAATACAATTTCCCTGGCTAATAAATTATAGGTATATTTTAAAGTTACTAGTTTATTTTATTACGACTATTCAAGTTAAAAATATGTATTCCAAGATAGTTTCACCACCATAAAGTTAACTTTGGCACATCAATACGCGTAAGTACGCGAAAGTTAATACATACGGGTGCATGTTGCCACACGTGTTCCGCTATCTTGACGACTTCGACCTGTTTAACTTCCGTAGTGTAATGCACGCTTATTTAATCATTGCATTTGATTTCATTGCATTGCATTTATTGTGAAAACTATAGTTTGAATCTCAAGGTGCCTAGAGAAGTTTAACCTCAAAAACGCAGGCTTATGATGATTCCGGTCTGGGGGGAAAATGTCAAATGTTTGGTGTTGAGGTATTTTCGTGTGACGCGTTTGGACTCCTGCTGTTCGGCTAGCCCTGAGAAATTAATAGTACCATATTATTAAACATAGTTATATATATATTAAAAGAGAAATAATTTTGAATGTTTTCCTCTACATTTTATCACGATTGGCGGTATTTTAAGTATTGTACTTTGAATTTGGTGTCCGCTTTTCTTGCAACATGAGAAAATTAGAATTCGCACGTTACCGAAGTTTAATATTTACACATCACTTGTGAGTACTAAAAGACTCACTCAAAATTTTTTTTCTCTCTAGAAAATCTTGATCTTTATGCTTTATTAAATCACACCTTTGCCACATAATTTTATATAGCTCTCGAAAAATTTACAGTCAACATTTACGTTAGAAATTATATTAACATTAATTTAATTTGATTTTTATAACCATTAGATTATGATATTTAATAGTATGATGCACATATCATATATCTTTTTCATTTAGTCTTTCTAACCACAGCCACGTAATTAAGCTTTAAAACATTTCCATATAGACATACGCTCTATGACCATAACATGTATAATGTTTAATGAATCGTAAACTGAGCATTACTAACTAAAACGTTTTCTACTAATATTTTTTTCTAAATTATTTTATATAACGACACGGTAGTTTGTGATGAAAACGTTTGAAAGATTACTATAGTCTAAAAATTAGATCTTTAAAAACTATAATATAATTAGTAACATTGTTATCATCAGATGGAAAAAGTTTGTAACATTCATGTAAATAAACATTAACTAAAACGAGAAATAAATATATGTATTTGCTTTCGACGCACCAATATTCATGAGCACAGTGACCTTTTGACCTATATTTTTGCAAGGGTTGCACAAGTAAATAAAGCTAGTAAACGCGGGTTTAACTTACGCACACAAGATGTCATACCGTGCTTGAAGTTTGCTCGTAACTTACGAATTAGTTTATATTTAAGTATTTGAGTGTTGGTTGATTTAATTCAGACGATTTTTCCATTTAATTTTTTTTTAATTTTTGCATAGCTATTATACTTTTTGAGTAGAGGATATAAAAAAATGTCAAATTAAATGATCACTCTTGGTATTGAAATTCACCAAGGAATTATATAAATAAAAATTGCACGCGTGTTATATTTAAGAGGCCAGTCGCACACGCTAATTTGATTTTTCCTTCATTGCCTTTATTTAAGGACTTTTTCTAAAATTTTGGCTTGTTATCTCCCTCCAATTTTTCGTTCTGACACAAATATTTCCAACGACATTCACTTTGTGCATTATCATAGGTGTAAATAGTCGTGCGAGTGGTGACGATTACAAATACTTGCGCACCTTCTTACACAAATGATGTTATAGTAAGTGACTATCTGATTGTAAAAAACTTATGGCAGAACAGCAAATGCAAAATATATACCCATTTAAATTTTTTAAAAAAACTTATAAATAAAAGTAACGGCGAAAACAACTGAAAAGTAACATGGTGAGTGAACTCTAACTTCAAAGATGATTTTATTTTCCAGAGATAAACTTAGTGCTATGGTTTATTTTGCTCAGTCAATACGCTTATCAAAATTACAACACATATTATTTTAATGTTTCGAGAAATGATTTTACAAAGATCTGGCCAGACAGTCATAGTTTTCACAACAATAACTGTTTAGTTAGGTAGAAAATCCTTAAAAAAGTAGTCAACAATATATTTGCATTGACTTTTGCTATGTGTTTACACGTCACAAAAATTATGAGTTCACCTCCAACGGCAGCCGGCGTGCTTTTAGTTTCTGCCAAATACAGAGAGAGTGGCATTATTCAGTGTTGTGATTTGGGAGGTTTGACTCACTGTGTTGTGCAAAGAGGCACAAGGATTTTGCAAAGAGGCACATTAAAACTATAGTGGACACCAAAAATATTCGGACACTGACTAGAAATTTAAACATTTCGATTATGGGATACTGAAGTCGGACCAATGACCTTCGTCACAAAAGCATTATGCGTTGTCAAAAACTTCGTCGTCCCAAAACAGTATCGACATTTAGATTTAGTGTTTTCTGTGGTTGCTATCTTGTTAGTATTAAAAAATGGTTTTGCCACCAACGAAAATTAATTCCAGTAGTAATATCAGTATGTGTGAACTTCGTTCTCTATAGTGCTTTCACATGTGTAACAAATGGTTACTAAGATGTTAGAAGCCATTCTGTTATTAATCATAGACTTTTTTTAGTCACGTCAGATGTAAAATTTATTTTGATTCCAAAAATGGAAAAAATGGGAAAATTTTGAACAAAGGAATTACACAGACTGTGTTTTTAGTCAGAGAAACCTTTCTTAATGACTTCATTATGTAAAATGTCTGCACATTCAGGAATGGACCGTAACTCTTACATTTTATAAGCTTTTTTTGCAGAATTGATTACTTCTTATAGAATCTGTATGTATTAAAAGAAAATTAGCTTAATTATATTTATTTTGTGCAAATAAATATGTGATTGAATCAAGTATACAACTCTTTGTGAACAGAAAAGTTTAATCAGGTACGAACACAATGATGAATATTTTTAACTTTTGTTTTAAGAAGGACACTGGTTATTTGTTACCCAGGGATTTTTGTAAGTTTAAATATGGCTTTTAAAATGTAAATATGGCTATTTATGGCTATTTATATATATATGGCTTTGGTAATTTACACATCGCTAAAAAAATTATGTATGGAGTCGTAAATTTATATATGGTCCCGTAAATATATATATTAATTCTTAAATTTGAATAAAAACTTATTAAATTTGCATATAACTCCGTAAGTTAACATAAGGCATTAAAAACTAACGTTTGGCTCATAAATGTACATATAGCCTCATACTTTTGTTTCCGTATGCAATCATAAATTTACATATGAAATCATAAATTGACATATGGCACCATAAATTTACATTTTTCATCCTAAATTTACATATGACCACATATATTTACGTATGCTATCATACATTTACATATGACATCATTTGTTTGAGTATAGCATCATAAATATACAAATGACAAAGGTTTATATTTGGCATTATACATTTACACATGGCTTCGTAAATTTACATATGATTTCGTGAATTCATATGTGTCTTCGGGAATTTACAGCAATCGAGTAAACTAACTTTAAACACGAATTTAGTGGAATCATTATGGGGTAGAAACAAATCAAAATTGTTGATTCTTCAGAAGAAACCCTTTTCTTTATTATACATGCAGTTTTACTCTGTTTACAAGGAAACCCAGAATAGTATTTTGTGAAGATACAGTCTATTTGAAACTATGAAGAACGCTTCTCTAATTTGAGGCACAGTCTTCGTAAAAATGTTTGTAAGGTTATTGTAATATCAAACTTCTTTATGTGCATTAAGAGGGGAAAAAACGTTATTCGAATATAGTGCCTATTATTTGTATGTCCATCCAATCTTTTGTGCAACGAACAATAACACACGTATGAGAAATTTCTGAAAAAAAAAAAAAGATTTATCGAAAAAAAAAAGCGTTTGAGATAAGGCCAATCTAGACTATATAAGTTGACTTCCCTCATTAGTACGTCTTTTCCTTGTGGGCTTTTTTCCGAGGATAAAGGGAAGATTTCGCCAACGTTTTAAGCAAAATTTGCAGTCGCGATCACCAGAGTCATTTTTCTTTTTAGTAGAATACTGTTACCCTGATGATGGTGACTGCTATGTCCACCGAAACGTTGATTTACCCTCCACTTCTGACGCGGGCTAAAATCCTCACGCCAAGAAACCTCAGACGAGGGAGTTATAGCCTGCGATATTTATTCCCTTAAAAGGTACTGTCGAGAAGTAGTATTTTTATAGCATTAAATAATTATATGCATCCCAGTTATGTCACGCGTAGCCAATTAATTTGTGATTATTTCTTATAAATTGAAGGGTTTTTCGTGATTGCATGACAAAAATGTAGGCTTTATAAGGAAATTAGAAGAAGAATTTGGTGCAAGCTGAGGATTTAAAATCTTTTGAAAAAATTCCCTATAACATGAAAAGATATATTTATATATATACAATGATAGAAACTATAGTATATTTACGAACTTTTAAACGAAAAATTTGCCTGAATTAAAAGAAGGGCTCTTCACAATTTTTGATTACTAGGTCTTTAAAATTAAGAGTTATGTTTTTTGTTATAACCGTAGTTAATACTCACGTGGAAGGTGAAATTGTGGTTTTGCAGTAGTCTTAAACAGTTTTTCAGTGTTTTGATTCTATACCAAGTTTATTCTTGTGGAGTCATTTTCGAAGTTTAATACCTGTAAATCTTCGAAGATGATTATACATTTATGGTGATCCCTGGATAATTTGTAACCAGCCTTCTTGGTATATTTAAGGTCAATATTTTTAACAGTGTATGACACCATAAATTAGGGTATTTTGGATACAACAAATTTCTCTCGGCTTGACTTTTAGTTTCGGGACTCTTGATGTAAATTTTAAATCTTATCACTTAAACATGTCCTATAATTGTTCTGTACTAGTATGACATATAACCTTAAATTTATGTAGCATATCTAAAAAGTTACTAGCTCAAAATACAGATGATTTTCAGCAACTCTGTCTGCCGCACCATTAGTGAGCTGACGTAGAATTTCATTTGAAAAACATTCTCTTGAACATCTCTTGTGTACATCTAAAAAAATTAATATACCCCTGACTGTGAAGTTTCACTACGAAGGCACGTGGCCACCATGCACCCGTGTGTTCAATTTTAAAAGCTTAAAGGCTTAAACGGCTGATTTTACTGATTTTTTGTGATGATTTTGTGAAAGTAGGGATATTCAGTAGAGAGAATTATAAATAGGGTCTTATACCCGGTTAAAAATGTTTACCCTCAATTACGAAGTACACTGGTTACAAATTATCCACGTATATTTGTAAATTTTCGACTTTCTTCGTAAATTTATGGACACTGTGTTCAATTACTTTTAACATGAATCCAAAAGAATAATTTTGATATAGGTACTAAAAATTTTAAAAATATGATTAATTATACAGTAAAAACACTCCTATTATGTCAGTGTGTGTGTTTAGGTTTGTTTGAAACGAAATATACAACTGGACGTTGGAATAAGGGTTGTTTCTACCAAGATGCAGTTATTTTATTACGAATTATTTAAGTTAGGTTCTTCATTTAAAAGTCCGTAAATTTACTGTGGTATCGAAAAAAGCATGGCCCACATAATTTTGAAGCTGCCTGTAACTCAAGTGGATAACACATGTATGAATGACTTAGGTTTCAACGAAAAAAGTTTTTTTTTGTGGAGGATTCATGTGTTCCTACGCTGTTAAAAATGTTCACCTTAATTTCACGAAGAACACTGGTCCAGGAATCTCTGTTAATTCACGGTTATACTCGATTAGATCATTTGCATTGAGCATGAATCCAGAAAAAAATCTTCGTATATCAACAAAAGCATTCTAAAAACTTGTTAAGTCAAAAGCAAGAACGCCCATCTCCCTTACACTTGCCTGTTTACCCTGTTTACAACGAAACATTGACCTTTGAAGTTGGAGTGAGGCGCAGTTTTTACGAGGATCACGCTGTCTGATATTACGAAGAGCAAATTGTTTATTTCAGGTAATTTCTTCGTTATAAATTTCGTAAATTTACTGTGAATTCTAACAGTGTAAACGAAATTTTATCCATTGTGGTTGTTTTCGTCATAGGTACTTAGTGTACAGACGCGCAGAGAACCTCTACCTTGGACATCCCACCAGGATGTCACAGCAGATAAAGGCCACCTTAAAGACGCGTTACCGACATGAAGACCGCACGCCAGTTTGACGCCCGGGACGTAGAGACGACAATTCGTGTGATGCGCGAGCCAGCGTCGCCCTTAGAGGACACGGCGCTAGAATTTTCGCACGGACGCACCATCTGGAAGTTTACGGACTTAACGCGGGGTAGATAAGGTTCAGATTAGAGAATTTCCCGACCCTCGAGCTTTTCGTGATCTGCCACAACCCCCCCCCCCCCCCTAACCCTATACCGCTCCCTGATGCCGCCGTCGTAATTAATGTTCAGCGGGGCCATGAGCGTTTAATTGCGCGCGCGCCGCAAGTCAATTGAATCGCAATTCGATTCAGGAAATTGACGTGCGGCTGCCAATCGCCCAATCCCCGCTGCCGACGCCATCAGCCCCTTGAGCTATGGCGAGGGTGGTTTTTGGGAAGGAGGGAAGGGGGGTTTGGCCGGGGTGTGTGGGGGGGGGGGGAGGGCGGGCGGCGTGAAAATCACGACTTCATTTGCTGCGGCGAGGAGCAGTAATTTGTTGCGTTTAGCGTCGCTCCCCACTCCTCCCCTCCCTGACCCCTCCACAACACCCCTTTCCCTCCCCCTTTCCATGATTACTTTCCCAATTGCGAGCGCCAGTCAAACTAGGTTCCGGTCCGCACATCCACGATCACACCTCTCTGCCCGGGGCATTCGCGTTCCAGAGACCAATCCTCACGGCTTGACAACTGTTCGGGCAAACCTGTCTGTTGGCACCGCTGGAAAAAAAAAAAAAACTCCCGACGACACAAACATTACAAATCGAATATTAATACCTAATCATCCCCTCGTGTGATCCGGAAGTTGCCCACATGATAGTGTAGGTTGTGCTATGTGGTATCGTAAATAGCGTTAATTGCAGCGACCACCGCTAGATGGTACACTGCAAGCGCATAAACAAAGGAGAGACGCGGTATCTGCCGCACTTTGGTCCGACGAGGTCAGCAATGTACCTTCATTTCTCGCCCGGGCAGGCATGGAATTGTCTCCAAGAGCAGCGTGTGTTCGTTGTTGAACACAGTTTCGTCACTCTGTTCGCTTGCGGTATCCGGATACCGCATTTCCCAACCATGAGACGACAACGAGATCAACAAACCCGTTCCCGAGAAAGCAGATCAGTTCCAAGACAAGAAAAAATCAGGGAGCCCGAAAATTTTGACGCAGACCAAACTGGCTGACGTGGAGAGAACGATGATGCTGTCGCCTTCAAAAAGGCAGTTGAGACTGTCGCTGGCATTTCGCACGAAAGTGCTCAACAATCAATGAAGAAATTGCTCATTTGTGGACATCATGCTGGCTGGGTTCAGAAACTTAAGGGCCCTGATAAATTGAAGCGCTGAAACAGAAAAAATATTTTATGTACTTTTACAAAAGATTCCCTTGTATCCAGTTGCCAAGAAAGAGTTTGTAAAACTATAATAAATATATTGTCACTTTATACAACATATGGCTATGATTATTTGTGCGTATATTAAATACGTCTTTCGAGATAATACTGAGTATTTCTCACGAAAATGGCACATTTTAAATAATGTTTCATCCAAGAAAAATTTAATAAACACGAAAATATAATCGAACAATTTATAGTTTAACTTTGTTTCGTTTTTTATGCTTATTAATATCCGCAGTTAATAACGAAAAGCTATTCAGGGAATAGTTAACAAATAAGTATACTTTTGCAGGTACTGGGACAATACAAAGAATAAATGTCCGGTTAAAAATCCAAACTTAGTATTATTGGGAACGCTATTTTGTAGTAATACATTTGTTTCAATGTAAAATAAGTGTTTTTGACGTGACAACGTCTAATAAATCGATGAACGCCGGCTGCACGCATGAAAAACGATGACTCATTGTTCCGTTACACACATTGTCCCGTTACGCACATTGTCCCGTTACGCTTTGTCCCATTACGCTCATTGTACGCTTGCGCCGCATCTATCTCTCTTCCACTCGATTGGAATAACCATCGAGTTGACTTTTTCGAGGTACATTAAACTTGAAACACTCCCATTCGTTTCCTACTTTTCCTATCATCGTCCTATCCTTAAAAGAATAACACAGATTGGAAGAAGTTAAATAGCAAACATGTATAAAAGTTATAGTTAAAATAATTTCTTCGTTAAAGTAATAAACATATTTGAATTAAGGAGTGCAAATAAAAGTAAATTTATCAATTAAATTGTAGATTTCATTTCACCCCTTCTTTGTATCCATACAAAATAGTGATAATTCAATAAAAATGATTCAATTTTATTCATAAAAGTATGCAATCATTTCATCAATGTATTTTTATGACGTTGTCACGTTAAACTATCGTCCGTAAACCAACTTTACAAACAACCACTTTTTTTTCTTTTTTTTAATTTTGTCACAGTATTGATTATATGTGCATCTTAGTCCATGGTTTGGATTTTATGTGTGCGACTTTTAGACCCCACGCAGAAAAATAATTTTACGGCGAGGTTAAGGTGGGTATCCATATGGTGCATGTTATCTGTTGCGTGGCATCGTTAAGTGTAAACCTGGGGGCACGACAAGGTGGTTCGATTTTGTTGGCTGATTTGCAGTTTCACGAACTTTACGAGAATGTAACTGAGGGAATTCTTTTTTTTTCTGTGTTCAATTGGGCCGGAAGAAAAAAAAGAAAAATGATACGCCACCCGTCCTCAATGGCTCTTGCGTCGAGCCGCGATTTCCTTTGATGTGACGGCAAAAGACCGACAAATAACGGGTCTAGCCCGTTGCGTATCTTCGTGCCAAGTTTTGATACGCAACGCTGCAACGAGTCCCGTCGACACATGCATATTTTGGTTACGCAACAGTGATACGTTACTGTCGTTTACAACATATTGATACCACCATTAGATTGCAATGAGGTATGCTAATGTCAGCGGTCTCTTTCTTGTAATCGGCGGCCGTCTGTAAGAGAAGCCTTTAAGATTGTGTGCCGATAGTAGACATGTGTCTTGAAGAAACTACACCAATCATGAAACACTGACAATTGTACACACACACACACACACACACACGCAGTATTGTGTACATAACATAACTTCACACATAAACTTTTCGCGGAAAATACATGTCCATACCAATTAGGAAACACACACTCAGATATATACACATTATTTTGCACACAACTTCACTCATAAACTTTCGCGAAAAGCACATTCCCATAAAAATTAAAAAAAAAAAAACCAACTTACAGAACGTTCGTGGTACTCCCTAAAATAACTTCCCCTTAAAAAAAAATATTTTTCCAATCATTAGAGAAAGACTTGTTACACTGATTTGCATGCTTTCTGGGAGCAAAAGATTTTTGCTATGAATAATTTTTCAATAATGGGGTTTTTAATTATAAAATCATATTTTAATATATCCATAGAGTTACCTGTTTTATGATTTTTAAACTGTTACAAATCATTTAAATACAACTGCGAATGTTTGGGAATAGTAGAAATTGAATCTTAAAACCACTCAGTTATTTAATTTCAAAATTAAAAATTACATAATTAACTGCACTTTCAAAAATTATATCAAAGCAAATTAAAAAAAAAAATGTTTGGAGGATTATTAGGGTTCAGCTACAACAGGAATATCCACAAGAATTAGTTTATTCAGTTAGCCATAAAGTGTAGCACGTATATTTTGTGATTTATATTTCCAGGCTTTATTTAAAAATTGCTTGAATTTTCACGGGCAATTTATTTTTAGCGTAGTTCATTAAACCAGCCACAGTAAATTTAAATGATGATGTGGGTATTTTTCTTAAAATTCATTTCATTACAAAATTATTTTTTTAAAAATATTCTGTACTTACATTTTAGTTTTCTCCTTGTATATAAGGCAATTTTAGAAGGTATAAATACCACAATTATAGGTTACCGATTCCTATGTAATGTATTTCCGTAGTTCTTCCGATTTTGTCATTTCATTAAGAAAGCATTAGACAGTTGCGCACATTCATTATTTTCCTTTAAAACATATCACTAGTAGCTATGTACTAGTTGTAACTTAAAGCCAATTTAACTTTACAAATAATTTTAGATATTTATGGTAGGCTTATAAAAAATAGTGTTTGTAGAAACTTAGCCTACCAGTTTTGCAGCACCGTCTTGGCTTTACATTAGTAATATTTGACACGTTACTTCACAAACAAACCTAACGGTGTATAATTTTTACGTCGATGAAAATAAAAACTCCCATATCATAGTAAAAGGTTTTAAAGTATTTTAGCAAACATATTTTAACTTTTCTTAAGATTCATACATATATAAAATTTTAATTTACTTCCAAAAAATTTAAGAATTATTTATTGACTACGGTTTTATTTCATAGCCTAACCACATCCCTTGAAAAATTTATTTTTAAAAATCAGACGTAAGCTTTTTATTACGACATATGTGGTGAAAAATGCAGTTCATAAAGAAAGGTGAAAATTTATTTATTATAATTTATGCTGTTCTCTGTGTAAATGCAAACTAATAAGTCTCTTTTAGGACCAAAACTCTGGAGAGAAGTGTACAGTCACAAACCAGTGTGTATGCAAGTTCAGTTTAATCCCTCTCAACAACAATTATTACCTAGTTGTTAAACAGAGAAAGTTTCGGGTTTCCGTCTGTTGCAGAAGAGAACTTTGTGGACGCTTCATGGTCCAGGATGTGGTGAAATGTTTTCACAGCTGAAGTCAGATAAACAGCAGTTGCTGTAATTCTTTCTTTTTTTTATTATTACCGATTTAACCTCCACTCAACATCAGGATACATGACTGTAAAAAAAAAGGAACACATCCAAAAATTAATGCAATTCCATAACTGTGCCAAAAGTGACGTAAAATTTGTAATCAAACCAAAAGAAGAATAACAATGCCAATTTGTTTTTGAATATTACATACGTAAAATAAAAAAAAATATATTTTGACACAGTTTGCAGGTGTAGGTATATATATATATTAAAATAGTAGTTTTGATATCACGCTAGGCATTATTTTATAGTATTTTACGTTAAATTTCGTTTCCGAGTTTTATACTATAAAATTAGAACCACGTGAATTTTCTGGTTACAGAGGTTCGATGTTCCACATCACCCGCGAGTATTGGAAGACTCTCTCTCACAAATGTATTTATTTATTAATTTATTTTGCTGTGAACAAGCTTGTTGTCCAGGCAAGCGGGCATTCAGCCGAGCGCGAACTTCGGCGGCGCGCGGCGCTTCTGTCGACGAGTTCCTCGGGCGGTCGGGACGAGAAGTCGCATGGCCTCACATCTTGCAGGTTTCGTCGACAACGAACCTGGCTGGAGTCACGGCTCTGTCGTCGCGAAACCCGTATCATGTGAGGATAGTTCTCGGCCGCGAAGCGCAGGTCTGGCCGCCTCCTTCCCATCCTCTTCCACTCCTCCAGGTCTTCTCGCTTCTCCTGGTGTTCCGCTGACGTGCGACGTCCAAAGCCCTCGGCGAACGGCTTTCGGTTTGGAGTGGTTCCGCGAACGGAAACGGAGGTCGCGCGGAACGGGAATGTGAAACAACCACAACTGCTGCCATTGTGCCAAGGGGAAACTTCATACATTTAAATGTTTAACGAGTTTAAAAAAGGAATTACAGTATACTTCAATACAATTCCTTGTCGAAAATCATGTACAATGCAAGGATTTAGTATTTATTTTCACGTATTTTTTTCCGCTTTTTTTCGGAGACGTTTCATTATATAGAGTTAAATATTTATGTCTGCAAACGGAATGATTCGATAGTCGACGTAGCTGCTCCGGCAACGAACTCTAGCGGCGGGCGTGGAAACAACGTGTAATTCTCGTACAGAAATGTAGCTGAAAACAATGTTAAGAATTCCAAGTTAATTTCGTGTCCGGATTTCGTGTTATAAGTGTATTTGCAGCTTGAGACTATATAATTTGCTCGTTGCCGAAGTTAGATGTTTTACATCTCTAGCAAGCCCTGAAAGACTCGATGGCATGATTTTTTTTGTTGACTTAAATCATTATGTTTGGCATATGCTGTTGGTGGTTAGCTACATCAGTCTGTTTGTACCTGATGACGGCAAAGAACGAACGTTGCAACTGTTTTGTCCTGGGAAGCCTACTTTGTTCATCTGTGCTATATTAAAGTTGTTATTTTTCTTTGATGTCATTACATTTAACATTTGACGTCAACTGAATGTGGCCTGCTTTCTGTGAATTTCTGTATTCATTTTTCTTTGTCAATACAGCTTTTGTGCTAAATCTTTTTGGGTCGACATGGCATAAGACTTAACTCTGGATACTATTTGCAGTCAACACTTGTGAACTGGTGTAAATATCATGATAGTTTTACCTGCGTGAAATAAAAAAGTTAATTCCTCGCGGTGCTTATAGACTAGAGCCTGTTTGTAAATGTGTGGTATCAACAAGGTATAGAAGGTCTGCGAGATGTAATCTATGCCTTGAGATGACGAAAATTGGTGTAAATAGTAAAAAATTATAATTATAGCATAAAGATGGAAAAGTCCAACTTGCTAGGGCCTAATCCCTCTAAAAAAAAATTTACTGTTACTTCCACTCGTCAAATCTTATAAATTTTCCATATTGTGGTGGCACTTTTTCCCATCGCCTCTATTTACTGCACACCACTAATTGCACACTTGTTTGAGAGTACTCATTTTATTTATTGCATGAGCACCGCAACGTTGCATAGCTGTAAATTAATACTTTAATCCGCCTGGAAGGAGCGTGCAACTTAACTGAAGACACAGTTTTGAAAAGAAATCAGACGCTTAAGATCGCAAACAAATTCGGCAGTTGGACTAGGGTAAATACCTCGCAAAAGAAATACCTTCAGTAAATTAACTTTTTGACTATTTTCAAACAAACTATTCTTTATAAGACTGTACGAACTTATTTTGCACCTAAACGTGTTTATTTCTACCTCAGGTAAAATCGCAACATGCTTCAAAAAATGGCTCACGTTCCTTAACGTAAAAAATAAAAGATTTAAAATTTATTTTACATTTTTTTCATAAATTTTGTTTGTTTTTAACCAAAGCGCCACATAATGGTCTTAACATAATGAGTTACAACTAACAGTGGCATGAAATTCGGAGCAAAATATAACTTATTTTCCGCTAAAATTTGTTACAGATTATAAATTTCGTAGAACGCCAAAACGTAACTGTTTGAAGTATAAAACAGATGCTGCAAAACCAGGAAGCTTCTTCGTACATCACACAAGTTTCATAAATAACCAAGTCAAATAGTTTAAATTTCTCGATGACATAAAAACTACTAAAACGTCGTTTAAAAAAAAATTTGGCCACCTGTATAGATCTTTTGCTGGATTGTTAAAGTTATTTTAAGAGATCGCATGCATGCGGAAACCCCCGTGACGTCACAAATAAGTGTAGAAGGTGCAGCAAAAAAAAATATTCAAGCTCCTTGGCAGTCGCCAACAGTACAGTGTGTAAAAGTTCAAGCTCGACTCAAACTATTGTTAGCGCAGTTCCTGCGAGGGCACACGAACACACGAACGGACAAACATGCGCACGTGTCCGGTTTGATCACAGCTGCGGGGCTGGCACGTAAGCGTCGGGCAAAGTTCATATCGTGCCGTCGGGAGTGTTTGCAGCAACTTGAGGCTACCGGGCACCTTCCTTCAGTATCCTGCCGGAGCTGACAAAACGTATTTTCTCGCAGTAGTGGTCGAAGACGGTGCCCCACGGCATCGTCCACACACGTCCGCTCCTGCTCGCCGTCAGCGGAGGACCCTACGGAGGAGAAACTCTAGTCAACGATACTGACACATAGTTTTTCTTTATAAAGTAACTAGCTGCAGTACCCGGCGTTGCCTGGGCTAAACACATGGAGCTTTATTGTCTGCGAGTTAAAGTAAACTGGATATCGCTATATGACAGTGTGTTGGACATAGAGAAATGTCACACAATTACTGTTTGTATGTTTATGACCTATGATTTTTTGTTTACCCATGGCGATCGGTTATTTATTATTTATTATTAATTATAAATTAGTATGACCATTAATCGAAATAAAAACTATCCTTTCTCTCAAGTTGGAAAAAATTACACATAAATGCCAATTTTCATCTAAATCGGTTGACTTGGTGAAGAGTTCACTGGAAACAAACATCTGGACACTGGATTTATATATATTAAGATTTTAAGCCCACCCGCTAGATAGTAGATTTCATTATATATTTCTAACGTAGCTATATCTGATTGTGAGAAGTCATGCATTTGCTATCATCAGGCAAAGAAACCAATAAGAAAGAATTCACTTTTTTTTTTGGGTAGCCACATATAATTCGTGATGTTGCACACCATAAATTTCTCATCACCTACTAATTTATACAGACCATGATTATTTTTATCACAAAAAAAAGCATTAAGGGTTTGCTCGAACAGTTCAAATCTCGGTTACCAAGCAATTAGTGGTCAATTAGTCGAATTAAAATAATAAATCTTTAAAAGATTTGTGCAATGGGAGTGCATGACTTGATGTAAGTTTTTGGACATACGCCATTGCTAAGAACTTTTTCTGTTGAAGAAAAACTAATAAATAAAATAAATAAAAATAAAAATAAAAATACTCAAAAAAATATACAAAAAACACACAAAATTAAGCAAACAATTGCTTGTTGACAACAGCAATTGTTTGCTTAATTTTGTGTGTTTTTTGTATATTTTTTTGAGTATTTTTATTTTTATTTTTATTTATTTTATTTATTAGTTTTTCTTCAACAGAAAAAGTTCTTAGCAATGGCGTATGTCCAAAAACTTACATCAAGTAAAATAATAAACCTAACACTTTCGATTATAAGACCCGTCTGAATTTTCCTTTGGTATTAGTTACAGGCCCACCCGACAGATAGCGTCACATCTCACGCAACATGGTTTCAGTTCACACTTTAAGAGTCGCACTTTTATATCTTCCTCCTTATTCTATTGCCCAATAACGAACTCTATCGATATTTTCCATGATTATAGTTTATGTATCAGTTGGAAGTCATTAGCGAAAAATAGCGGGAGTTATCGTGTCCACAAAATTGTGATATATATATATATATATATATATATATATATATATATATATATTGGTGATGCAAGGTAAAAAGAAGCGCGTGGAGAAATTTTCGAAATTTCACTCAACGGGTAATCCTGAACACAATCTACGTAAAGCTTAGATCTAGAGCTCTCAATTCTAGAAATATTTGCACACTGTTTCAATTTCTGAAACTTTTACTGAGAAAAATTAATAAAATTTAATAGTGGAATAACATAAATTTTATAACAAATATCTAAAACTTTCCAAAATTTAGTGCACAGTTGCCTCTCACAAAACCGTGACCAAAAGAAAACATAAATGCTTGCATCCAACATTTTAGTGTATTTTTTTTAAGGATGTGTTTTACCTGAATGAGTTAACGGTTACAGAAAGTTATAGTTGTGAAGGTGCAGACATGGATGTATTTAAAAATTGATTTCACGGAAGCTTAAACTTTATATCATTAAATATTTTACTAGATTGAATGAAAAACATTTGGCGAACAATAAATGCCAACTTAACGGAAGATATCCGACAGCACACAAATAAATTAGTTTAATTAACTTATTAATTTTGTTTTCAATATTGAAACTAATATTTTTCTGTCAAATTTTTATATCAGCATCTACTGTTTAGCGTTTTAGCAGATGTTCTGTTTGAGTCAGATAAAGTAGGAGATTGTAAAACCACCATTGCAGTTTTGTTTTGAGCTTATGGTGCTGATACGTGAATTCAGGATATTTTATTAATTTCTTAGTTATATTATTTTATACTGCATTTTATATTATTTTATTAATTTATTTAAGTTATGAAATATAATCACAAAATTTTGTTATATATTAATAATATGACCATTGATTAATCACCAAAAACATACTTAGTATTAAAATTTAATTGTTTATTTACATAGTGAAATATTCAAATAAATATTTTTTTCCAGATGTAAGCAATAACAATTTGAAATGTTATTAGTTGTATAAAATCATAAGACAACGAAGTCCCAAACTCCTTTACGGCGAATTTCTCTATTATTACTTTTATACAGTTAAAAAATTGATTATTGCTTATCTTTTAATAAATACTACATATTGTAGACGTTACCATGGTGCGACTTCCGTAATGTTTTTTTATATTATATGATTATTCATTTAATGGTCCATAGACCCAAAAACCATTGTCAACTCAGAAGTTTATATATATATATATATATATATTTATATATATATATATAAACTTCTGAGTTGACAATGGTTTTTGGGTCTATGGACCATTATATTTATATATATAAACTTCTGAGTTGACAATGGTTTTTGGGTCTATGGACCATTAAATGAATAATCATATAATATAAAAAAACATTACGGAAGTCGCACCATGGTAACGTCTACAATATGTAGTATTTATTAAAAGATAAGCAATAATCAATTTTTTAACTGTATAAAAGTAATAATAGAGAAATTCGCCGTAAAGGAGTTTGGGACTTCGTTGTCTTATGATTTTATACAACTAATAACATTTAAAATTGTTATTGCTTACATCTGGAAAAAAATATTTATTTGAATATTTCACTATGTAAATAAACAATTAAATTTTAATACTAAGTATGTTTTTGGTGATTAATCAATGGTCATATTATTAATATATAACAAAATTTTGTGATTATATTTCATAACTTAAATAAATTAATAAAATAATATAAAATGCAGTATAAAATAATATAACTAAGAAATTAATAAAATATCCTGAATTCACGTATCAGCACCATAAGCTCAAAACAAAACTGCAATGGTGGTTTTACAATCTCCTACTTTATCTGACTCAAACAGAACATCTGCTAAAACGCTAAACAGTAGATGCTGATATAAAAATTTGACAGAAAAATATTAGTTTCAATATTGAAAACAAAATTAATAAGTTAATTAAACTAATTTATTTGTGTGCTGTCGGATATCTTCCGTTAAGTTGGCATTTATTGTTCGCCAAATGTTTTTCATTCAATCTAGTAAAATATTTAATGATATAAAGTTTAAGCTTCCGTGAAATCAATTTTTAAATACATCCATGTCTGCACCTTCACAACTATAACTTTCTGTAACCGTTAACTCATTCAGGTAAAACACATCCTTAAAAAAAATACACTAAAATGTTGGATGCAAGCATTTATGTTTTCTTTTGGTCACGGTTTTGTGAGAGGCAACTGTGCACTAAATTTTGGAAAGTTTTAGATATTTGTTATAAAATTTATGTTATTCCACTATTAAATTTTATTAATTTTTCTCAGTAAAAGTTTCAGAAATTGAAACAGTGTGCAAATAT
This sequence comes from Bacillus rossius redtenbacheri, assembly GCF_032445375.1. Taxonomy (NCBI): domain Eukaryota; kingdom Metazoa; phylum Arthropoda; class Insecta; order Phasmatodea; family Bacillidae; genus Bacillus; species Bacillus rossius. Next base: position 61,376,140 of record NC_086333.1, read on the forward strand.
TTCTAGAATTGAGAGCTCTAGATCTAAGCTTTACGTAGATTGTGTTCAGGATTACCCGTTGAGTGAAATTTCGAAAATTTCTCCACGCGCTTCTTTTTACCTTGCATCACCAAAAAAAAGAGGGAAAGTAAACGTACACATTCGTTTGTTTTAAAAAAAAAAAATATTTTTTTTTTTCTCCTTATCTCCCGGCGCGACTCTTTAATCCCAGCACGTTCCGCAGCATCCAGCTCCGGCACCGGCGCCAAGAAAACTCTTCGACTTTCCTTCAACTTGTTAATTAATCCCCCCCTGCGCTCAAGCTCATTAACACCCGCGCCCTCGGCCCCTCATCACGTTTAATTAGCCTAACCCCTTCCCGGGCAAGGAGCGGGGGGTACCCGGGGAGGGGCGAGCTACGCGGGTTGGAGGATTGTAAGGGTGGGGGTGGGGATGGAGGGGGAGATGGGATAAGGGTTGGGTTCAGGCGGAAGGTTCGGTCTGCCTGCGGCGATAGCGCAACCTCTCAATAGACACCCCACCACCCCCACCACCTCCAACTCCTTTTTCCCCTTCTCCAACCCAGGGCCTTGTCACGAAGCGTCTCGAGATATAACCTCCTTGCGGGTTATGTTTCCGTCGACGGAGGGGTCTTGGAAGGGTTTTGCGGCTGGGTGGGAGGGAGGGTGGGTTGGAAGAAGACCCCCTTCCAGCGAGCCCTGTGTTTCCCTGGGAAGCGCGTGCTGAAGGAAGCGGAATTCGATCGGGCGGGCAATAATTAACGGCCTGTGGAGCACAGTCGCCGTTTTTGATTTTTACGTTTTTGTTATTGTTTTGATGATTACATAATTTTTTTAAAGAAATATTTTTGAAAAATATTCCATGGAAACTGACATAGTACAGAAGGCCAAGCTCTGGTAGCGTCCTGATGGGAAAATAATGGGTTCGCTGTCAATATTGTCAAAATATGGACCATTGCAGGTGTTATCATAAAAGGCTCATTAACATAGGTGTGCCCGAATTCAGATGGGCCATTAGGCGATCTGTTTTATTAAAGTGTTCTTAATTGTTTTCCAGAACGAGATTTAAATCTGATTTAAGCTGAATTGACTTACATGTTCCTTACTATAATGTTCAAGTAGCGAAATCACCTTTTGATGTAAAAATTAAGTGAATTTCAATCAAAACATGCATTCTATTGATGGTAAAACATAGTAAGAAAATTATATATTTTTGCCATATTTTTATTGCGTGCTTTATTTAAATTTATGAAAGGTAATTTACTCCTTATTGTAAGATTTTGTTCAATAGACTTTAAATACACGTGTATCTGCTTAAATTATTGTTATATTTATCCACCATGCCCCCAAAAAGACTTCATAACAACTTGACCCAGCTTTTAAACAACGAGCCCTGTGTTGAGGACCAGTTACTTGCATCGCTTTGATAGTGAAATATAGGCAGATAGGCGTTATGCAAAAAAAAATAATAATATTCACTTGGAAGTGCAATAAACCAACATTTTTCACTGTTTGGCCTTAATATTTTTTCCAGTTTTCCCCCCTTTCTTCCAAATACTTATTTCCCATTAATTTTTCTGATCTGTTAGATCCTCGATTATTTCAATTAAAAAATCTTACGACAGCAACAAGTTATTTCAGTGGCTTTAAAATTTTGTACAATTTAATATTTTTCCAGACGCTCAGTGTTCGTTCTTTAACGGCTAATTATTTACTATTATATTATATATTATTTACTATTTTATACCTCGAAGGCGTATGCCAGCCTTGAAAAGTGCTTTAGCTTAAAATTTTTAACTATTTTGAAACAATTTTTTTCCGTAATAAACACGCAATATAAGTTTGTTGGTTGAACTAATGTAAACCTTGTTTGGTATTTTATATATTATTATTTATAATTACCCTGTACCCTTGATACGTGTAGGGGATTCCCGCACAACAGTGGAACGTATTTATTCATCGTGTTTCGCTTGAAACGGAATGGCCTGATACATGCTGTGTGCATCAGGCAACTGAATGGAGCCACTGACGCGTGCTAGCAAACACACAGCTTGCGTGATTTTTTATTTTTATTTTAAAGGGATTGGAGGGAGGGGGGGAGCCCCTAATCACTCGTGGGCGTGCGCCCCACGAAAAATGTTCAAATCCGTGCAGCACTGCCAACTGAAACGTAATAAAACTCAATACGATCCGAAAACGCGTGTGTTTTATTTTGTTCGACATGAAAGAGGCGGTTTTCAGGTTTCATCCCCTACCACTCGGAAACATACTATTCACTTAACCCGAGTCACACCCTCGAAAAATCCCAGTTCGTGCTTCTCCTAATCAGTTAATTTATATTTTGTAAGAATAAAAGTTACGTTAAAAATCCGTTCTCTTTTCTTTTAAGGTGGTTGTAACTTCGCTCGTCATGGTCATGACTAAAATAAACTTTTAGTTTTTTTATGCTAATCAAATAATTGTCTACGTAAAAATTTTGTTAAAGAATTAAAATTATTGCAATACCTATTTTGCTATGTTTTTTTTTTACTTCCTGTAGGTTAAGTATTATACTCGTTTAATATATCTTAACAATTTGTAAGGTTTGCTAGGTTAAGTTGGTAAAATTTTAAATTAAATACTTAAAAATTGTGAAATTTATATTAACTTACACAGTTTAGTGTGGTTTTTTTTATCCGTTTGTGAAATTGCTCTATCGAGCGGTGAACTACGAAAATTGCAACATTGTAAGGATACATCGTCACATAAATATAAATTATTCTAGCACATTAATTAGAGTTTTAAAATATACAGTGGCCCCAGGATTGCTTTAAAGGAACAATATTTTATTGAAATATTTTTTCACGCTTTAAAAAATTAATCAAAACAAGTAGATAAGCATTTTGTTACGAATTAGTTTTAGATTTATTTCAAAATATAACTTGTTCTGGTGAAGCAGTATGATCCGGGACTGATCGGGGGTTAGTGAATCGTTAGTTTCCCGTACGTACGCCACGAGAAAAACCAGGCCAGATAAAAGTTTAGCGGGTGGCCCTGAGAGCGAATGTAGCGCGTGTCATGAATACAGCGTTCCGTGAAGGGATACAATAACAATTCGTATGTATATTTACGTTCGGATGGCCAAAGTATACAGCTTGCAAACGATAAGGAGATATCGTAACTTGCGTTTCAGAATTTGTATTGCTTTGATCCAGCACTGAAAAAATGTATTTAAAAAACTTTTTAATGTTTTAGAAGTTAATTTGAATTTTTAAGCGAGGTGGAAAATAATATTCTTTACCGTAAATATTATTCTCTTGTGCATAGTCAAATGTTGTTTTCATTTAAATTTAACTCCCAGTATTTTCGTTTAAGTTTTTTCTGGCAGATTTCAGGATACTATTCAGTGACTACATATGTCGTGATGAAGGAAACAGAAATATATACCTACTAACTTCCCAAAATGTTGTTGACGGTTACAGCTAAAATGTGTAGAATGTTCTATGCACGAATTATTCTGTTCACGGTACTGACGTTTTGTTCGTTCTACGTTGTAGAACAACTACGAGAGTCCCGATTATTCGGGAAAATTAAATACGCTGCAGGCTAGACTTGACAGCTATAGACATACACAGGTCACTATAGGGAACTCATCATTGGCCACTACCAACTTCGAAGGTTAAAAAAATATCAAAACCCTTTTTTTGACTGCGATAAGATATATATGTCCGCGTCAACGCGGTGACTATCTGCCGGACGCGCTAGCATACTCACTGAATTTCTGTGATTCGTGTTCTTACAGTAGTAGATACGAGTATCTTTGAGAAGCTCGACTAATCACGATATCCAGACGATACTACAGTGTTTCAACACACAGCCTGTTGATCTTTCCGCCAAAAATACATACACCTAAATAAGCGAGTAATCACAGTAAATCTTAACCTATCGATTATAAAATTTTTTTTTTTAGATGTTAATAGTAATATCGAGTCATTCTGAATTAAAATTAAATTTCATAAAAATCAATTTTTTAACTTTTCTTTTAACATAAAAATAAATGAAATTTTTTGTTACTGTCGACATGTTGCCCTCGAGATATCGATGAAAATCCAAGCAGTGTCGCTCAATTGGCGAACGCGATATATCGATGTTCCCCGCGGAAAGCGAACAGCGAGCTCTGGCGGAAGCGACTCCGAGGCCCTGGGGTGGACTCAGGATCCAATCTGGCAGCGGACCTGCCCGGCCTCAGGGCTGAGAGCTGGGCAACTGTTTGCGTGGTCAGGCCGGGAGCACGCCGCGTTTATCGATTTCGCGTCTCGATTACTTCCCCCCCCCCCCCACCCCCACTCCCCAGGGAGGGAAGAGGGTTTTCAAGGAGTCCTGGCTACAGGCAAGCGGTACACTCAGGTGAAAGTGGACCAGGCGACGCACACTGCGCGAGATCCTGGCTCTCCGGAGGCTGGAAGCCCAGACGAGTCTCACCGTCAGTTCAGTCGAGTTCTTAACAAAACATTCGAAAATTTGTTTGTGCGCACCTTCTTAAAGCGAATCTGGATGAATTTAAATTAAGAACCAATACAGCCAACTTCGTTTACAAAAATTATCACTAGTGTTAAATATCAGTCATGTAAATCGAATCTTCGATAAAGATCTTGTCTTTCATACAAAAACAAATGTTATAAATATTAACGTTATAATGATATTTAAATTAATGTACACTTTTATTTTAAAGGTGGGACAGTAGTTATTTTCTTAAACGTGTAAACATATTTTTTTTTATTTCGAGGGATTAGTTTTAAAGGAGTGTCTATGGATTTATTACCCTAATTCATTTAAATTTACTGAACAAAAATAATTAGTTAATAGAAAGGAATTTTTAAGAATAGATTTTCTTTTCTTAGATTTTTCCCCAATTCATGTAGATTCTGCAAGAATAATTTAAAAAGGCATTTGTTTATATAAAAAATATAACGATAGTTATAAGTATTGCCAAAATCTGTTGGTTTGGATAATGGTATTGATTTAAATTATTTTGATGACCAAATGTAATATAATTTATGAGCGAAAAATAAATTATATCTGTTTGGTTAAAACAATCATATAATTTACTAATTTTTTGTTCTCCTTTTATGACACATACTCAATACCTTCTTAAATTTTAAAATTTACATTAGTGTAATAAAATGACCAAAATTAAAAAAAAGTTTACATTATTAATTAGTTTCAAATGTAGAAGTTAGGTTTAAAGCAAGGGAAGAGTTTTTATATTTAACATTTATTACCATAGTATCACCTGATATTGATACTAAAACGTATTCAAGCTACCGTCAAAAAAAATAATTATAATGTGTTAAAGAATAATGGTAACGAATTTCACTTTCAATATTTGACTGCCACTCCAAAATAATTAAATCTCTCAATTTTCACTCGGCAACGAAACAGTGATACTTACGGTTTTAACGACCAAAATATAATAAAAAAAAGTAAAATATTTGCTAGCCATCTAAAAAATTAATATGTAGTCAAATAAAAATATATAGCTCTTCGTAAGAAACGACACTTTTTACTTAAATGATGAGGAGATATACCATACAAACCTCGTTACAATACCAATACCAGTATTCAAAAAAATGTTATATTATTTGTTTTAAAGCAACGTTTTGCGTTTAGATTTCATAAAGAACTAATACCGTTATAATATTGTTCTTCCAAAACACTCGAAAATGATTTGGAGAGGGTATTGAATGTTTATTGTCTTCTGCGCTCAAGAATACTGAAAAGCAACATTACTTAATCGGTTTATTGGCTAGTTCGCAACTTCTTAGAACCATACTTAATATGAAAAAGGTACTTTTGAACTGAAACAGCGGTGCTCTAGCTACTTACGACAACTGATTCTGAGTGAAATTTCAGAAATACAAGGATGGAACTAAAAGGTATGAAGTTTTGTTTACATTCTGACAAGAGGTTCTTTAAATATATTTTTTAATCATTTAACGCCTTTTGTGCCATGAATTTGTGGCGTTTGCGTTCAGAGAGGGCTTTCAAACATTTTTTTTCCAAGGATTTTATTTCACAAGAATTCTTCAAAGGTTCTGTTTGATTGAAAACTGATACAATGATTCCATAAACCTTTGTATAAGAACTGTAGTCTTCGGTATATATATATATATATATATATATATATATGTTTTTTTAATTCAAAGAAGCCTGCACAATGAAAATTCCTGTGTGTGTCTTTGGAGTGAATATAAGATAGGCCAATGAATAATAATTTGGCTTTGGCCCGACCACTTATTGAAAGATAAATGTTATGGTATTTTTTTATGTGAAACCGTAAATTTTTTGAGAACAAATTCTTGCCGATTTTACAATTCTTGCCAAGGAAAATGCTAGAAATTATCCAGAAATTATTATTTCTAAAATGTTTATCATTAATATTGTGTATGAACGAAGCTTTGAAATATTTTTTCATGAATGATTACTTTCCTTTAATGACAACCTTCATTGAAAATCTTAAAAGTATCGAAACACAAACAAAATATCGTTAGGGTAAAAAAAACTAATAAATGAGCACATAAAACCAACAGACCTCACCTTTTAAGCTAAAATATTGCAAATTTAAAAAGCATATTAAGCCTCGTCATCTTGCAATTTCATATATTTTAATACCATTTTTAATAAAGCTTCCGTGCTAAATTAATGTTGGTCGACATGGAATAGAACTAAGCTTTGACTACTTGTTGAAGTCAACACTTGTAAACTGCTGTAATTATTATGTTAATTGTAATCGTTCACGTGGAATAATACGTTGTTTCCTCGCGGTGTATACAGACTAGAACCTGTTGGTAAATATGTGGTTGCAGCAAGGTATAGAAGGTTTGGGAGATACGATTTATGGCTTGAAATACCAGAAATCGAGCTAAATAGTTCATAATTAGAATTTTATCAAAAAAAAAAAAACGATGGAAAAATTCAACGTGGCAGGGTCTAATCGCCCTTAAACTGCGAAATAATATAATATCTTGCTCTTATGTTTTTGTGTTTGTCCATGTGTCGTTCACATGACTATGTGGGTTCCGAACAACTTGGCGCTCTTAAACCCGAATCACGTCAGGGGGTGGAGAAGGGGGAGGGTTTGAAAACCACAACGATCGCCACATGAGTGCGGAGTGGTGAGACGGAATTGATGAGTGAATAATTGCCTAACGTTTCGTCGTCGTACTGGAACGATTATAGGCGGGGAGAGGCAATGAGACGAGAATTTAATCTTGTTAATCAAATAGAGTTTTTGTTTCCGATAATTTTAGCTATGCTTCCTGGAAAATATTTAAAACTAACAGAGATTTTAAAAAAAATTATAAACATATGTCTATATCATTAAACTGATGGTCAGACAAAACCAAACATAACGAAAAATGTTATTTTCAATGAAATTTCAAAATGAGCAAATAATTTTAGGTTCAAAATTATTCAAAATTATTTCAATTTAAAATCACAACAAAAATACAAATACATGTACACGTGCTGTCAGAGAAAAGAAAACCCTACTCAAATATCAGAGGGATCTCATTATTTGGTAAGATATCCAGCCAAAGGTTTATGCATTTTTATTTAAATAATACTATATTTTTCAGGAAGACTAGCTACAAACTTTGAATGCGAAATTTCCAAACCTTAATGAGAATAATTTTACGTAGTAGAGTTTTCGGTTATTGCCATGTAGGGTATTTGCAAGAAACATTCATAAACTATTGTCCATTAAAGCAATATAAAAATAAACTTTAGCACTAGCTTACTTTTTATCGTTTAACCACATAATCGTCATTCAGTTCTAAGCAATTTTCATAACGCTGCAACAATTTTTTTTAATCACTCTGCATAGAATTTCACCGCCTGGGAATTAAACCATTTGACGACGGCAGTCTTGGGTTCCTCGTCGTAAGCTTGACGATGGACCGTTCGCAGTCGCCCACAAAGCGGCCGCGGCAACATCTCCGAAGACAGTCCAGCAAACAGCAGCCAGTCTCTCAGATCGCCGTACCGAGCGGGGGAGTCTCAACCGGGAAGTGCGGCTACCCGCAGTGCAGACGAGTGAAGCGCCAAGCCTTTACACAGGGGCAGTTATGACTTGATGTAAGCTTTTGGACATACGCCATTGCTAAGCACATGTATGTCTGTATAAGAAAAATACAAAAAAAAAAAACCAAAAGACAAAAACACAAATTAAATAAAAAAATTGCTGTTGTAAACATGATATAAACACCACATTATATTCTATAACAGAAATATGGTCAAAAAACAAATAAAAACAAAGAAAAATGGACTTACAGAACGAAAAAAACACACAAATGATGACAGCACAAAAATATTGAACCCAAAAAAATTCAGCCCAACAGTTGAAATGAGACAAAAACACGAAAAAACGAAAAGACAAACACAATAGTTTTCCAAAACAGAAACAGGCGACGTTTCGGGAACTGCTATCTGCTCCCGTCCATTTTTCTTTGTTTTTCTTTGTTTGTTGACCATATTCCAATTATGGAATATTATGTGGTGTTTATATCCTGTTTTAAACAGCAATTTTTTTTTGCTTAATTTGTGTGTTTGTCTTTTTTTTTTTTGTAGTTTTCTTCTACAGACATACATGTGCTTAGCAATGGCGTATGTCCAAAAGCTTACATCAGGTCATGCACTCCCATTGCACAAATCTTTCAAAGATAATAGGGGCAGTTATCGTAGTATCCCAGGCTCCGTGACGACCAAGCCGATGGCATCTTCGCGAGTCACACGCCTGGCAGGCATGGCTACTCGCCGGCAACCCCAGGTGACACGGAGAGCATTGTCAGACGTTGTGACGACGCGCGTTGTGATTCTGTTCACCTGCCCCTGTGTAATGCCTCTGTGTGCGTGCTTCCCGCTTCACTTGTCTGCACTGCGGGTAGTCGCGCTTCCCGGAGGTTTAATTTCCAGGCGGCGAACTTCTATTCAGAGGGGTTAAAGAAACTAGTGCAGCGTTACGAAAAGTGCTTGGAATTGAATGGCGGTTATGTGGGAAAATGAAGTGTAGATAAACTAAAACTGTTATAAAATTCTTTTTCACTGGTTTCTTTTTTTTTTTAAATTACCAAACGGACCTTACTCTGTGAATAATTTTCGTTTCAAGTCCCGTCGACATCGAAGGCACAAGTCACAAGAACTGTGGGAAGAGATCGCCCACGACATATTGGAAATCAAAAAAAAAAAAAAAAATTGTGACCGAAGTTTTATTCACGCTGTTACAGTCTTCCGCGCTGTTTTACTCAGTCCGGCTGCCAGCAGACTGGCTTGTGATTCGCTCGGTTGGAAGTGGTTTCAATATTCTCATGCTGCCAACCGTTGCTCAGTAATTTTAATGTTCTTAATAAAATTTACTTACCAAAGTATTAATGTGGTTTCGTGAAAAATGACATTCCTCACTTATTAAGGATCTATCTCACACACCATGTCGAGTTTAATTTAAATCCCACCAAAATCATTATAAAAAAAATTAACTCGCTTACTCTCTTTTATTTATTGTTCTGTAACCAATATATTCAACAGATATTCACTGATTGTAATATAATGGTTTTGAAAACTCACGCGATTTTTTTACACCCTTTGCATTTCACTTACCGATTATCTGTTTGAAAATATGCGTGACAGAACAAAAAAAAATTGCAAGTTATGGGCATGGTGTTGAAATTCCAGTAATTACCCATAAATAATAGTAATAAAAGAAACTGAAATATCAAAAATGGCGTGTGAGACAAATATTTGAACAAAAATGCGCTTTTACTTATGTACACGTGTTAAAAGTTATACTTATTTTTATGTGTAACATCTTAGCACTTGGTATGCGGCATTTGGAGGAAGTGTTTTTGTAAATGCAACGGAAGTATAGGAATGAAAATGCGTAACAAACACGGTGATGATATATGCAGTGGTTGGCGCAAACGAAGAGTAGTGTTCATTTAACATCTAATTATATGAAGAAAATAAAATTGCTATATATATTAATTCTTGAAAATTAGTTGCGAAAAAAATATTTAAAGAGTTGAATTATTCAAAGCCATAGTTAAAAATAAAATTATTTCTTATACAATACTTATATTTTTGACCCTTTAGACCTAGTTTTGAATTAGATGGGTGTATCGAAATACTCTTTGAGATTCGAATTTAATATTCGAATTCGAGAAAACTAGGTTTTTGACCTATCACTAATAAATATATTTATACATACTAAAAAAACTGTTTGCGATGAAAAGTCTATGCATAGGATAATATTATCAAAAATATCTTTCGAAATGGCTGTTTACATTATTTATAACTCAAATTAATCATTTTAATTTTTTTTCTGTTTGTCTGTTTGTTCCAGCTTCTATTCAAAATTACTTGATGGATTTTTATAAAACTTTTTTCGTTAGTAAGTTCATTAGCTAACTAAAATCTAGGATGTATATAATTACAAAATGCCACCCCTAAGGAGGTTAAAAAAGAGGTGAATTTTATAAGCATAAGGAATTATATTGAGTATCCTTTATAAATATACAAATACCACTAACCACAATTTCACCATTTTGGAAAATTGAAAGGCGTGTAATGGGAGTAAATCTAGTTTTAAGATAAATAATTATTTCCAAATGTGTGAAATTATAAGGGTGTGGTTTTAGAAAAAAAATTATACTTATGTATCCACTAGAGCTAAGGTAAGACATTAAGAATGAACAAGCATAACATATTCAGTTCATTTTTTTTAAATTTCTGGAACAATCTGTTTGTTCAGGGGGTAAAAAGGGGTTAGTTTGGTTTTATATAAAAAAAATCATATCTCTATAGCAAATAAAGCTGAATTTAAGAAACTGAGCTTGAATAACTTAAATAATTAACAATATTTTAATTCGACCACAAATACAGTAAAAAGGGTTTCGTTAGTTTTGGCAGTAATAAATCATATATCCATGTAAATAAAGTTGGAGGTAAGAAACTGAGAAAGAATAACGTGCGTTACATTATTTCATTGCATGGTTTTTTACCTTCATAATTTTTTATATTCAATCGCAAAAGTTGTGAAAAAGCTGTCAGTATAGGTTTTATTTTAAAAGTAATATTTCTGATGCTAAAGTGGGGTGTAATTTATGCGGTATGATTTATAAACATGCAAAATGTGTCATAACTTTTTTATTACTTCCTGAAATTCTACCACTAAAGGGGTGAAAGATTGTAAATATGATTTAACATTAATAAATAATACCATTTAGTTAAATAAATCTTAATTTCATATAGGTATTGTCAGTGACTAATCAGCATATGCTAAACTAATTACTTTATCTTAGTTAACGTTCTCCGAAATACTACCACTTAAGTTGTAAAAGAGATGGATCTGACATCTGCATTAAAAAAAGTTTGATTTTATTTGGTTAACGAATATTGTCATATTTACTATATCTGCAGTTCAGAATTTTCACATACATAGGTAACCACGTGTAAAAGAGGAGAGGGATAAAAAAAAATTAATAATTTTGTTTACGTTAAGCTAAGCATAACTAAGAATAAACTAGTATGCTGGATAATAAATTTGATAACTCTATTCTACCAATATAGGTGCAAATAAATAATGTGCAATAAAATGAAATTATATTATTAAAAGCAAAAATTCAACCAAAATAAATTTTAGTACAAGGGTAAACGATGTCATAATCCTAATCAAAATTAAATAGCAAGCGTTTATCACAACGTTTGATAATTGGCTACATCATGAAACGGAAAGGAGTCAGTTGCGATTTCATCCAAGGTAAAATACATCTTCGAACACACTTAAACGGGAATTATAAAATCAGACAACTATCATGTTGAAAATAAAAAAATAGGCTTACACATAACCGTTTTACAAAACAACCATTCATAAACGGTTTCGTTATGATTTTAATATATTGTACACCTGAACATGAATTATTAACGTTTGAAATTAATTACATATCTTGACGTGACAACGTATAATAAATCGATGAAACCCGGCTGCACGCACTAAAAAGTGTCCCGTTACTCACATTGTCCCGTTACACTGTGTCCCGTTACGCTCATTGTACGCTTGCGCCGCATCTATTTCTCTTCCACTCGATTCGAACAACCATCGATTTGACTTTTTCGAGGCACATTAAACTTGTATCACTCCCATTCGTTTCCTACTTTTCCTATCATCGTCCTATCCTTAACAGAATAAGACAGATTGTAAGAAGTTAAATAGAAAACATGTTTAAAAGTTACAGTAAAAATAATCTCTTCATTAAAGTAATAAACATATTTGAACTAAAGAGTGCAAATAAAAGTAAAATTATCAATTAAATTGTAGATTTCATTTCACTCCTTCTTTGTATCCATACAAAATAGTGATAATTCAATAAAAATGATTCAATTTTATTCATAAAAGTATGCAATCATTTCATCAATGTTTTGTAATGACGTTGTCACGTTAAACTATCGTCCGTAAACCGACTTTACAGACAACCAATTTTTACTTCAAAATGGAACACTATTGCTTTATCGGGAAGCATGGCAACGGGGAGTTTCTCTAGGTGGTGTGTGAAGGGGGAGGGGCATTGTTCCTGCCGGTCGTCCCGCGGAGGGGGGGAGGGAGGCATGAGCAGAGGGACCTTCTTCGGCGTCGCGACTAATTGCTGGGGCCTGCCGAGGGGATTGTTGGCAGGGGGGAGGTATATGAGACCCGGACACCCGCGGAGGCTCCCGTCTTAGCTGCTGACCCCTCGTCCGGGCCCGGGGACTCCCGGGGAGGGACACTCTTCCGAGGCCAAAGGTCACGTGCTCCCCTCTTCCCTTCTTTTTCCCAACCCCCCCCCCCCCCCCTCTTTCCGGGACGGGCCTACCCTCCGTAGCTAGCAAACCCTCCGCGACCCTCCATGCCGTCGGTAATAACTCCCCCAGGGCCCGGCTCGACGGCGCGGGGCGAAGGGGGGCAGACGCGAGATGATCCCGGAGGCCGGCAGGAGGAGGTCTGAGGCCACGGGCCCAGGAGCCGTCGAAATTAACTTACCCTCCAGGTCGCTGGAAAGAGTTTTGAGCACGGAGGAGCAGCAGGAGGAGGAGGGTAGTTAACGCCAGCAATTAATGAATTATAACGCGCACGGCTGAAGGTCCGTGAGAGGAAAGGGTGTGAGGAAATTATGAGAGGCTTGTCCTCTCTTTTGACGTTCCCTTGGCGATCGCCCAAAAGGAAAGGCAAACAAACGTCGCGTTGACCTCGTCATTACAGACGAAAAAAAAAAGGGTGAACCTGGGGGGAAAGTCCTTCGCCTCGTGCGCACACAACGGCGCTAAATATATCGCGAACGTGATTTAAGGCTGGTCAAGACATTAAATCATTTCATGGAATAAAAAAGTATGGAACTCCTAGTTGATGTATACATGACACACATTTGTTTGGTATATGCATTAAAAAATTTCAAATTTTTATAACATTAATTTTTTTGGATTTATTAAATTTTCAATTCTGTAATTGAATTCGTGCAAATGAAGAAAAATATTTAACTTCAGATGACAAGAAAATAGAATCTGGTGTACGATATTGTTTGCGAGGGTGATGTCAAATTTGTATTCAGTAAAAGCCATTAGATCATTTTTGGCATCATATTTAGTGTTACATAATTTTTTACAGAAAAGTTTGGGCTATATTCAACCTACGTTATAAAATTAATTGAGTTTTATTTCCAATTAATATTTAGCCATTGCCCTAGCCTCGAAAGTATAATTTCCAGTGGTATATGGTTTGTAAATGTACGAGTGAAAACGTAGTTGTGGTCCACGAATAACCGGAGGCATGATTGGGTCTCGCGCGAGACTTGGAAGTCGCCTCCGTTACCAGCGCGCGACCTGTCAGCCTGTGACTGTACGCTGGCGCTCCAAGCGAGATGTCTTGAAACTACTACCAGCTCTCGCGTGGGCAGCCAGTCTCCCGGGAAAAAATTCCACTTTCGCGCGCATTTTGTGAAGTGTGAGTCGTACGAAGTGGTTTTGTAAGCAGAGTGGATCTGAAACTGTAAAACATGTCCAACAGAAAAAGGCAGCCGAGAAGCATTTTGAAGAAAAGTAAGAAATCTAAAATCATGCGGCAGTTGTGGAAGAAGAAAAAAGCCAAGGCCGAAACCGGAACATGTTTTACAAATTCGAGTTAAGTCATACGCTCGTTTTGAGGTGTATATTTATTCATACATTATTCAGGGTTTCAGTATGCTAATGAATTTTGAAAAAAAAAAAAGTTTGCTCAGCCAATAGCCTAATTTTCTTTTGCAACTGTGATTCAGGTGTATCGAACTTGTAAGTTTATAAATTATATAAAAAAAGAGAAACTGGAAATGTTTATGCTATATTTCGTAATTTTCTGTATGGAATAAGAAAAATAAATTATTCGAAATTTAAAAAAATTATATTTTAAGAAAGATGTAAAGAAACTTGAAAATATTCCGAATACGAGCTTGTAACTACCGAAATTGTAGAAAAATTATCTTTAAGTTATAACACAATCTCACTATCTAATTACTCTTAATAAATAATTAATTTATTCATTGAGTAAACTGCAGTTATATCTTTTTTTACCTCATTATGACAGTACTAACAAATCGCGTTATAATCTCTGCTAACTTTTTCGGGTCAAGGTTACGTAAAAAAAAACTGGACAAAAAGTTACTCGTATGAGGTATCCAATTACCATGTTTCCATTTCGTTTTCTAAACGATTTCGAAACACTTTTCGAATTGAATACGCTCATGTATACAGTACCTATTTAAATCGAACAGTCAAAGTCGGGCATCCCAAAAATGAGTCAATACCAGCTCGACTAGGGTGTTAAATTTACCTAACTCATATGGTTATCGTATTGAAATCCTTTTGAAACTAAACGCGTGCATTTTTTTGCGTAAAAGATTTACCTTTAGCCATTAAAAATAATTTAAAAATAGATACTTATTGAATATTATTGAATATTATTGAAGTTTCACGTCATTTTCTGTCGTAGATAACAAAATACAACCGTGACAAACAGAAGAATCAGTACATTGGACGACAGTATTGAAACGTTATCAGATCAGATCGAAATTTCATATGTGAATGGGTATCGTACTTAGACGAACGTGAATAAACTATTTTTAATGCATGTAAATTTAGTAATTAAGCGCTAGTTTCGAGTTTAATAAAATGACATTTTACTAAAAATGGTCTAAAAATGATTTTGAAAAAAAAATACAAAATTGCACAGTTTTCGTTACACAAGCAGATACAATTTAGAAAAATCCAGGCTTCAGGTTGCAAATTTAGAAGATAATGAGTTTGCAGCTGCAGCTAAGGTGATACTGAAATTTCGCGACCCATTACAAGGCACATGTGCAACAGTTGAAAGAATTAATCTTGCTGCTCCATTTAATGCCAATGTATTTTTCATGTCAGTGTAGAAATAATGTATGTAAACGCAATACAAGATACCCTATCCATGTTATAGAATAATCTGTCCAACACAAAGTACTATTATGTGTACTTCTATTTTTAGTTTTTGGTGTAAGGATAACAATTTTAATCACTCCACTGTACTACAGTCATGTGTGGTTGAAATTGCACAACTGCCTAGCCATTCGTTTGAATTTTCGTCCATCATTCAAGTCAAATTTCCCTTGGCCAACGACTCAGTCTCATAATATAGCTGTGGGTTGGCTTGTAACGCGTAATGGCCTAGGTCTCCGCGGCGTGAATGACCTGCGCAGCTGACGCCGGGTAGGGGCTGGGCGGACCGCCTCTCAAGGTCACCGTGGCAAGAATTACTAACCCCTCCCGTTGCAAAAGTTTCGTGCGGGAGAAATATTCACACCAAAATGCGCTCTGCTCGTCTCATGACAACGAAAAAAGGAGTTTTGGGGAGGAGGGGAGGGCGCGGCGGCTTTGTCTTGAATTATTGCGTTACACTACTGAGTATAAATACAGGAATCTTTAGAACTGTTTAGCTTGAAACGAAATTATCCTGAAACTATAAAATAAAAGTAAATACTGCATATTATCTTGGCATCGTTTGATGTTTCGTTACTTATTATGGTGCGCGTTGTTTGCTAATGAATCGGATTGCCCCTCCCCCCCCCCCCTTTATCCTTTTGTAATAAAATAATTATGGTGAACAAAAGATAATAAAAAGGCCGCGTTGGCTGGCGCTAGAACGCAGGTTTACCATCTATGCAATCAAGGTTAGATTCCCGTCGCGGCTTGGTCACACGGATTTCCGCATGTAGCAATCGCTATTGGTCGGCGGGGTTTCTCGGAGATATGCCTGTTCCCTGTCCCTGCGTTACGGCGCTCGCACCCTATGCACCTCGACCTATCTCGGGCATTATTCACGATTGGCTGGAAGCTGCAGGTCTTTTCCTCGCGTGGGTCGGCCCGCCTCACAAACGTGCCAACCTCCATTCACTGCATCCTTAGACTCCGCATCAGGCTGTAACTACAAGACGATTTTCAAATTTAAACCGAAGTATTTGGTTAAGTGTAATAAAGACATCATTTTCATTAAAACATTTTATTTTTGCTGACTCTAGCAGTAGTTTGTATTGTAGTAATTACTGCGAAATCGTTGTTACTGTTTATACCCAGCAATTAGATTATTTTTTAAAATATTTGTGTTATTCTATTAACTGCATTCCTTTACACAGAATAGTTTTCTGATTTTGTTTTTTTAAGGTTAAATTGCAGCATATAATGTACTTGTACGTAAGTGTGTATCATCAACTGCGTAACTTCATTGGTTTTGTGTCCTCCCAAAGAAAAAGCTTTTATATGCCTCTGTAAAAAGGCAAGCCACACTCATATGGTTGCTGTAAGAATTTTGAAGTCTAACACGCACATAAATGAATAACGCAAATTTTCGTTGTTATTTTTTACCTCAATGTTGGAATGTACTTTTTTCTAGAAATAATTTTTTATTGGAACGCTTGAATAATTATACACCGTTTCTGTCACATTTATATTAACTTACTAATTTTTATCACTATACAGGTCAAACGAAGAATTACGCAGCGAAGAAACAATCTTGTCACTTACAAAAGTTTCTCTTGAAGAGCAAAAGCAGTCGTGTGATAATCAATTGAGTTTACTAGAAAGTAGTGGCTTTGAATATATATACTGTATAGAAGTCGCGAGTGGATAGGATTTACTCTACGTTTTTCAGAAGCGTATGATGAGCAGCTTGGGAACTGTATCGTCTTAGTTGTTATTTACACGTTAGAGTGCAGCACTGTCGCCCGCTGTCATTCCCCGCACCCCCCATGCATCATTCACTGCAGCTCAAGGTCGTTCAACATGAGGGGGAAGGGGTGTTTGAAGAGTTTGACACTTGTCCGCTAGGGACCACCACAAGTCGATGTCCTAGAGATGGTGGCGATTGCGGCGGTGAATTAACCAACTACCTCAAAACCGTATTAGAAATTTTAACCTGGGCTGGCGACTTCTATACAGTATATATATTCAAAGGTAGTGGTGAAGAAAGCGAGTTTCCTGATTTTATTGTTGAGCACGACATTAACTACATTTTCTTGGAAGAGAGGCTTCGAGGAAACAGATGTGTGAATATTGCCCATCTAATGAAAGAAATGGCTCTACTGGAAGACCATAAGAAAATATGTACGTTAGGGAAATTTGTTTTCATGTCAGAAAGTCGCAGTGGCCTCTTTTCGACTTGGACATTCCAGTGTGATGCATGCAACCAAACCAAATAAATTACATCTCACGAACCGGAGTATTGTGACGACATCAATGATGCTCTGGTTTGGGGTGCTATATCCATAGGGATTGGACACAGCCTAATCAAAGAGCTACCATCTGTGATGGACGTGCCTAACATTTCTGAATAAAAATTTCGATCTCACGAATCTTCAATTGAAGAGGTAAGATTAAAATGTAAAACAATTCGCGTAAAATATTATTTTTCTAGAAAGGATGTTTGTTTTTTAGTGGTGCCATGTTATTCATTATCCCATGTCACTTTTTTATTGCCACATTTAATGTGGTAGGAGGGCAAAATAGGATGCTCAGATATAAATACGTAGTTCTATAGTAGTATTGGATATATATATATATAAATATATATATATAAATATATATATATAAATGAATGTTTTTAATTTCAAACAATACTTAGTTTCACACACTAACATGTGTTTGTTCTGTCCGTTCCTTTGTACGAAATAAAATATTTTAAAATAATTTCCTTATCCAAACATCTGTTTGGTTGTTTCTACATCATCGACAGATACATGCGCGTAATAAACATCTTTGCAATAACAATTACGTACATCGTGGTAGAGGCAAATAAATATTTTGTTTTCAGTAAATAAACGAAGTACCCTGTTTAGGGGTTTTGGTGACAACCAAATCAGTTTTATGAGTACCGGCCTGCATTTACATGGAAATAGTATTGGTCATTTTGAGTATCTTGGTTCGGATAGGCCTTTACACATTGAAGATTTGTTCGGAACTTCTGTGTAAATAAAAATTATTTGTTGTTTATTTATTTAAAAATTATTTATTGTTTGTCGATGTTTTTATTTAAACTTAATTAAATAATAAAATGTGAAGATGATATAGTTTCTACGAAAATAAGATAATAAATGAAACGTGGATTAACGTACACACGCTAATACCATTTAAGCGATAATATACATCCATTAATAATATTAAATTTTTAATAAGCATTTTAAACCGGCATTTTCTCTTATAAACTGACTCCTAAACACGTGGTCCCAGACTAGAAGTTCGATTAAACATCCTACAGTTTATTTTTATAGTGATGCAACATATAAGGTTTATTTTACACTGTGTACGAACATGTATGGCCATGTTAAAATCCTTAATATTTTATGAGCATAAAATTATTTGTGAATGCAGCCATAAACATCACCTAAGCTGTGTGAAAACAAACATTCCATTTTTGGGGCAAATCATAATTTAATTTAAACAGCCATATATTTATTTCACACAATTCAACGTATTATTTTGTTGATAGGGAAAATTATGATCCTCGAAATCATTTCTTTCTCTCAGTGATGGTCAGTATTGTAGGTCCCATCGTTTTCCATTGCACATAATCATGCATGCCATGTAACATTGACATTTTTACTTACATTTAATTAAGTTAAATAACTTACGCTATATAGGCCTATGCTAATAAAGTACTGACAAATGTAATTCTAACTGGAATCAACACATAAATAACATTAAATACGTCTGGTGTGTTTGATTAATAATATATATATTTTATATTTGTTATCTTTTGTTTGTCTCTTCGACGTCAGTAATAGCGTTTTGTAGTACATCTTGTGTGTAGGGTGTTTCTTTTCATTCTTTTTCTTTATGTTATCTGCATTGTGGGAGGCACTTTTTGTCTCACGCTGTTCAATGGCACCATATATCATAAAATAAATAAATAAGTGATTATTATTTAATCTGTGTTGTTTCTGCCATATTTGAATTATGCGGTGTGAGGTGAAAATGCTGTACTAATGGTTATTATCAAAGTTTTTCTACGTAATAAGCAGTTTCCACATGTACATATGTACATATCGCGTAAAACATTTTAATGTACTTGAGTTATTCCCTAAAAATAATAAAACAGGATCTAAAGAACTACTAAACTCATTTACAAATATCGTTATTAGTATCATTGCGCATGCGATGCTAAAAAAATTACAAGATAATTACAAGAAATCGCATTTGTTTAGAACAACGAGGTCTAATAGTTCAGTTAAATATTAACTCTCTTTAAAAATATGCTGCAATATTTTAAATGAAGCAGCATAACAATGGTAATATGTTCGTACAATTTAATAATAAGCACTACATAAATCATATTACTTTTTAGATATTTTATTCGTTCATGGATTCGTTGCATGCTCATCAACTCAGAATTGTCACAGGCTATATTTAACTACCGGAAGGTGTCTTAGTGGAGCTACCCTTAGCTCTAAAACAAATTACTTACCATGAAACAAAACCATCTTTTAAATACATGTATATTGGCATATTCATATCTATTCCTTTCTTTTTACAGGCCATGCAGGAAACAAGATGTTTTAGTTGAGCCATTGCTATCCAGTAGTGATGTCGGGCATGTGTCGTTTTGCCTAAAGGCGTTTTGCCTAATTTTAGGCAAAACGCCGTTTAGGCAAAACGCCGTTAGGCAAAACGCCGTAACGAATTCATGTTTAGGCAAACCACCGTTAGGCAAATCGCCTGTTACTCGTGATGTCGGCTAAGAAATTGGTGACACAACAGAAAATGGGCACAATGACTTATCTGAGGAGTCTGATGGTGACTTACCTAAGTTGATAGTTGAAAAAGACGACTATCACATTCCGGTCACCAAACAACTGTGTGGTAATAGATGTGTCGATATTGCACATATAATCTAACAAATGGAATCACTTAAATCCCACAAAAAGGAATGTACCATGGGAAAATTTAATTTCCACAAAGAAACCCGTTCGGTTTTTTTTATACATGGCAATTTGTATGTGCATCCTGCGACCAAGTTCAACACATAACTTCTGACAATAAAAACCAGGCTGATGATATCAATGATGCTGCTGTTTGGGGAGCTGTGACCATTGGAATTGGCTACAGTCAACTCGAAGAGATATTTTCCGTTATGAACACTCCCGTTATGACATGAGACATTTTGAAAACACGAAACTTCAATTGAACAGGTGTTACAATTATTATTATCAATGATGATTACGTTTCTTTGTCTAGTGCATTGCGCACGTACTTTGCGTTTCCATGAAAGAAATAATACCAGGTTACATTCCATTGCATTATATTGTAGAACAAATATCACCAAACTACTAAGTGTAATAGCCTCAGCATTAATAAATAACGACACACTAATTAACACGAATATTATGAACGTTAAGAATAAGCATTACTTATATGAACTTAAATAAATTTAGTTAGCCAACAACAGCATTATATTTTCCTTCAATACTGAAATCATTTTTACTTTGATATTAATGACTTTCAGGTCTGGGAAAAATATCTGACAGCAAAAATGAACGCAGCAGGCGTTCAAAAAAAATTGCTGAAGAAAACGGCCAAGATTTGTCTTGCCAGTTATCCCAAAATAAGCAGGAAAAATATCAGTACTTCACTTTGCAAGTATGATCACCGGTTTTCCGTGTGCAGCACAACTATCACAGAGGGGAAATGTTGAATTGTCTGGTGCATTTGTTTTTTATTTACAATATATTTTCTTACTTAAAATATTTGTCAATGTGCCACTCTTTATTAGTGTTGTAGTGACAACTACAAAGTACTTTTAATATTTTCAAAACGGCGCTGACGAGCGGCGAGATGCAAATGATGCGTCACCGCTCAGACTCACGGCGTTCACCGCGTCTCTCAAACACCAAACATCTCAAGTGGTATTTGTCCAGAAACCCGGATTGCCGTGGAGAGATGTCGGCGTGCTATGTGTAACTGACTGACACATCAATGATATCTCTAACTACCTTATTACATTAAATATGTAATGTATTTTCGTGTTAGCTTGTGCGCCATCCTCTAAAAATAGTTATTGCATAAATCGGGTAACGTTAATAAAACATGATTTAAAAAAAAATGTCATTACATGTATTAGCGTCACCCTGCTAAATGCGATGACACCTCTGTAATATTGAATGTAGACAAAAAGCAAATAAAGAATTTATGCCTATAACTATAAAAGTTATATAAGCTTACATATTGCACAGGCCGTATGCGTGTGGATGAAGCATCATTAAAAAGAATCTAGGAAGTATATTCGAGATGGCAGGTGTGGAGCAGGAACACGTGTGAAGCCGCGCACTGCTGGCCAGCGAGCCAGGCGCCGGGCCACGACACGACAAGGCGACCAGCGATCAGTGGGCTCTGAGCTCCGAGTTGTTGTCTGTCACATCCTCCCCCACCCCTTGGCCAAAGGGCGCTCCCACAAGCCAGCGCGACTACCTGCTCCCAGCCTACAAGCAGTTAGCTTTCCCTCCGCTAGGAGTGATACTGTCCATTTTCATACGCGCGTCGTCTTTCCATTGTTCGGGAGCGGAGCGACACACCCTCCCCCTTTGGAGGCTGTCTCGCCACTGAATGCCCAGCGGCGCGACCCTGAGTCTTATACAGCGCTGTCACGGTGTTCGGCCATCAGTTTTCATGCTATTGTGAGTGATGTATCAGTTTGAAGTCATTCTGAAATAGGGACGATTTTTGGACCTCTTGAACAGCCTTAAGCGTTTAATCAGGCGCGCGGGAGCACGTAGCTTCCCTGAGGAAGCACTCGGAGAATCGAACGCTTTCAGTAGGTTAAACCGAAGTACCACGAGAAAACACAAGTGTCCCGTGAAAACGTCCGCCTCGTTTTCCGCCAGCGACGAGCGCTACAGCTAACAAATCGTACAATGTAAATTTTCTTTTCTAAATGTACACTTACAAATATATTTTTAAAATTGTGCATTCACATGAAAACAACTGTACAACTTCAAAATGGTGTTTGAATTAATACTGGGTTCTTGTTACTAAACGGTCATTTGTGCTGTTTGTTTTTCAAGTACATACATTAGTTAAAGTTATTTGTAACCGTTCCCTGAATAGCTTTTCTGTATTAACTAGGCATAATAATAAAAACGTTATGACAAAATAAAGTCTAATTGTTAAATATTGGTTTATCTTTACCGTGGTTTCAAAAAAAAAAATGAATGAATGAAAAATCATTTAAAATATATTATGTTCCAACTATCGTAAAATATGCATGGTATAATCTCGGAAAACGTATATTAACTTATGCAAAAATAACCATAGCAATGTGATGTAAAAGGCAACAATAACTTACTTGTAGCATTGCAAACAATTTCTTGGTGGCTGGTTTCCAAAGGAATCTTTTAAAAAATACAGAACTTTTTTCTGTGTAGCCAGCATATAACGAATATATTTTACATCGTAAAATACTATATATATATATATATATATATATATATATATATATATATATATATATATATATACGAGTTGCGTCACAGCTAACCTTAACTCACACTTTTATTATTTTTGTTATTCATGGGTAGAAATTTAAAATTAAGTTTAATTGCACTAACTTGTTCAACGAGGTAATCCTAAGTTAAAGGCGTATGTATGTTGCATAAATCCTACACTCAAGGTATGACCATTTTTTGCATAATAATATGATGTAATTTCGAAATCAGTATGTTTTGCTTATGTCTGCAAAGTAAATCACCTTATTGGCTCTGGAAGGTGATAAAATTCGTATTCTACATGTACCAATGAGAATACAGCTGTTGTTTTACACAGTGTCTGTGTTTAATCTAAAAATAACTACGCCAAGTGCAAATTTTACTTTTTCCAAACAAAATATTTCGAATAATTTACCGTGTTTCGGTAACCATTGTGAGTAGTGTATAATAGAGACTTCGAGCACAATGTTGTTCTCATAGACTACGATCTTGTGGTGGCTTCTGTTGGTGGCTTTCCAGTCGTAAGGATTCGGTCATGTTCGGCCGTGTCCGCCGCTCTTTGCCTATGATCAGGAGGTCGGTGGCCATTTTATGTGTCGCCATATCCGCTATTTTGAAAATCTGTAATTATTTAGCTAAAAATTCAGAAAAAAATTCAAAATTCAGAAAAAAAATCGCTAATTAAAATAATGATTGATTCAATCTATTCGTGTCTTTGTTTAAATCCTGGCTTGATGCCAAAAAATAAATTTTATGTAAACATATTTATTAAATTAATATGGTGAAAAAATCCTAAAACTTTTTAAATTCTTAATCTAACAGTGTCCAGTAATTAATTGGAACATTGGAAATTCGCAATTATTAACGTATAAATTAAAAAAAAAGTGTAAAAATCCTCGAAAAATCAACAATTAATTTACTGCTTAATTCTATCGAATCCTGTCCTTGATTCGATTCCTGCTTGATGCAAAAATAAATATAATTTCAGGTTAAAAATATTTATTAATTTTAATTTAACATTGAAGTGACGGGTTAAAAAAACAAATTATTAACATATACAAATTATTACATTAATTCTACAATTAAAAAAGTAAATAAATAGCTTTTCTCGTTTTCAACAGTCTTCTTGGAAGTCGAAGCGAGTCCTTTACATGTCTTGACACGTGTTTTCAGGGTTAGTTCCACATGACAGTCGGTTAACCAGACACGTCCAGTAGGTTTGTTAGGCAGATCCCCGTCTGTAGCCGGGCACGTTTTGATGTAAGCTGCTCGTGTCAAGTTGGTGACCATGCACGCCAGTCGGTTGGCCAGGAACGCACGTCCAGTTAGTTAGTCAGGCTAACACAACCAGTTGGTGGCAAGGCCTTACACGACCTTTTTTGAAATATGTTCGCCGACCACTTGGCTACCAACTACATGTGCAACAAATGGACATGTCTGACCAATCTACTGTTTGTGCCTGGCCATCTTGTTAGATGTGTCTGTCCAAGGGGACGCATCACAACGCCGAAATACCACCACGCCGAACGTACAATAACGCCGAAAACCATAACGCCGAATGCCAAATTGACAACAATGCTAACAGCTAGAAAACTGCTGTGTACCACAAAGCCCAATTACCACAACGCCGAAATACATTAATCCCGAAAAATATCATTGCAGGACTGCCCCAAAGGTTAGGTTAGGTAAGGTTAACACACAAATTCATTCAGTTGTTTTTCATTTTGCTCCTGTGCCCCCCCCCCCCGCAACAACATTTTTCGGCGTTACTGTATTTCGGCGTTGTGGTACACAACAGTTTTCTAGCTGTCGGCGTTGCGGTCAATTTGGCATTCGGCGTTATGGTATTCGGCGTTATTGTACGTTCGGCGTTGTGGTATTTCGGCGTTGTGGTAAAGACCCTCTGTCCAACCTATCTGACGTGCCTGTCAACCGGCTGGGCGTACCTTTCCTCCGACTGGATGTGCCTGGCCAACAACTCAACGTGTCTGACCACCAAATCATCGTCGTGTCAGCCTGACCAAAAACTTGAAGCGCCTTGCCAGCCACTGTACATGCGTTCCCTAGCCACTGACTTCGAATGGCTTGCCCCCAAATGGTTGTATTAGCCTGACTAACTGGGGGTGCTGAATTGTTGCCCCTTGGAAGGGCAGCCCTTCAGGATTTTTCTGGCAATGGTTTGTTTGTACAGCGACTAGAAGGGCAGCCCATCCAATTTCTGAAAATATGACTCTTTAAGTGTTTAAATAATCTTGTAAACTTAACCCTTGGAAGGGCAGCACATCAGGATTTTTCTGACAATACTGGTTTTTAAAGGTTGTCTGAATTGTTACCCCTTGGATAGCTTACATCAAGACGTGCCCGGCTACAGACTGGATATGCCTAACTACCAACTGGACGAGTCTGGTTAAATGACTGTAATGTGGGAATGTCCTAAAAACACATGTCAAGACATGTAAAGGACTCGCTTAGACTTCTAAAACGACTGTAGAAATCGAGGAACGATTTTTAATTTCCTTGCCTTTGTTCTTGTATTAGAGTACAATTTTTGAAATTGTAATTTTGTTGTTTTTATTTTTCGAACCTCTAACTTTTGTTTCGTAATTTTCATTAAATTATCTTTTTTTTTGCATCAAGTAAGGATCGAACAAAAAATTATTTTATTGATAGATTTTTGGATTATTTTTGAAATTTTCCCCCGACTTATTGGTTAATAATTATACATTTCCAAGATGACAGCCAAGATGACATCGGTAGCTTACTGGCTTCTGGTGGATGAGGAATTTAAGAACTTTTTAGGATTTTTCACTATGTTTTGCTAAACACGTTTTTTTAATATAAATAGTTTGCTATTACCAAGGATCGCGCTAAAAATAGGAATCGATCGTATCAATTGGAGACTGTGATTCCAAGAAAGAACTCTAAATAACCTGTCCTCTGTCCTGCACGTGATATTTTCTGCACGCGATGTTTTTAACCTACCGTCCTGTGAATCTCTTGCTGCACGAAGTCACCATCAAGTTGAGAGGGATTAGTCAGCTCTTCCTCGGTGCCGGTTGACCAATCAGCGCCGCTGCCGATTACGTTATCCGGAGAGGAAAAACGAAACCCCACGGTTGATTTTGACTAACTCCGCCTGCGCTGTGGCTGATGCAGGCAAACCCGCAACACTTATCTGTTCGCCGTGAAACGTAGCGCAACTATTTCAGGCGCGCGGGGGAAACCGCCAGACTCTGCCTAAAGTGGGCCTCATCTTTCGTTTGCAGTGTGCTTTTAAAACGGAAATTACTCTCACTTACTAATGCACTATTTCTGTTATTTAAGTGTATTTCTATCAGTGCGCTCTGTTTCCAGATATACGCCATACAGCAAAAAGTATAACGTCATAACTTTGTAATGTAATGAAAGTCATGTAATGAAACACTGTATTTTGTAATGTAAAATGTGGTGTGAGGATTTTTGAAATAAATATTTCTGTTGTAATTCATGAAGAGCATCACTTGATTATATCAATTTTATCATCTCTTAGATGACAATTGAAAGTCACCATCTTGATTTTGAGTGTTATTGTTGACAATATTTTATAGCATTTATTATTAAATAAATGTTTGACTCTTTTGAGCATAGCACATGATTTTATGGATTGCCTTGATTTTATGGTGATTTACTGCTACAAATAGTTTTTCCACTGAAAGAATAATCGGTGTTTAGCATTCATTATTTTTTTCACAATGACTGCAAGTATAATAATTCTAATAATAATAATAACTGTAATAATTCTGTCAATAGAGATTATTTTATGGTTATATAAAATAAAAACATAAAAAAATTAAAAATATAAATTAGAGCTTATTTTAAAAACGATGGATAGCAAAATAAGATTGTTAATGTGAACAACCAGGGTAGCATTAATCAGGCAACAGTGGTTGCCATTTTCTCTGTATCGCAGTCTAAGCGTGAGGCAGTTTATAAAACACCAAATTTTCGTGACTCCTTCCCCAAACTGCCAAAGGTAACGATCCTAATAAAATGGTTGATACTGAAAGACAGTGCTATTATAAATACTATATAAACGTTTTTTTAAATAATAAAATAAATATTTTTTTTGACTTTAAAATAACATAATTATAGTATTAACATTTTACAGGCAACCTTGTACTTACTTCGTTAACGTATCAGACAAATTTTCATTCACATTTTGATACAGTACAGAATACAACGTCATAGAAATTTAATCTTTTACAAATGCTTCGATAATAATTCTGCACTTTTAAATTATGAGTAAAACTGAAGGTCAGTCATAAATCAATCGTTGCCACATAAGCGCAGTTAACTAACATGGGAATAGCCAGCGCAGAATATAACAATTAATATCGATTTAGAAAATTTTTATTTTGATGAAACGACTAGACAATTTAATTAAAATATCAAAACAATAAAAAACTAAGACTTATTAAAAGGTCTATACAAATGTTCATAATTCTAATTGAAAATAATTTAATTATTTAAGAGAAAATTCTTTGTATTTTTGAACTTAACAAAAAATGCAGCACTATATCATCGCTTAATATAACGCTTGTCAGAGTTAGGAGTGGAGCGCTCAATATTCTCCTTACCCCTAGCAACAATCGAGTGCCCCACTCGCAATATTTGCACCTTTAGTTGCGCTCTTAAGAATAATGTCTTTGTTTTACCCTATCAAATTACTGGTAGTATATCTCCAAGGTAGTAGTGAACAAACTTGAGTACCAGTTTTAAACCAAAATATTTAACAGTCAGTTAATATAGTACATAAAAAATAACTGTTTGGTGTCTCTATGCTAACACACTTGGAGGGTGGTTCACATAATCTAAGTTTTTCTTCAAACATGGAAGTTTACTCGGCGTATCGGTGCTCCGCGATCTGGAACGCAGTCACGTGTCCTTACCGATCGCGATGACGTCATCGAGACTCGATTATTATTTTCCGCGCGACGCGCCCCCCTTTCAGGGCCCACGCGATCGCTTTGTCGCGTCGTCGAGTTCTGCCAGGGCGGAAGGTAAAGTTGCAAGGGTTCGAGAGGAAGTGGGGGTGGGGGGAGGGGGGTGGGAAGGGGTGAGGTTTTATTTACCTGTCCCCTTGTGTCATGTTCGTGAAGGTGAAGGTGAGGAGGGAGGAGGAAGATCGGCGTATCAGTATCGCCGGCTAGGAACAGTTCGGTGAGTGTTTGCGGTCTGCCGGAGCGGGAGGGTAGGTGAGGGGGGAATGGAGGGGGGGGGGGGTAGACACATCGCGGAGACACGTATTGTTTCGCGTCGCCGGCAGTCAGACGCGATGGCTTTCGCGCGTCGTTTCGCGCGCCGCCGTTCCTGCCGGGGGGGGGGGGGGGGGGCTTATCTGCCGTCGCAGCGCCGCCCCTGGCACAATCGCGGCGCCCGGCGGCGGCAGTCGCCGACAGTGTTGCCGGAATTAACACACACACACTCGCCCCCGCGCATTCAGGTACTTTCGGGCGCAAGTAATCCTCATTCAGGTACACACACACACACACACACACACACGTAGCGTGTGCGTGGATTCCACGCGCGATTGAAGTGCAACTCCTTGCTTATTAGGTACAGATAGAGATAAATTAATTACGTTTTCAATCACACTATTCTCAAAACAATTGAATGATATTTATTGAGTTAATTTCACAAATAAATAACTATTTTCCACACGAATAAACAAACAATAGATACTTTAAATATAATAAAAATGTATATGGTAGCATCAATCGTTAACTGTTACGAAAACTGAGGAGTAGACTAACATAAGTAGCCTTAAGAGAGTTACTTATCATCACTGCTGCGTCATTTCTACCTCTCCCCTATCGTCTTCCTTTCCGGCTGTTACATAGCATTTATAGCATGCTATGCTACGTACATATCCCCCCCCCCCCCCTTTTTGTCATCGACCGCTAGCGCATGCGTTGGAGTGGCGTCGCCGCTGACGCACTCTCCTGCTCTACCGGTTCCCCCACCACGTACCTAACCATTCCCCTCATGCGATCGGAATTTTCGTAACGCTTGAAAATTGTTGCCCCCTCAGCAAAGAAATTTCACTTCAAAAGTTTGAAAACAAAATATTGTTGTCTTCTTTAATACAAATATCATATACACTGTTCCGTTGAATCTCATAATAGCGAAACAACATAAAATTGTATAGTTTAAATGCATATAGTATCTACTGCTAAGGCCCGTGCGTGGGATTTAAAAATGCGTTAGTGATTGTATTTTTATGGGGGAGGGGAGAGCTAATATAAACCTTAAATACTAATATTCCAGCTACACGTGAAAAATAGTATTTTCAGGTTAAAGGTTGGTGTACAAATATGATAAATATCACCTGTAATATAATAATGGCAATTTAAATTTGTTTGGTTACTTTAATAGTGTAGCCGAGACTGTTTTCAATGGGCGATATCACTGATCCTGTTGTCGCCACTCTACTGATTACTTGATGCTAGCTGCAACATGATTCTGTAATCTTCCCGAGATCCTTAGGAATATAGCGTAGCTTAGGCTGTTTAAAAAAAATAAAGAGATTTTTAATTTCAGCGCGTTACAGTCAGGGCAAAGACTGTCGTTATCAACCCTAATTTATTTTCCATTCCAAGCGAATATTATTCAATATTTTTCTGACTAATAATTTTTTTTCCCCTTTCTCCTGAATTCGGGTTAATTTTGAGTACCCGAACGTATCATCTCGGGTACCGAGTACAGACAAAATAATTTGGGTATACTCGTACCCGAATTCGGGTGCGTCTGACAACACTGGCAGCCGAGGGCGACTGGCGCGCTCCTGCGCGGCGGCTCCCGGAAGCTTCTCCTCCTCCCAGACACCCAAGTGCTCCTCCCTGGTATCGCATCCTCTCTGACGCTGCTCTGCTTGGTAGTCCCGCACTGAAGCGTTCGTCGAGCTTCGCGTGGCGTCTGTTCGCCGCCCGTGAAGGAGTTTGTGTGGGAGAGCCTTCGCACCAACACATAATCAACTGAATCAAATAGATGAAACATTGGGCACTCAACAGTAATTCACCAGACGGATTTAAGTAAAAAAAAATAACAGGGGAACGAAACGTAATCTTCACAAAAAATTGGTTGTCTGTAAAGTCGGTTTACGGACGATAGTTTAATGTGACAACGTCATAACAAAACATTGATGAAATGATTGCATACTTTATGATTAAAATTGAATCATTTTATTTTAGTAATAAAAGAATAAATACTTGAAAATAATACTAGTAATCAGATTTTTAAAATGCAAGAATAATTAACCTTTATTGCCGAAATTGTTGTTGTAATAAGCAATAAAAACCACATTAACGTTTCACTTCACTTTATAAACAGTCGAGTGGAAGAGAGATAGATGCGGCGCAAGCGTACAGTGAGCGTAACGGGACACAGCGTAACGGAACCATGTGCGTAACGGGACACTTTTTCGTGCGTGCAGCCGGCATTCATCGATTTATTAGACGTTGTCATGTCAATATTTAAAAGCTGGAAACTTGTCAGCTACTCAAACACTCATACTAATAAAACTCGTTACCTTCTATAAAAATATGCTTAAAATAACTACAAAACCACTTAAAAGTATTAATATTGGTGGTAGAAAATATCGTCAAAGAATGTAACGAATGTTTTCAGTAGTAATACGACAAATGAACCCTTGCAATCCGGTTTTTTTTAAAAGGAATAATTTCGCGATTTTTAGGTTTAAGTGAATCTCCGTTCAAATTTAAAAATAAAAATGTTTTCCATAAATTTTTTTAACGATATTGTGAAATGGCCGCAACCACACATTGAGACAGCCAATGAAGCTCCTACTTTGGCCTCAGCGTCAGGACGTCGTGCGGGGCACACCTAGGGTTGGTGGCCTTAATCAGCTAGCTTCATGGTCTTATTACCGATGTGCCTGTGATAACCAAAATTTCTTAGTATAAAATAGCACAACCATAGTTGAAATTAAAGTTACGTTTTGGCTTCAAAACATTGTTTTTTGACGTGACAACGTCTAATAAATCGATGAACGCCGGCTGCACGCACGAAAAAGTGTCCCGTTACACACATTGTCCCGTTACGAGGTGTCCCGTTACGCTCATTGTACGCATGCGCCGCATCTATCTCTCTTCCAATCGATTGGAACAAACATCGATTTGACTTTTTCGAGGCACATTAAACTTGAAACACTCCCATTCGTTTCTTACTTTTCCTATCATCGTCCTATCCTTAACAGAATAACACAGATTGGAAGAAGTTAAATAGCAAACATGTATAAAAGTTATAGTTAAAATAATCTCTTCGTTAAAAGTAATAAACATATTTGAATTAATGAGTGAAAATAAAAGTAAATTTATCAATTAAATTGAAGTTTTAATTTCACTCCTTCTTTGTATCCATACAAAATAATGATACTTCAATAAAAATGATTCAATTTTATTCATAAAAGTATGCAATCATTTCATCAGTGTTTTGTTATGACGTTGTCACGTTAAACTATCGTCCGTTAACCGACTTTACAGACAACTAATTTTTTTTTTTTTTTTAGATTTTTATCTACTTTTTGGGGAGGGCCGTTGAACACTCTATTCTCTTGAGGCTATCCCAAAAACCAACCTCGATAAGGCCCATTGCCGAAGCATTAGAATATCAGAGCTCCATCAACGGTAACTGACCAATGACCAATGCCTTCATACGACCTCGGAGGAAGGCTTCAAGCACGAGGCACGCCCCACAGAGCTCTCTTTGCGACGGCGGGCGGCTCTGACCGGGCGAATGGAGGCAAGAGAAGAAGGTTAATTCTCGCCGCGGGACCCCGCCAGCGACGGTAACTTCCTAGCCTGGGTTCACCTGACGCCAGTCCGCGCGCACCTGGGATTACAACTCCTCCCTGGTCTCAGGATGAGCGCGGGACACAGTCTCGGGTGAAGCGTGCTTGTTCAGGATAATATGAAACTACTCACGCCGATATTCACGCTCCAAAAAAGCAGTTTTTGATGGTGTAAACAAACTCAGCTCTTCGCATTCGGCGTTTGGTGGGAGTAATTTCGTGAATGTGGAACGGAAATGCGTAACCCCGGTGGCGGACCCGCGCGTGGCAGCATACGTCCGTAATATCGGTTAACCGTACCAAGCGTATTTATTTTCCAAATGAAATTTTTATTATATTAAAACTATCCTTAAATGCACATTGTAAACTTTAATAGTGACAATCACCACTTATTAACCGGGGTATTATTTTTGATGTGAAAACATGTTAGCTTCCGGTACACGGCATTCGGTAGGAGTAATTTAGTGAACATGGAACGGAAATGCGTAACAACGTTTCTGCGTCTGCGAGGTAATCTCAGAAACTTCGAAAAGATGCCGGACCTGCGTGATTCATTCGTATATGTATTTTTTCTTGTTACAAAATATCGTGGTCACACATAAAAGTACCCACCACACTCGATGACACTTAACTTTGATAAAAGTCCAATCTTAAGCATACATACGTCTTTACATGCTCGACCACTGTAACAAATTAAAATACAATAGTCTTATAAACGTATAAATAAAAACAGAATAACTCGGAAAAAAATTATTACATGTCCTTTAATATAAAATAGCTTTAAATAAATTTTTATGTAACCTCAAGTCATAGTTATGTCTTTCGACATAAGCCCTAGTAAAAAGTAATGTATAATAATATTTTAAGTATGTTTACAACATATGCCCTTTTCTTTCGTATAATATATAATATTTTTTTTATTAAAATAGTTTATTTTTAAAAATTAATGTAAATAATTTCTAATGACATAATTATGTCTTTAGACATGACGCCCCTTTATCCTTAATGTATATGATAACATACAGTAATAAGGTAGTTTTAAAATATTTTAAATTAAAATGTTAATATAACTATACATTCTAATGATAAAGGTTTATCTTTAGGCGATACCCTCCCTTTATCCTTAATATATATACAACAGCTTTTAAAAACGTTTTAAAATATAATGTTAATAAATTTATAAACATATAGCATTTATATGTCTTCAACAAAATCCGTTTCTTCATTCGTGCAGAATATTTTAAATTTGGTATGAATACATTTAAAAATTATTTAAAATATATCTAATCTTATGACATAGTTTAGTCCTGTAACCAATGCCCTTTCATTTTAACCATATAAATAACAAATTCTGTAATGAATATTAAAAAATTTGTAAATAAAACTTTAGTAATTTAATCATAATATCGTATAGGTATACCTTTAACATTTGCACCTTAATCCATACCATATATAATATAATATAATGCTAAAAAATTAATTATCAATATTAAATACAATTCATATATAGTTATCATTTTAAAAATAGGTATGTCCTCGAACTTAAGCACGAACTGCATGTTCTGAAACGACCTTTAGCGCATCGAATGCACAAACATTGAGACAAATTGTATGAAATAAATAAAAATTTGTCTGACCTAACCATGGTTGGATCGGATTTGGTTAGGTTACTATCATCTTGTAAAACAGAATTATTATACTAAGGGTTTTAAAATAGGGAAATTTTTTTAACATTTTCCCCCCTAAAATGAACGTTTTTCGTGTATACATAACGCTCAGCATTATTTTTAAGAATTCTACGTTAAATTTTGTGAACTGAGTTTAGTCTTTTCAGTATATTTGCAACGTGAATAACATGAGAACCT
Source organism: Bacillus rossius redtenbacheri (assembly GCF_032445375.1). Classification (NCBI taxonomy): domain Eukaryota; kingdom Metazoa; phylum Arthropoda; class Insecta; order Phasmatodea; family Bacillidae; genus Bacillus; species Bacillus rossius. Next base: position 61,409,885 of record NC_086333.1, read on the forward strand.
ATGAATGTGCTCTTTACCGAGGTTAAATGTTTACACATCTCTGCCGAGTACTAAAAGACTCGCTTACATTGTAGTTTTTTTTCTACTTAAATCGTTGATGGTTGCGCCCACGCCCAATGTTCATAGCAAAATTATTTTTTTCATTATTTTTTTTATTAATTTTGAAGTTTTATCTCATCGTCAGAGTGGTAGTTACAACGGACAAGCCATAAATGTAGGGGTCTGGGAGTATTTGAAAAATATTAAGTAGCTGTGAATAATCTGATAATCGATCTGATATTATGTTGGAATAAAAATAACATGATTCGCAGAAACCATCATGATTCAATAAAACCGAGTAAGGAATCGCCGGTGGCAAACTGCGTTTGCCTGGAGTGATTTCTGGGAAACCACAGGAGACCGATCAATTCTGTTTGTCCGCGACAATGTGTTTACTCTGAGACCTCAGAAAAACGAGTTTTGGTACTGCACCACCTCGCCTTTCATTCGCACATATTCGTACGCGCAATTCTTTTATTTGCTTCCATTCTGAACGGCTTATTAGCCAATATACTATAATTTTATTTTTTTAATGGAACAGAAATATTTATTTTAAATTACAGATTTATGTAAATTTGTACATTTAATTTAAAACAACTGTATCACTACAAAATAGTGTTCGCAGTAATACTGGGTTCGGGTTCTTACCGGGACATTCGTGCTTTGTGTTGTTAATAAGCATGATGAAACAAAACTAAGAAATAGTGTTTAATATTTTATTATTATTTCCATGGTTTAAAAAAATCAAGCTTCAATGAAACATAAATTAAAATACAAAATTATGCACCAATTTTCGTAACAAATACTTAGTTTCATTTCGAAAAAATAAAGTTCTTTTTTTTTAAATATGCATAAATAACCATAGCTATGTTTTGCACAAAGTTTGCAATAATTTTCTTGTAGTATTGCAATCCATTTCTTGGCGACTGGTCACCAAACGTATCTTTTTCGTAAATGTACAGAAATTATTTTTTTTTTTGTGGAGTACTGTCATAACACAATGGCTGACTTACAGAATTTCGTAAATTCTATTTTTTTTTTGCCGAGAATATGTTAGGATGTATTAATTCAGTTTTATCCTTCACTTAAGCGTGATAGATAGTCCCATTTCAATCATTGAGAGAAACAAAATTTATTTATTTTGACAAAGATTTGAATAGTATTATTGACATAAAAGTTAGTTTTTTTCCTCGTGGTAAAAATGACCAACCTTCCCCCCAACACTCCCCATTTCTAGTGGCCAGTAAAATAATTGTTGTAGAAGAAAGGTCATGGGAGGAAATATGCCAGGGAAGTGGATATCCAATGTGATTGGCACAGAGCGAACAACGGCGCAGACTGCTCCAGAAAAGATGTTTAAAATCGATTGAGAAGTTTCACACACACAAGACTAAAAAACCGAATCAAACTATCAAATAAAAAATTTAATGTACCACATTTTCAAAACGGACTCAAATATATAAAATAATTTATCCTAGCCCCATGCAGATTATTAACCCCGTTAAGATTCCTGACCCAATTACAGATTGTCCTTAAAATTTGCGATTGTGAAATTTTAATACATATTATAATACTTTAAAGATTTAAAATGAAAAATGTGCATATATAACAAACATTAAGGAGTGTAAGGAATGGCTGTCGTTGAAAAAACTCATACAACAGTTCATATAATTTGCAGTGAAATGAAATTGTTGGTGACTTAGGTCAACTGTTCACGCATTAATTGTTAATTACATGCGACTCGCGTTTTTCGTTTGAAATCTTACAAGTTTTTCAAGTGTATTAAGAATAACCAAAAACAAATTTTCAGGACAATCTGAAATGAGGTTACGAATATATATGGGCTTATAAATCTGCATGTGGCTAGGGGAAATTATTTTATACCTTCATGTCCGTTTAATAACTAAGTGTATGAAAAAATATTTAATTTTAAATTCTTTTCACGTTACTTTTTACGCTGTTTACAATTAAACACACAACTTGAAATTAGGAATCCGCCGTAGCTACGAAGATCCAGATGTAACAGCGAATGATTTCTGTTTATGTGAAGTGCATAAATCATTTTAAAATTTTGTAGATATAAAATTAGTTTTAATAATGTAAATATAATTCGCTGTTAAAGAGCACTATAAAAATCGTTATGCGACATATATTATGACTGTTAAAGATTAAAACAATAAGATATTCAAGAATAAATATATAAATCAACCATTTAAGAAAATTGGTTTAATGCACACAATTTAAATAGGAGAATCATAAATGTTTAGGTAAATGAGCGAAAGATTGTGTTCACATTAATGAGTATGAATAATAATTGTGCAAAAAATTTTATATTAAAATAATTTATTTTGTAAAAAAAACAATTGGAACATATTAATGCTAAGTGCTGCGAGGTCGTATTAAAAATGTATGAATTATATTTGCCTCATTCTTTTGGTGCTGGTAATAATAAAGTAAGGTAGAAACGCGCCGATAGAAGAATTTTTTACTACTCTTTATTTGCTAAACGCAAATCACCTTAAGGTTGTCATCAATCTTCTTTTTCTGTCACCTTTTATTAACCCTTCGTCTCCTCCCCACGTACGTTCTGAGATATTTCCTTCGAGCCAGGTGTGCCGGTTCTCACGATTATATCCATTATAATGTGCTATGCGTATAAAATTTTATGCAGGCTGTGAACTTCTTTCAGTTATATAATCATCTCAAAACCCGCATTAATTTACTCTTTAAATAGTTGCTTGGCTTCTGGGTTGTAGACGCGTCGAAGGCGAAGATATCACTGACGTTTCGGTCGATGTTGCAGTCGCCATCATCAGGGAGCAGTCACCTGCTACGAAGCGGCTACAACCCAGAAGCCAAGCAACTGCAAACAATGGCCGCGAAAGCCTGCGATCTTTATTAGTCTTTAAATAGCTTAATTGGTAGTTTAAAATTTCTTTTGATAATTTTTTCATTACTTGGAACTTTTATTTTTTTTAAATTTAGTACAAAGTAATTATAAAACTATAAAATATCTGAAGTACCCGGCGATGAACGGTATTTACACACGTCAAGTCAAAACTGTAGGAAACATACTTGAAAGATGGAAGATATTTAACCTTTAACGCCTCCGAATCCCCCTTATGAGCTGATTTTCGTAAAATCCTTTCTTAGCGGATGTCTAAGTAACAAAAAACGTGCTAAATTTGAAGGTTGTAATTACTATATTTTCCTGAGAATACGTGATGAGTAATTGAGTGGTATTCAGCTTCATACAAATTTTCATTCCCTATTTAACGCCCTTAGAGAATGAATTGTCATAATTCCTTTCTCAGTGCTCATCAAAGTTATTAAAGGAACTCCTGTTTAAAATTCTATGCTTCTGCACCCACTGGTGCTGTGCGTTGTCTGTCTGTCAGGGAATTTTGATTTAATGCAGTTTTTTTGGACATACGCCATTGCAGTTTTGCACTGTATCCCATGGAAAAATTTCTAAAATCAAATAAATATAAAATATGTAGATAAACATTTACAGAAAACAAGACTGAATCAGCTGATGTCGGACAAAAGGAACCAACGATGAAACTAAACAAGTGTTATGGACAACACAATGACAGCAAGGACAAAAAATTGTTCAAACTATAAATATCAGACAGCACAAGAATTCCGTTGAAGGAACTTAGTCATGAAAAATAATATAACAACACAGACGAACACATTGGGATAACAATGACGAGACAGGTTAAATGCAGGCAGACAACAAACATGGACAACGCAGAAAACATATAAACACAGCGATGAAGATAACCAAGTACTTTGAACCACATAACGGCGATACCACTGATGAAAACAGTAGGTTTTCAATGGCAACAGTTGCGACGTTTCGGAACTGACATCTGTTCCCGTCATTAGGCATAAACAGACTGATATTGGACACTGGGTTTATATATGTAAGAGCTCCTCTCCTTGCACAGCCAATGGCAGGTGAGGGCTATCCGGATTTATTATTTCTATCCGAAATAATATAAACCGCTTTGTTTTGAAGTAAACAAAATCAAGTTCCAATTTACAGAGAAATAAGTCTGGCTAGCTAAAAAATTTTATAATGTAAATTCCAATAAAAAAATGTACCTCCTGAAGTTGTATTACGGCGTAGGTGTTTTATTTTTGAAAATGCTTAATTTCGTTATAGTTCAGGTACAGGAATATTTACCTATTGCTCATTACTGTTATAAACAAACAATAAACAATAACTATGCCTTTTCTAATGTACGCAGACATGGTTCATAATACTGCAATATCTACACAAAAAATTTTTTTTCTGTACTTTCACAAAAGATTCCTTTGGAAACAGTTACCAATAAATATTTGTAATACTTCAAGGTATATTATTGCAAATTTGTATAACACTTCGCTACGGTTATAATTTTTTTGACATGTATGAAATACGTATTCCGAGATGATACTGAGTATTTCTTTCGAAAATTATCAAATAATTATTATATTTTAATTGATGTATCATTTTATCTTATATATTTTTTAAACCATTGAAAAATATGATTACATATTCAATAATTACAATTTATTTTGTTCTACTACGCTTACTTTAGCGTGCAGTTAACACTGAAAAAGTTATACAGGGAATTGTTTACAAATAACTGTACCTGTTTGAGGCACATGGACAGCACAGATCCGGGTATTACTGCGGTAAATATTTTGTGGTGATAATGTTTTTGACGTAACAACGTCTAATAAATCGATGAGCACCGGCTGCACGCACGAAAAAGTGTCCCGTAACGCACATTGTCCCGATACGCTGTGTCCCGTTACGCTCATTGTACGCTTGCACCGCATCTATTTATCTTCCACTCGATTGGAACAACCATCGATTTGACTTTTTCGAGGCACATTAAATTTGTAACACTCCCATTCGTTTCCTACTTTTCCTATCATCGTCCTATCCTTAGCAGAATAACACAGATTGGAAGAAGTTAAATACCAAACTTGTATAAAAGTTATAGTTAAAATAATCTCTTCGTTAAAGTAATAAACATATTTGAATTAATGAGTGCAAATAAAAGTAAATTTACCAATTAAATTGTAGATTTCATTTCACTCCTTCTTTGTATCCATAGAAATAAGTGATAATTCAATAAAAATAATTCAATTTTATTCATAAAAGTATGCAATCATTTCATCAATGTTTTGTTATGACGTTGTCACGTTAAAATATCGTCCGTAAACCGACTTCACAGACAACCAATTTTTTTTCTCGTTTAAACGTAAAAAAAAATGAATGTACAAATATCTGCGAGTTTACGTTCATATATTTTCTGTTCCATTGACATGTCGCCGCCTGAGTATTGGAGTGTTCAATGTCCACTTTTCAGGTTTTTTATGCTATGGACACGAAATTAATATTAGTATTCATTTGTACTATATCCACACACGTCTACGCACATAAAAAGGTTTGTTCTTAATTTAAGACCAACATTATTTTGTTCTATGTCATGATATTCATAGTTGTTTGAACTTTCAAATGCTTATATCTCAGTTCCGACTTCAATGGACATAGAACACTCCAATTCTCAGGCGACGAAGTGTCCTCCGGCGGATCTCGCCGCAATACGAGGAAGTATCCCTACGCGCCGGCGCAGAAGCGCGGGGGGCGGGCCCGAGGCGGTCACCTGGCGGGAAGAGCAGTCTCGAAAATGATCCGAGAGCAAACACACGAGTGTCGTTCCAACCCGCGGGTGCAGCACAATGGCCGCCCGCGGACGAGCGAGTGTGTCCATTGTGTCCGGGTGGGCTGCAGTGTAGGTGGCTCCGTGTTCACAATGACTTCCCCACCCCCCTCTTCCTCTCCATAACGTTTCTAGTGGCCAGTAAAATAATTGTTGTGGAAGAACGGTCAGGGGGAGAGAGGGGATGTGCCAGGCAAGAGGATGTCCGATGTGAATGGCTTTCGGGGCGAACAACGAGAACGGCAGGTTTTTGTTCTCCCTATCTGTTCCCGCGGACATTTTAAACTTAATTTTTAATTCTGCACGTCAGCGCACAACGGACCAAACGCAACTCCCCTATTGGCGCCGGAGAATCTACCTCCACGCTGGCATTTACACTTTTCGAAACTTTTATTTTATAAACGCTTTTGATTTTATTTTGTATGTAAAATCTTAGCTCTCGCCACACGATATTTGGTGCGGAGTGATTGCGTGAATGGAGCTGGAGTCGCATGCGAACGGAAATGCGTAAACCACGGCGCTGCCATCTGTGGCAGATGGCGCAAACCAAAGATCACATAGCAAATAAAAAAAATTTAAAAAGTAGTAATTGATTAATGAATTTTAACAAGTTTGGCAGTATTTTTTTTTATAAAATTACTTGTCGAGCATCAGGTCCAAAGCTGAAGTTTAGTAATATTTCAAGAGTGTTATTGGAGCAGTTTCATGATATCGTTCAAAATTTCGACCTGCAAATTCAATGGTCGACGTAGCTGCTCCGGCAACGAATTCTAGAGGCGGGTGCGAAAACTAAGAGTGATTCACGTCAAGAAATGTAGTTTAAAACACAATTTGTGTATATGTTTAACACACTTGGCATTATTTTTTAATAATTCTACGTTAATTTTCGTGGCCAAGTCCAGAGATTCGTATTATACGTGTATTTGCAACATGAGATCACATGAATTTATCCTTTTACCGAGGTAAGGTGTTACATATCTCTAGCGAATACTTAAAGACTCGCTAACATGATTTTTGTTTGAGGATCACAACTAAATACTACCAGGAGCCTATTTCATAAAACAACAAGCTTCATGTTTATTAGTTAAAAGTGAAAGTTTTTACGATTGGTAAAATAACAGTTTCATAAAGAATGCTATTTAAAATTGTAAAAGTTGGCACACTAAATTAAAAAGAATAACAAGTCTAAGTTCAGCTAAAATTGTTTACGTTTAGAGAGAACTTCATTTTGCGAAAACAAGTTTTACGGAAAAAATTACGAATGATCTGGAAAGACCCGAAAATATATAACAAACTGTCAGTGCTTCAGAAAATCAAATAGCATTCTCAAGTTAAATCACAAAAGAAGCCAGATACTGTCCTAGGGCATGTCCTCTGATAGTAAAAACAGAAACTATTATTAGAGATTTTCTTTTGCAAAACTAGGAAAAGTACCAAGTTGGGCAAGTATTTGCTTATACTGAGTGCTCATTAATGTATAAACATAACAGCTAATATATACACATTAATTTTAGAGACAATTTTCCACAAATAGTTGCATTTTACATATATAAATATACACAAAGACAAATTGAGGGAGACATGAACATGAGTGTATAAATAAAAAAGGACTTCTTACGAATTCTAAAATCGTCACAAAATTAATATTCATCCTGGGTTTGAAATTGCAGGTTCTCCTAACTGCGTTTTTATAAATATAATCTTCAACAGGGTCCATAAATATTATGTGTCTTAAACTTTCAATTATACTTCCATATACAATATACCAACTACACTAGCAAGATTATTGTATATTGGTGTTAAAACTAGTAGTAATTGCTACACATGTTAACAATCCCCGTAGGTTACAAGAAACGTTATGAAACTCGAGTGCTATATGACCTGCAGAAACAGCTCTTGAATTGTAAATCTGCACTTGTGATTGCAAATATGTATAATGGTTGTTTTATGAAACATCTTCCTTGATTTTATTTTTCGGTGCAAGGGAATTTACTTGTGACTTGTAGATATGGATCGTAATGAAATGGGGCTTTTGACTTTTATCTGAGTAAATGCCAAGACACTTAGTTTAAAAAAAAAAATGATAGTAACGTGGAAGCGCCGGGTCGACTGGAATTCGGGAAAGGGTGGGGGGGGGGGGGGGGGAATTGAAAACAAAAAGTGTCATCAACATTAGATACGGTGGGTGTATGACGATGATATATTAGAGCATCGACCGAAGAGTCTGACGAGGGAGAAAGGCATTATCACTTGAGGAAACACCCCGCAAAATCTTGGCAAACGTCCGCCTCAGGTTTGACCCACGAAGCGCGGACGTGAAGGAAGCAAGAAGTGATAATCCGCGAATGAAATAACTGCGGATGGCCATTGACTTCCCGGCAGGCATCCTACTTAAACTATTAATGGATTTTTATTGAAAACCACCTTTTAAGGGCCCCGCCTACCTGGGCGAACACACGGCGTGCAGACCTTCAGGAAAAAAACTACGCGATTTGAAACCTGCTAAAGATAGCCGAGTGGCACCTGTCAACGAAAATTATATAATAAAACGCTAAGGGTGAACGAGTAGTTCTGTTTTTGTATTACGTTTTCAAACTGTGATTTTATAAGAGTAAATATGGCTAGAACTAGTGTTTTTCTCATTAATTTCTAGGCATGAAAAACCCGGAAGATTTTTTTGAAAGAACTCAAGGAACTTGCATTACACCTTTATCTTAATAGTTGCCCTATGCACGCCATTCCACAGCTTTTCGCTTAGAGGCGATACCGCGCTAGAAACACCTGCGAGAGTCACTATTATCATCTAACACAGATAAACGCCCGACTAGGTGGGCCCCTTAAATCCACTGAGCTAGCTGGGTAATATATTCAAAATTCATCGAGGAAAAAAAACGTGGAGCAAAATCTTGGTGTCACATTTGCTGTTGGTTATACCATTTTATAGTGTTTACAATATTTTAATGTCTGTTACTGTACATTTGCCACGAAAAGCTCTCTAACAATTTTATGTTTTTGTCGCAGATTTTTATCAGCAAATACTATCACTCAGTGGTATCTAATATTAGTAAAATGTCCCGCAAGTGTTTATACCTACAAACTATGATCATTTGCGTGACATTTTAAATCTTTCAAATAAAGTTGGGCAAATATTTAGTGAATGAATTTGTGACGGAACAAAAAAATGCGATAGAGCTATCGCGATGCAGCCTGTTTACAGGAACGTCCCTTAAATCATGGCCATTACATAAAAAAAAATTAAACAAACAACATTACACGTGTGACGAAGAGGTTGGTGAGGGGGGATATTAAGGAGATACATCCCCCCTCCCCTTGAATTTATGAAAATACATGCTATAACGGTGATTAAAGGTGAGCTGCTACAACACCTGTAATCACGAACCACAAAGACAGTGATGCAGGTTGAGAATGATAATGTAAAGGTTCAAACCCCCTTGTTGTTTGTGTATGTTTCTTAAATACAAAAATTATTTTTGACGTGACAACGTCTAATAAATCGATAAACGCCGGCTGCACGCACTAAAAAGGATGATGCATTGTCCCGTAACGCACATTGATCCGTTACGTTTTGTCCCGTTACGCTCATTGTACGCTTGCGCCGCATCTATCTCTCTTCCACTCGATTGGAACAACCATCGATTTGACTTTTTCGAGGCACATTAAACTTGAAACACTCCCATCCGTTTCCTACTTTTCCTATCATCGTCCTATCCTTAACAGAATAACACAGATTGGAAGAAATTAAATAGAAAACATGTATAAAACTTATAGTTAAAATAATCTGTTAGTTAAAATAATAAACATATTTGAATTAATGAGTGCAAATAAAAGTAAATTTATCAATTAAATTGTAGATTTAATTTCACTCCTTCTTTGTATCCTTACAAAATAGTGATAATTCAATAAAAATGATTCAATTTCATTCATAAAATTATGCAATCATTTCATTAATGTTTTGTTATGAGGTTGTCATGTTAAACTATCGTCCGTAAACCGACTTTACAGACAACCAATTATTTAAATTTTACAATGGTGCGCAAAAACCGAAGGTTGTGACTCGGTGTAGTTTCTACGAAGACCCAATTACCACGGAGATTCACTGTGGTTGCTTACATCTCGGACACGCAGCTGCTTGCCACGGGGAACGTAAAGCGAGTTCCGTTCCGCGTTCCAGCCGGTCGTTTCTCACGGCGCGCGCCGGCGGCTGAAAGCCTCTTAACCGCCGCCGACACCGGAGGAATCCGTCGTCAACAGCGGCGTCTTTGCCGGCGCCCTCCACACATCGGGTTTTATGTTCCTCTCGCGAAAAAAAAAAGATCCTTTATGAAATTACGTGCTCAGACGCTAAGTATGCCAGATAGCTGTTGTTACAGACTACGGTCTTATATACTGCCACAGAGCACGGAAGATTCTCCGAAAACAGAGGAACGTAAGAGTCAACGATAGTTTCTCTTCCTCAGAACCAAACGAGCCTAAGACACAAGAAAGCAAAAAAAAAAAATATATTTGATCTTTTAGGGATCCTTTTTATTTATTTTTTATCAACATCCATATGCGTATGGCTGGCAAGAAGGAAATTATGATTAATATTTCTTCCAAATTGGAGACTTTATTTTCAACAGCCAAAGTTACATAACCACTGCAACTGAACTTAACTTTTGTAAGATTTATATAAATCTTAGTACCTAAGTTGTTATCGATATAAGTGCTTCCGATTTATTTTTTCAGGTGGGTTACGAAGTGATGGTTCTATTTAAAATGAACTTTCAAAACATAACCTGCAACGAAAAAAAAATTATTCCCGATTTTCAGTTAGGCTCTTTCTCCGAGCACGCTCTCAATAGCACACTGTTAAAACTACTGCCCATTAAATGAATTTCATTTGACAAATGGAAATATTACAAACATATTCAAAATTTACCCCGGGATCTTCCACTAAATACAAGTATATTTCAAAGTTTCATTCCTACCTATAAAGCGCAGGTGGAAGAACATGGAAGAGGTTTATTTTAGTAAAATTTGTCGATAGCTTTTTAATGCTAGTAATGTTATAAAAATGACGATAGAAGCTTGAAAGAACTATGAAGGAATTAAAAAAATTGTAATGCTACATCGATTAAATACGAAATTGAATAAAACTTAACAAAGACGTTGAACAAATGAGTTTAAAAACAAAACAAAATTGGTTAATTTCTAAACTAATTTATAAATTTAATATAATCTAATTTAAAATTTTTATACAGAATATAAAGTTACAAACACAAAGAAATTATATTCTTTAACTTAGAAAATTTGCAGGTTATGAAAAGTAACACATATTTAATATGTATTTTTTTTGTTAAGGTGGAGTAATAATCTGAAATTTTCTATAAAGCGTGATGTATAAATAATTCTTGACACATTACAAGGCTTCCAAAATGAAATTGGTAATGGAGGTTGTATAGACTGTTTGCACACATTTCCAAGCATACAGTGTTACATCAGTTAAGTCTAGAAAATAATAGCGTAATAACTGTCGACGTAGACATAGCCCTAGCAGAACATGTAAAGCACATAACCATGACTTTAGGATGTACGAGTACTTGTAGAGGGGTTCATCTAGTCAGGGTTGTATTTTTATCAGTGAGGGGGGATGATAAGTGCAACGCTCGCTGGTGCTGCTTGCGTGGAATCGTCTCTAAGCGCAAGGCTGTGGACTAGGGCGCAGTATTATCGTTGTGCGTAAAGCAACTATAAGATCTGAGCGGTACCATACCATTAAATGTCGTAGAAATTATGATGCAGGTGTAATGCAAGGCCTTAGAGTGATTTCAATAATCTTCACTGTATATTTCATTCCCCAAAAAATTATTCTGAAAATACTTGGTTAAGGGGGTGCCTCCCATTTCAGGTTATGATTTTATATTTATATTAATCAATGATCAACTTTTAGACTTTTTCAATAGTTAAACATTCACGAAATTAAAAATATATACAGTGCATACTTTTTGCATAATTAGCTTCCAAAGTTACATTTTTAACGTTTTTGGGTTGTACAAATAAGGAGAATTTAATTTATTGCAGAACTGAAACTTTTTGATATGGTTTGAATTTCCTTCACAAAAACTCATTTCATGTTTCTTGGCTGTCGAAATAGTAACAAATTTGAGAATTTTGAAACGCCATGTAAAATTAATTAATGTTTTTTGAAAGAAGTTCAAACCATTTCTTGAAGTAGCCAGTGGCATGCAGTTAAACCTAAAAACTTTCAGTTTTGCAATAAATTAAATTCTCCTTATTTGTACAACCCAAAAACGTTAAAAATGTAACTTTGGCAGCCAATTATGCAAAAAGTAAGCGCTGTATATATTATTCATTTTGTGAAAGTTAAACAATTGAAAAAGTCTACAAGTTTATCTGTTATTACTGTAAATATAAAATCTTGACCTGAAATTAAAAGGCATCCCCTTAAGCAATTTCCACTCTCCTAAAAATACAGAGTTTAAAAAAGAAATACGGCAACAAAAAAATTGAGCCACCTCAGCGTATTATTAAAAGCTTATCGTAAACAGAAAACACACGGATATCTTGTGCAGTTTTCAAATCTCGTTGTTACTTTTGAAACTCTGCTCACTGTATATGTTCCCAGATATAATAATAAAATTGCCACAGTTCTTTTTTCTTGGTTCTTCTATGTTTTAGTAGCATTTATTTTGTCATATCATTAACTTTAATACAAAAAATAATAATTTTAACTTTTTTTAATTTTACACGAAAAATAATGCATGTAAAATCACAGAAGACTTTTCAAGAAATTTTGGATCGTAAATGAAGATACAATTTTTTCTTTTCCCACCATTGCCATCGCTTGATTGAATAAAAAAATTGAAACGGTACTATGCACCATCAAGTACGTTAAAAGTTACTTTCTCCCAATACTGGAGTATTCCTAATGATGAGTTGGATGAGGTTGCCAGATTTCCTTTTTTACAGGCGCTGTTTCTTTTTTGTAGCCTCTTTGTCAATCTCGGCGGGATTTATTATAATCTAGCAATTATCCTATTTTATAAACTAGCAACTATAATATTTTATAAACTAGCCAATAAAATATTTTATAAACTAGCAAATTATTCTATTTTATAAACTAGCAACTATTCTATTTTATAAAAAGTAAAAAATATATACGTCTAAAACTTATCCATAACATATTTTGTGAGAGCGATTTACTGTGATAGACGTTAGATGCATATATGTGTCACTTGAATAAGAATTTTGAATGGAATATCCACTTGATCGTCTGTTACGAATCGACGTTGTTAAAACCATCAAACTCCAATTAATTAATTATTTCATATAAATGTACCATAAAGATTGTCTGACCATTTTCAGATTGAATACAAAGTTTTTCGTTTCTGAAGTTCATGTATAAATTAAATATATTTTTTTTTGTTTGTAAAATAATGGTTTCAGTTTGTATAGTACTAAGAATTGTACTAGCTGAACCCACTATGACACTGAAATATCATCTTCTACAATCACTTTATAAGCCAATAACTATTTCATGGTATTTAACACCGAATTTTTGTAGCTTTATTTACCAGGAATGGTGTTAAATTATCACAGTTTGCTTGAAATATGTATTTTTTTTATTGCCGATCAGTTTGGATTCACATAAATACGCACAAACTCCATTATTTAAATAAAACTTTTAGAACATATTTTGACAGTAATAAATAATTTTTAGAACTCTAAACTCAGGTTAATAAATATCGTCCAATGTTTTATGGAACAAATTAAGAACTATTTAACTATACCAGTTGTTTAGAAACAAATACATTAATATCTCGAATCTATCAATAGTCTTAAACTTTTGGTGAGATATAAAGTTTGTTGATTATGTATGAAATAATTTCCCTTAAATTTTTAAGCGTTTATAAAGTAAATTATTACACACTTCGGTTTGAGGGAACCACCCCTGCCCTTCTAATTGAGGTTATATTCTGATTCCTCTATTTTTATAAGTGCCCAATATTTATGTTTTAAATTAGGGTTGCATGATTAAATTTTTTATTTTAACTTATATCTCAACGAAATTGTGTTTTTCCCCAGCACATTAATATTTGTATGTCCCCGTATAAGGAATTCAGAGATTTCAAAAAGTTTTAAAAATCTAAACAAAAGTAAAAATAATACTATAGTGCAAATAAATTTTCCCTACATGAATAGATTTCGTTTACATTTAGAAAATATTTATTTATAAAAGACTGTCTAGCTTCACGGTTAATAAACTATTTTTTTCTGCCCCGAAGACATGCGCTCCTGCTCTAAACATAACTGGAATCAAAAGCAAAATTTTTGCACTTTTCGTTACACAAACGCCATGCCTGGAAGCGGCAGTTCTCGTGGCAAAGTGAAAAAAAAAAATTAGTCACTCGTCATTTGCAGGCTTTATCGGACCGATACGTCACTGCAGTGGCCTTGACTGCGTCTCAGATGTCAGCGTCACTCCCGGAACCATAGAACAAGGAGGGAGGTATAGAACTGCGATTATTAAAGTGGAAACTGAAATCATGTTTAGCGCGTCATGTGGTAGGCTACTATCTGTTGGTTGGACCCATAACTACGGGAAAAAAACAAAATCTCGAACGGGATGATCATAAATCTAAAGTTTTAGGTAAACAATGTTAAATTAACTACTTGAAGAATAATTGCTTAGTAACATGTATTTAAATTTCTGGTATGCCACACCACGAAAATGTAGTTTCCAAAGTAAAGTGAATTAGTTTTACTGGTTTGTTTGCCTGAAAATAGCTTATGCACTACTAATCACAATCAATATATCTATGATAATAATATATTATGAAAGCTACTATCTATTGGGTGGGCCCAAAACTAATTGAAAAAACAACTAGGTCTCAGTGTCGGCATTTTCGAGTTTCTCCCCCGTGCCCAGAACAGCCGTCTGCAACGACTGCTGTAGAGCTCGCGAAACTACGACGTCTTTTTTCGTTCGCTGTTGTTCGGTACCGAGTTATAAGGCTAGAAAGATTTGAAAGTCACTCAATTCACGTCGGAAACAAACAATATTTCAAAGTGATAATAATAAGCTCGTACGTTGTAGATAACGCTATAAATCGGACTGTCTGGTTTGGAGGATGAGACAGGATTCGACAAATAAACATCGGCTGAAGGTTGACAATGGAAAAAAATATAAGTATGAATCATTATCCTGACTTAGACAAGAAGTGACTCCCAAATTATTCCAAAAAATATCCTGATTGCGTCTACAGTTTTTATTACCACGTGTTTTTATTAACTAGCTTTCTTGTCTGTCTCTTCGGTAAAAATCGAATTTACACTAACTCCCAGATGATCTTGAGACTTTAAACTTTATACACAGCTCAGAACTGGTGTCAAATTAAACAGATAAAGATATATAACATAAATATATAAATAACAGATAATATACCGGTAACACATTTGAGACTACTCAGTCTTGTTGAGTGGTCGGGTAACTTGAGACAACAAGGAAACACAACATTTACCGATCTTTTGAATGCTCTAAGCGTTGGTGAGTTGAAGGCCCCAGTTTCGCTCTGCTGAATGTAAAGAAGGTTGACAGAGAAATCTGGCGATTTTTATTTGGATAGAGAAATTCACATACATCCAACTGGTGCACAATATTATGCACACAACATGGACGTTCTTAAAGAATTTTTTATTTGTTAGGAAAATAACAATTAAACACGTTGATATATAATTGGTAGGTAGGTATAATAATTTTCTATTTCAGATATGATCAGGTGAAAAGAAACTGAAAGAAACTTGAAATGTAATAACATTAACATGTTTAAAATCGTTTGCAAAATTTCACACACATAAGAATAAAAAGCAAGTAAAAATTTGTTATCATATATATTTTTAATATACCACGTATTTTAAACGGACTAAAAATTATAAAAAAATTCAATCTAATCCCATGCAGATTTATAACCCCATAAGGATACATAACCTCATACAGATTGTCCTTAAAATTGGTTATCGTGAATTTTTAATACCAATGAAAATACTTGTAAGATTTAAAACGTAAAACGTGGGGCGCATGCAATTGATAAAATAATGCATGAATAGTCCACCTAAGTCACTAACAATGTTATTGCACTGCAAATGATATGAACTGTTATGTGGGTTTTCTGTACGACAGCTTCTCTCTCTCTCACTTTCTATCTCTCTCTCTCTTCCACACACACACACTCCCCTCCTCTACACTCCTTACTATAATCTATTATATGCGCCCCACGCTTTTCATTTCAAATCATACAAGTATTTACATAGATATTAAAAATAACAATCACAAATTTTAAGGACAATCTGTATGGGGATAGCAATTTGTATGAGATAATAAGTGGTATACGAAAGGGACTGGTGGAAAGGGCGGCTGGTGCTGGTGCACGGATGTAGATGGGGTCAATGACCAACCGACCTCTGACGTCACGGCACTCATCTTCGATGACCTTGACCTTGACCTTTTACCCCGGCGGCTTTCTTGATTCCATTATTTTTAATTATGACATCACTTCTGCCATTTTGTTTTCTAGAATATTCCGCCAACGTTTTCCAGAAATTTCCATCTTATTTTTTTATGTAATGTCCGCCATCTTGAATTTTGATGTCACGTCCGCCATATTGACTTTTGATGTCACATTCGCCATTTTGGATCTGATGTCAAAACCACTTTTTTTTTTCGATTCTGACATCATATCCGCCATCTTATAATCTCTACTGGAGGCCGCCATATTGGATAATGTCACGACCGCCATCTTACCTGCTGAAGGCCGCCATATTGTATCCCACCGTCCTATCTGTCATGGGGATAGGAAAAATTATTTTCTATTTTTTGTCCGATTTCAAAACGTGGTTTGTAAAAAAAATGGTTTTACTTAAATAAATATTTTTACTTTAATCAGACCTAGCGACCCAGTTAAGTCCTTCGTGAGGCCAGAAGAGAACAGATTCACACACTGCAATGATTTTATCCCTAAATCTAACTAGTAGGTACACACCTTTGAAGTTGAAGCTGAGCAACTATTTTTATTAAATACTTTAGAAAATATTTAAATAGAACAGCTATAATTTTGCGGTGGCTGAACTATTGTGTTGGACTTAATTGTAATCAGACGCTTGGTGTTCCAGTTTTAATACTTTCCGCATTATTTGTAATAAATTATTTGTTCAGCATCAACTTGAAAGGTGTGTACCAGCCTCGGGAAGCGCTTTAGGCAAAAATACGTAAATATATATTTTTCAATTAATTTATTTTTTCGTGGTGAACCTGCAACCGATGTTTGTCGGTTGATTTCAGACCAACCCCATTGAGATCGAAACACAGAAACGTTGAAAAATAAAAATAATAATAATAATTAGAGAATTAAAATGTTTACAGAAATGATGACTATGGCAATGTTGTTAACAGCCCCTTGTTTAGTACAAGTGAAAAGTTTTCACATATAAAAGGATAAAAAGGAACTGAATTATGATTATTACCACTATAGTAAAACCAACATTAATTTTTGTAATGGTTCCTAGCGCAAAATATTTTATAGAGTACTAGATAGGCCTAATGCCTGGCATGCGTTGTACACCTAATTTTTTTGTAGATACAAAAGTACAAAGCACCTCTCTATCCCTCTGTAACTGTCCATACCTCTATATAACTCTATTTCTCTATTTACATCTATATATCTACATCTATATTTCTCTAACCTTATCTCTCTTTATCTCTCTGCCTATCTATATTTCCCACTACTTCTATATCTATAATATATATACGTACATATTAATATCTCTTTATATTACAATATACGTCTCTTTAAATATATATACATAAATATATGTTTATCCATCCCTCTGTCTTATTCTCTGTAGCACACTCTATGTGTCTCCCTCTATACCTCTATGTATAGCTCTTAACTCTTTCTATCTATCTATCTCTTTATGAATTTTATACCTATCTATCTCTCTTTTATGTTTAATTGAATCCATTCTGTCGCGCACTCATACAACGAAAACACAACGAAAAGGCTAGTCGACGACCACGAAGTCGAGGGCACTTTATGAAGCAAGGGCTAAACACACTTCGAATCGGGAGTGACGCTATCACGCCGCGGAGATGGCGCGTGCTGAAAGTTTCGTCACGTCCGTGTGCATCCGTGCTGCGACGTTTGCGCGAGCTATCTGTTCAGGCGCGCCGCTCGCTGCAACCCCCGGAAAAGCGACGACGGAGGCGTGGTCTCAAAAGCTGCGAAAGGGGTTGGGCGAGGGATGGGAGGGGGAGGCTGCTTTCAACACGCGTGTATCTACAAATCCCTGTCGCTCCCTCGTTTTATCGCGAATCGAGTTTGAAAACGCGCTGAATGCGAGGGAAGCGGTCGTGGGAGGGAAGAACCGTGAAATACGAACGGGGAGGGTGTGAGGAGGGTGCAGGAACGGGGGGAGGGGGTGGTTCCGATCTCTCGTCGCGACAAGTTGCAACCTGTTGCAGTAACTGACGGCAGGAAATGACTCTCCCGTCACCCCCCTTCTTCACCTCTCCCCAAATTGGCAGTAAGTTGACAGAGATGGCATTTTGACTTCGCCACCAGGCGCAGGGTTTCACGAAAGTACAAATTTGTAACACTAACGAGTAAAATTTCACTAGTTTGTGAACATATACAGTAAAAAAAATATAGTGTTTTACACAAACGCTCTTGTTAAATTGTAATGACACGTGAATTTTCATAAAAACCGCGTGTTTATGACAATTGTAGCTTACAAACTTGTGGCTCACACATTTTGCTTAATACTAATTTTCTATCTACCTCAAAACGTAGATACACTAAAAATACATTTTTAGTGATGATTCTTTCTCCTTCAAATTTTATGGTCTAGTTCTTCCTCTACTGATTTCAATTAAAAATACTAATGGATCAGAATCATGAACAAATTTATGCTGCACGTAAGGATAAATAAATTTTACCAGTACATTAATTAAAAAAGGTTACGTTGCCAATTATTGGTGTTTATAACTATGAACATGCCGCCAATTCTTGTTTGTTACAAAGAACCAAAAATTTAACTTGTTAATGAAAATTTAGACAATCTATGTGAAATGCCAGTTCATAACAACTTGTGATAACAAGTGTAAATTTCTTACAATCGTCACTTTCATGACTTTAACCTATGTGAAGTAGTTATAAATGTTATAAACAATTGAAAATAATGGTTAGTGTAATCCCAAGTTGGTACGAACAGGCGTTTCACTTAGATTTTCAAAATTTATCAATAATAAGAAAATTTTCAATGGCGTGTGTGACAAGTGTAGTTAACACACTTGCAACGTACAGGATTTAGCCACATTACCACACTTGTATATTTCGAAATTTTGCAGCAAAACCTCACTTAAAAACCGTGGCCGTAACAGTTATTATTGATTTACAGCAACAAATTTGTATTTGATTTTAATTAATTTCTATACTTTTGATGAGTAATATCTTAGCTATTGGTATACGGTATTTGGTAGGAATAGTTTCGCTGAAAGGAACGGAAGTCGCATGTAGCGGAAATGTGTATCCACGGTGCTGCCATCTGTATAAGACTCCAAATTCTCAAAGATATGGTGAACCCCCGTGATTCATCCACTTATATTGCTTTTTTAAACATCGAACAATTTACAACATGCGAATGTATTCAAAAAAACTTTATAATAGTACAACAATCATTTAATACTTTATATTAAAGTTTATAGTAATAACCAGAATTAATGCCTACTTAAAAAATGCATTAGAATTCTGTTATTACAATTATGACAACCATTATTTGACATATAGATAGTGCAGTGTTTAATATACTGTAGGGACACAACAAATTTTTAGCCTACATTTATTCGACGCCATTAAAATTAAAATAATTTCGAGTTGACAATTTTACCGTAAAATCTTAAGTGTGGAATCAGCTCAATACGGTTAAGGTTTGTTTGTAGGAATTATTTACAGACTAATTTCAGTCGTTTAAGAAAAAACAATTATATACAAACATGTATTAAGAGTTATAATATGTGTTTTGAAATGTTTGAGATTAATATTTTAGTAATGGCATCGAAGTATGACTTCTAACATTCCAATTTTTAGGAATTCTGTGTTAAATTTCGTGACCGAGTTTCGTGTTGTAATTGTATTTACAGCATGAAAACACACGAATTTGATTGTTACCGAGGTTAGTTTTACAAATCTCTGGCGAGTACAAGATTTAACCGTCCTGTTTTCGAACCTTCTGATCCACAACAGCTCCTAGGACGGTAATGTGCATGGGCGAGAGTCACGTGCATAGGAGGGAAATAAATATATATATTTTATTTATATTATGTACGCATGGCACAACAACCAATGACATTAGATTAAATTGCTATTTTGGCGGGACTATAGAACTGTTTATATTTATCATCAATATGGTGGAAAGAAATTGTCGAGATAATACAATGCTCCAATGTAATTCTGCTTTAAAAATTAATTGAAATAATTATTTTAAAAAGTCACTAGCTATTAATGTAAATAAAACAAAAAAAATGTTTCGTCGTTTAAATGATTACCTAAAAGTTTTACATAAGACAAATTAATTCATATGTTTTGAAAAATTGTGTCCACAAATTACTGTTCAGATTATTAATATTGTATATATATAGTTATTTACTAATACTAACAACAGTTTTCAGATACATCGCGTATATTCATTTGTTAGAATTAACTGTAAGGTTTCAATTGTGAACCCCATTTCGAACAGGTTGCGTGCACTCTCTTATTTCATTTTATTGTGCACCCAGTCTTATGCCGATTAAGGTAAGCCTCTAGAAGTTGTAAGCCATCAGGAACTCAGATGGGGCATCAAGACAATATCATTGTCGAGTGAAGAACCGTTCCATGGGATATGCTGATAAAAATGTGGACAAAAAAAATCCTGTACTTGTACAAAATATTGTTGCCACGAAATAATTTTGCAATACAACAAAGATATTGTTGCTTTGTAAAACACATGGCTATAGTTTAATTTTGCTTACAAGAAATATTTTGTCGAGATAATACTGAGTATAAGTACCTATATAACAAAAAATG
Organism: Bacillus rossius redtenbacheri; assembly: GCF_032445375.1. Classification (NCBI taxonomy): domain Eukaryota; kingdom Metazoa; phylum Arthropoda; class Insecta; order Phasmatodea; family Bacillidae; genus Bacillus; species Bacillus rossius. The sequence continues at coordinate 61,430,787 of NC_086333.1, forward strand.
GCGCATTATTTTATAATTTTAATTGGTGTTTGATTGAAGCATTATTTTATTTTAAAAAATGGAAAGACAACCAAATATTAAATGATTGGACTTTATTTTATTCTATTGTGCTTATTCATTTGCGCCTTTAATACAGGAACTTTAACTATTGGAAGTTCTTGGACAACACAAAGCATTAATGTCCGGGAAATAATATGAATCTAGTATTATTGCAAACAATTTTTTTTGCAGTGATACGGTTGTTTTAAAACAAATTTGTACAAATATCTGTAATTTAACATGAACATTTCTGTTCGATTAAAAAAAATGTATAGTAATTATGTGAGTCGTGGTAGAGGCGGGACCCGAAAGATGCATTGAGAGAGAGAGAGAGAGAGAGAGAGAAAGAGAGAGGAGATAACTTGCTTCTTAAAACAGAAAGCAAGAGAATGGGTAGATGTGCTAGCGATTGAGTAGATTACTTGTGCGAGTAAACTGCACTGATGAGTGTGTAGACACAGGGAATTTATAATGAGTAATTTTAGATGTGATAACGATGTTTAGCACTGAAATAATACTAGTGAAATGATATATTACTGAATCGAAAACGTACGAGCAAATAATCCCGAACACATTTCAGTAAACTGACTTGTAGAATATTTTAAAGTTATAATTCTTTAGAAGCGCGCACCACGCAACGAAATTTTCACAGGAATATGGCGGACCCACGTGTATGAACATAAACCCACACATAGTCACTTTCATAAAAATTAGGGTCCATACTAAACGTATTGGCGTGCAAAATGAAATTTTATGGTAGTGAAAAAACCCTGGAATACATTTGGTGAACTAAATTAGTCATACTAAAAAGGAATCACAAATTTTACTATACCTAAGAAAACTGGCATTACAATAATTGCAATCTTCCATCAGGTTTTGTAGCGCAGTGCTCATAATGAGCTGATATTCAATGAAGGAATCTGGGTTTGTAACTCGACAGTGAAATTATTTGTTTTATTTTTAAAAATTACATATTAGTGGGTTATAAAATTGTGCTTTATATAATATATATACATTTTATTTTTATCGAATTGTCATAGTGTTATATTACACACTGTTTATATTCATATTTAACAATGAGTAATTATTTCATTAAAATTTATTTATTTTTTACTTTAAAAAAATAAACCAATTGGCATTGATTTTCGTAATGAAATAAGTTGTTCATTAATTAGTTAACCTGACAGCGCCCAAGAATGATATCCTCTCTTATAATATTTTAAAAATTTTGAATGGGCATTTCTGTGGTTGTTCTCTGAGGCAAGGAGATTGAATTTTGCTTGTTGCAGTCGTCACTTTGCATGGAGAGTTGCGTCTCTCGGAGCTCGCCAATAGTCATCACGAATCGGAGCCCGCCTCCTGAACCGGCTAACCTCGTCGGCGACTCAAGTCGCCTGGAACGCCGGGAGACGGCAATATCGCGAGACGTCCGCGTCCTTGACCGAGAGTGAGCAGGCTTAGGGCAGGAGAGTGACAGAGAGAGAGAGAGAGAGAAATATCGCGGAAGGGCGATGTACGTGGAATTTCATTTCGGTCGGTGAAGGGCAGGGATGTAGAGAGGGGTGAGGGGGAGGGGGCGCGTGTGCTGGGGAGGGGGGTTGGGTTGGAAAAATATAAAAACTGCCGTCTACGCGAATTATCCGATTCCGTTTCGCGCAACCTCTCGCAAATACCCTTTTCCATTACGCTAACCATCTCTTTCTCCTCTTCGCCTTCATCAACCCCTCGTGGCACACTCACGTCACTTGTGCAGCACATCCGTCCAGTAGAAAATTCCCCTTCCCCCCAACCGCTACCCACTCCACCCCCCCCCCCCCCCACACACACACACTACCCTAACGCCGCAATCCCAATCCTCGCATCATTCCGCCCCGCGCTACGAGTTCATTTGCGAATAACAAACTGGACTGGACCTTGCAGAGAGGTTTATTAAATTACTTTGCGATGGGTTGCGTGAGTGGTCAGGAGGAGAAGGAGAGTTGAAGCGAACGGATAAATAAAAAAAAAATAGAAATCTCCTGGATCCGGTAGAGATGTCTGAAAACACGCCTTCTGATTGTCGTTATGGCAACGACTTTCCACCCAATCGCCGTTTTCACAACGCTCCGTGGGCGCGCACACGTCGCTTCGCGTGGATCACATTTCTCGGAAATTGGGATTGTAACATGACGAGGGAGTTTATTGACTACCGTATTTTTTTACTCGCTTCGACGTTTGACCACGAAGATTTAGTTCCAGAAGAGCTGTAATTATAAATGTAAAGGCTTAAGATTAGAATTTTATTAATTTTTTTTTGCGCCATCCAACAGCGGAGGGCCATTACCCAACGACACATATGAAACTAATTTATGTATAGCATACAATTGAATCCAATACACAAATACACAAAAACATACTGTTAACACGAAAATATAAAAGAATTAAAAATAAAATAATTTAAAAAATTTATGTCGAACACAGGCCGAGCATATGAAAATTAATTCTTGTGAACCCTCGCCCCTGATTATTAAAACTACAGTGATAGTCTTTTTTTAAATCGTCATAAGGTAGATTTTTGTCTGCGAAAACAGGCGTATTAAATGCTTTTCCTTTTAAATGAAATTTCAATTTTGTATCTCTCTCTTTTAACGTTGTGTCTTGATAGTTATAAGATGCCCACCGCAATTCGAAATTAAAAATTCTATAACGATGTACTCTTTTTGGCATCTTCCTTCACTCACCCCCCTTTTTTTCACACACGCCCAAATGTGTTTGCATATAAATTTTAGTGGGCACTTTTTAAAATTTTAGTTACATTACAATATAAGAAGATAAAATGGTTATAAATCTCCAGGAACAGTATCCTGAAAACAAAAAAAAAACCTTGATTTACTTAAGTACTTTTGTCCAGCTTGTACGTAACTATACATTATATTTAAAAGTTAATTGACATAAAATCAAACATTACACAACTCTATAACCAACGGTTGGGCGTACTTGTAGTGAAAACACAATAGGCCCAACCATGCTCAGTCTATTCACGAAATTAGGCCAAAAAAAAAACAAACACAAATACATAGTTTCTAGGCCCATCAGATACTGTACGGACACGGGGAAGCTATTGAACGGAAGATCTTGTTCGTATCGACCAATCAGCACAGAACTTGTGGCACGATTAGCAAAAAAATATATATTCACGTCACCATCTCGGCTGTTGCTTGAGACGCTTTTGCGCGCGGCATGGCGATGATCAAATTTGCTTGCCGTGATGGGCTTCTTACATGCGAGGCGGAAGTGATTTCTCGCGAAGGGCAAGAAGAAGGGTGAGAGGGGGAGAGATGTAGGAAGTAGGGACAAGGGCGGAAGAAGGCACAGGAAGGCGTTCCACGTAGCTCCACCAGAAGGGTCGAGGGTGAAAGACAGAAAGAGAGAGAGAGAGAGAGAAGCAGGAAAATTGAGAAGGGTAACTGCAGAGAAGGCGACCAAAGAGAATAAAAATAAAATATTCGGTGAGAATTTTCACGCCGGCGCGGCGCTCAAAAAAAGACAGCGTGTTTCTTTTTAACCACTTGGACGCCAAATCCCCCCCTCCCCCTTCCACCAAGGTTTGTTTGACTTGCCACTCTGCAGCGAAGACAACAAGATTATTTTTTTCTTCTTCTCCGGATGTACGAGAATTATCACCAACCCGAGAGAATCTTTGTGTAAAATTCGGTACTCTTTTTTTTTTGTACGATATTAATAGATATCTTTTAGAATGAATTGGTTTATGAAATTAACGCTAAGCGACCCGAGTTGGTCTATGGGGAGCGATATAAATCATTTCTACACCATCTTCAGTTCAACAAATACTTTAATAAATATATTTACATAAAGTTTAAATTTGGCTTCGTTAAATCATATTATATAATTCAGTGGAATGTTTAGTTAGAAATTCCTTGGCTGGTGCAAATAGATTCTCTTGTGAGACCAAAGGCCTTTAGTGTTGAATTCGTTTCCGGGAATGACTACAGCTGAAACTAAAGTATCACTAGAAACTATATGTCACAGTCTGTTAATCTCTAAATGTATGAATTCTGCTTGAAGGAAGGCAAAATTTCGATATAAAGAGCTTAAAAAATATTGTTTGGCAAAAAAAGTTGTTGGAAGCAATATGGTGTTTTAGGTTCCTCTATCGTCTAATTAATTCAGCTAAAAAAAAAGGGGGGGGGGGGTGAATTTGTGAAATGGACAGAGCAGAACGATCAAAACACTTTTTTAGGCTGTGTTAAATTTCGTGACCGAGTTTCATGTTATAAATGTACGTATTTGCAAAACGAAAACACACGAATTTGCTCGTTACCGAGATTAGTTTTTACACATTTAATTTTCATTGCACGGATGGAACAATATTCTTAATAAAATATTTTGTTTTAATATAATTATTTGGGAGTCATTCCACAGTTTGCTAGCTGCGTAGGAGAAGGATTTTCTGTGAACTACACATCTATGTGCTGGAACTCTTAAGTGGTTTCTTTGCCTAGTGAGACAACAGCGATAAGGTATTAGTTGCATTAGATATTTGAATGGGTATTTAGGCTGTTATGAATTTTAATTTTTGCTATCTGCCTAGTTAGTATATCTTGCCATTTGTAACGTTCCACATATTTTGTGAAATCCTGTCTGCTATTCAATTTGTATGCATACCTTAAGCAAGCGTTCTGAAGTTTCTGAATACTGCACTGGAAATATTGTTCTATTCCTATAAACATTCTACGCAATAGTTAAAAGGGAAAATGACCACATTGTTGAATATTTTAATTTTAAAATTGGTTGGTTAAATATGTTTCAATTTTTGTAGGTGCTTTAGCTGACAGTATGCTGTTTGCACAACCACTGATATATGTTTTCATCATTCTAGATTGTGAACTAGAACGATTCCGAAGCTCTTGGATATGTTGACTTCTGAAACTCTCCCATTTATAAATGTTATTATAAGATGTTGTAATGTTTTATTTTGTTTTTCAAAATTATGATTTGTTCAAATTCAATTAAAGAGAAATTTCTGGAATTAAGCTCTTGAGATTGTTTTCGCTGCGTCAGTTGTAAAGTCTGTGGTAAGCTTCATTAATTTTCTCAACCGTATGTGCAAAATCGTTTGTATCAAACGCGATAAATAGCTGCGTATCATCCGCAATTTACTAACAAGTAATATATTATAGTTTAAGTGGAAGGTCCCGTACATATAGGTATACGATAATATAAGCCCTAATATTAGTTGCGGAATTCCAGTGGCAATACCATTTATAGATGGCTAGCTTCAGTACCCGGCGTTGCCAGGGCTGAACACAGGGTGGTATATTGTCCGCGAGTTAAATCAAAATGGATAGAGCTACATGACAGTGTGGTGGACATAGAGAAATAACACACAATTGCTGTCTGTATGCATATGATCTATGATTTTCTGTTTACCCATGGCGATCGGTTAAACGGTTTAGAAGTTTATGCACTGCAGCGCCATCTATTTAAGAGATATAACAAAATTTTTATCGCGAAAATATTCTCGTATTCAAAATATTTATGTATTCAATTTTCATCGCGGTCGGTTGAACGGTTTAAAAGTTGATGCGCTACAGCGCCATCTAGTAAAGCGTTATAAAAAAATGGACAGTCTTGCAGCCCTCCAAAGTGTTGAGTCATCATAATCTCCGACTTAAAACTCGAAGCTACAAGAACAATGGCGTTCATGTTACGCCGTTTCAAGCAACGGTGCTCTTGGCAAGGGGGGGCTGAGGGCCCCCAGAATGTACCAGGTGAGGCAGTAAGGAACCAAGGAACCAAATCTATTCGGAAAGGTGCTGGGAGAGGTTATATTCGCGGCCAGGACGCCGCTCCAGCCAGAGCTAACCGTCTAGTAACAATATTTCTTATATATATGCTTTTTTTAAATTTTGATTTACGGAATCACGATAAAGCGCATACAAATCGTTTTAAATATATATTCTTTAAAGGTTAAAAGTGATATCAAGGAATTTTTTTTGTAACTTCGCTTGTTGCTTGCTCTCTGCTCAATTGTTGAGTATCGATGGTGATTTTTAAAACTACCAACAGATGGAAGTATTTTATTTCTCAATTTTTTTTATATTTTTTATTTAATAAGACATTAATTTGCTCCAGTAGGACCGAGATCACTGTACTGAAAGCGTAATATTTTATAATTTTTTCCTTCGGAAAGTTTTCAGTTAAAAATTATTTGTGTTCGTTCGAAAGTAATGTTTTGATATGCTGAAACACTTAAGCATGACACCATAATATTATAAAAATAGCAGAACTTTTAAGCAGAATTTATTGAGTACAACGCAGTTTTATTTTTAATTTTTAATTTGTTCAATTTATGGTACATACTATTATGGAGTGAAATAATATTATTTACACTCTTAATAAGCATTGATGAACTATTTTAGTACATTTAAGTCACATGTTCTGACGCTCCAGTTACCAACATGTTAGAACATTCCCGTAACAATTTCACGCGCTTCACTTACACGAATAAACAGATAAATCCATAAGAAAATCGATAATAACAATCCATTGGGACATATTTGTTTAACATTACTATATTATTAATGACTATTTTATATTCCCATTTATAAATTAAATATTCAAATTACAAACAATTATAAAAAAATTCGGGTATTGTAATATTCTGTTACGTAAAACAAAGCAAAGTTAAAAACGAAATTTTTCTGTCAACTCGTAAGTTAGTCTTTCCAGCATTGTATTTTATACTAGTTATTTTTAGTTTTAGCACCATTGTCGGAGATGGAAAAAAGGTAAACGGTGAAATAACTAATTCAATCAAACTTCTTGAAATGAAACTTTTCTTACAGCCGGTTGAGTAATTTCAGAATCACAGTGTAGCGGAGGTGAGTAGGTAACGGAGTTAAAGCGTGTATAACGAATTTTGCTCGAAGGCGCAGGGTTTAAAAAATCTAACACACGAGTGCGTCGTGTTTGGCCGTCAAGTGCGCTGAAAGATTTTACTTCACGAAATAGAGGCGTTGAGAATGTATAATATCGTGTGCAAGAATGTGAGTCTGCAAGTTTGCAAATATGCTGTGCTATAATGGCAACATACCATTGATAGCCCCACTCCTGAGGCCCCTGCACGCTTTCATTATGATTTGATGACCTCGACTTACCCAGCAGGTTTTATAAAAGTTTCACTTCAAAAAAATCACACCAAGTCTCTTAATTTGAGCCAGAATACCAGCAGTATAATTTATGGTAATATTATATAGTAGGTGCTTTTCCGTGGGAAACAAAATCCTAAAACGGCATTACTACTTGTCTTGAAAAACTCTGTAAAGTATTTTAAATATAGCTAAAACCTAACCAAACATAACCACTCGTTCACATAAATTTACAGAATTTTTATTGAAGCTAACCTTACTTAACCAGCCGTTCACAAGATTTCATGGAGCCGCCCATAACATAATAAAATTTTCTGGGTGTTGAGAAGTTATTTTAAATTAAGTAATCACAATGTTAAACTGTAACATTTAATCATCATACATTAAAAGCCTTATAACATAAACCGGTAGGTACTTTAGATTAAACGATTTGACCAACCTATGTTAATTTTAATCATGTACGGATCTCGTGGGAGTATTGAATATTTGCTTGTTTATGTTTCTTATATATTCCAGAACATATTTCATAGCCATTTGTTCAACTGTTAGGAATTTAAGTCAAATATTGACTTTTCCATGAAGAATGCACCTAAAAAAAGAGTTATTTGTACTGAAAGATAATTTTATGATAAAGTAAAATCAATCCTGTAAATTTACGTTGAATTCACTAAATTTTCTAATATCCCAGGATAATTTGTTATAAATTTCTTCGTAAATTCAAGACAAAATTCTATAATAGAGCTTTATTTTAATATAAATACATTATCAGTCAGTGTCACACATCTCTAAGGACGTATTTATAAGTAATTATTTATATAGAAAGGAAACTGTGAAATAAATACGTGTTAAAATACTAAATAATGTCTGTAAAGTGATATGGAATAACTCATTTCTCCAGACCTGCGCGATCAAGAGCATCATTTATATGTTTTTCTAGAAAATCGATGGTCAGGCCGGCTTCAAAATTCCATTCATGTGCGGTATTTCACCATATTATTTATTTCAGTACTGAAAGACAGAGCTTGCCTTAAAATCCATTCCGTTTGCGCAAGCGAAGAAAATAAAAAAGATATGCCTTATCGAGGACTGATTTACACAAATTGTTATTTAAGTATAAAATATCAGCATACCGTGTCTTGGAGAAGGGTGAGAAAGACCTCCATCCAGTGGGATCTACTGTCCTTTTCATATCTTCAGTGGAAAGACATTCTGGGCTATCTTACCGTTCGTCCCGCATTCGACCTAGAACAACAAATTTAGTCCACAGATTCAGTCAAATGTTGAAAGTAACAACAGAAACTCACTGGTTTAAATCAGAAACATGAAGTAAGCTGTAATCTAAAATTTTCCAAGCATTATTTAAATATATCTTCAACTATAACATTCAAGCATTTTTTTTTTTTTAGTGATTGGATGTTGAACTGAATTGTGGGAATATTTCGCAGGACAAAAGAAAAATTGCTTTCAATAACGTTTATTTCAATTAACAATTTTCGAGCATTTTTTATTTCTTACTTGTAGAAGATTAAAATGTATCAAAACTTTTAATAAACATATAAGAGTAGGATACCCTTTTACATACTCAGGATACTGAAGCAAATATGTATACAACATGATTCTAAATTCGAATGACAATATTTGGCTGCAGTTTGATCACGAAAAGTAAGTTAAAAACATATGCACGACCTATGATTTAAAGTGCTTTACAAAGCTGGTATCACCTTTGAATTTGGAGCTGAACAAATTAAGTTTTTAAGTGGGATCACAAAGTGTTTGGAATATTATTAATTGAACTACGTTCGCAAAACTAGACGCTGTATTAAAATAATTTTATTGAAATTATTGTAGGTTGTGACCTTGTATCACATCATTTATTGTGACCTGTGGTTATATTAAATTATTTCGTAATCATCATGTATTAAATTAGCATTAAATACATAGTATAACACTAGGCATTTTATTGTTGCTTTTATCCACGCAACCTAAAAATGTCAAATTAATAACTCGTGCAAGGAAAAAAAACATGATAACTTTGGCTAAAAACTAACAAAACTTCTGCTACCTCCTGATTAAAAATTAAAAAAAAAAGCTTACATAAACTGTCTGTTTTCAACATTTCCAGTTCGATCATTCAGTTTGTGTGACTGAAAGGTTGAAAAATTATCACTCTTGGTTTTGTCGTCCAAGACACGTGCATGCCCTACATTCTATGCCCATGTTTCTTTTTTGTTGAATTTAATATGGAATTTGAGTGATTTTGATTGCAAATACTTGACATCTCGTTCGGTGGTTTTTATCGTTATATTCCGCAGAGTTATTTGTGTATTGTGTAAACTTACTTTTGTCATTCACAAATACATTAATGGTTCTTGAGTTTATGTCGTGTATTATAAAATTTTCATAGTTCATGTTTGCATCAAATAAAACTCCACGACAAATTACCAACATTAACTACAGTTTGCGTTGAACGAACATGATAGTATATGTCTGCCTATACTAGAGACAAGTTCTCGGTTACCGCGTGGCATGACCTTGAGCCATTAAAACCCATTACAACCCGATTTATTCCGTGTGGGGGGGGGGGGGGGTGACGTCGTTCACGTTTTACGACAAGGGATTGCGTTGCACCGTCCGCATTTCCCTCCCAAGAAACCGAAACTTCTGCGGTCGCCGTTAAACTGGGCAAATTGCCCGGTTCAATTAACCCAACCCTCCCCCCTCACATACACGCGTGCGTGCTCGGAATAGTTAGAATCGGTCTGCGGTCCCGTAAAGTTGTCGCCGCCCCTCGTGTGAATAAACGGGAAGCCGCTGAAATTGAGTACAAACACCCGAACGTTTCCCAAAAATTAACTGAAGTTGACCGCTCGCTTGTTGCAACTTCGTGGTCCGGGAATTTAAACATGTATTTATATGTTTATTTTTCCGCTGTGTTTCTCCATTCCCGTGCGTGAAATAAAGTTTCGTGTCCAGGCTGTTAATGACAGCAGGCCAAGAATGCACCGCTAAAACAGCGGTATATATCAATTTTGGGTACAACATAACCAAAATTTAATTTTAATTACGATAACCTAGACGTGGGAAAACTTACCCATCCGAAAAAAAGATCAATTTTTTGAGGGAGTTAGTTATTTATGTTAACGCACCTAAACTAACATACATTTTTACTTTTACAAAACATATATGTATGTATGTATGTATATATACATATATATATATGACGTTGCATGAACGCGGAAAATTAAGGCGTGTGACTTGGTCTAAATGAAAAGTAGGTTTCTAATTATGTATAAACACGAGAGAAACTGTTTGTCTCACGAAGCATTTAGTATAAAAACTGCTCAATCCACCCATTTTTTTTGTAGTTGCAATCATTAATCCTCGAGTTATGAAAATTTAATTATAAAATATACCCTTGGTGTGCACACATATTAAAAAAACTGTAAAAAAGTAAAAATAACTGCACTTAATTTTCCGTTATTCAAATTAAAAAAATAATTTTCCATTGCATTTATGAGTCTACGAAAATAAAAATATGTCCTGGAATAAAGAAGTCATCTTGAAACTGGCAGATATGAAAACAGAAAAAATACAGATACACTCGTTGGAAACACAAACTATGTCCATAAATACTTCTTAATAAAACCACAAGTAATTCCTAAACAACGGCCTTTATAAAAGATTATTGTAGTCAAACCTTGGACAAAACTAATAAATTAGGAGGGGGGGGAACACATTTATTATTTCCAACAAAAAATAAAAAATAAAGAGGGTGACAAAACCACGTGTGTTCTAAGGACTATTGATTTGTGTGGTCAACTATAACACAAGCAGATTATAAACTACCAAAATATAATTATAAAACTATTTAAAATTTCTGCTAGTCAGGAGACAACATAAACACTAAAATAACCTAAGCTTAACTCGGTAGAAATATCCATTTTGCCTCTGTATACAGGCACGAGTATATTTCAGAGTTTTTTTTAAACATGCATGAAACTTTTAATGATTAAGAAAATATTTGAAGCTCCTGGAAAAAATTATCTGAAAATCCTCCTGTATGTTCTTAAACATTCCTAAATTATCGATCCGACATTTTTGCATATTTCATGGAGCCAGAGTGATCGAAATATTTATATTTAGCGCATCTATATTTTGGTAGGATTTCTATAATATAATCATTTAGAAAGATATCGCCCTGAGCTTGACATTTTACAGGACCCGTGCAGTGCCGCCAGAGAAAACAAAAAAACCTTTGAAAACAAATTCATGGACAAATGCCCCTGCGATTTAAACTCCATGTCATTTTAAAACTTCAACAACGGCAACAAGAATGAACACACAAACACATGACGAACAAGCCAATATCAGCTGATGTCAAATATTGAACGCCTATACAACACAACAAACCCTGTGGAACAAAAAAAGTCAGAAAAAATTTATTTTTATTACAGAATCTTGCAAGAAACTTTTAAAGAAATGTAAAAAATATAAATTTAGTCTGATAAGTTAAGAATTAAAAAACAAAAACATTATTGGCCTATGTGTTAAAGTTTGCGAAATAAAAAACCGTTTCAGACATAACATTTAGAAAACACTTAAAAAAAATCTACAATAATTTGGAACGGGGTCAATATTGTGCATAATTTGGTAATAATTAAAGTCTGTGTTCGTGAGATTATCTTGGTCACCATTTGCAGTAATGTATGGTCGTTTCAAAAATTGTTGCCAACAAATTTATTTTGGATATTATTTAGAATTTTAGCAATAAATTTAAAAGTATTAAATTTTGTATAAACTAAGGGAATTAAGTATAATTTTTTCTTTCTACCACTATATATTTTCGCCCCTTGCAGTCCAAATCATATCAAAAAAAAAAAGAACAAATTTTTTATAATATTTTCAAGTTTTTCAAATGTTTGAAACGGATTCAATACTGTCTTTTATTAATGTATTTTTTCTTTGATCTCTTTCTTTACTATCCTTAGATCTAATGGTTGCTGTTTTCAACAAAACTCCAGGAATAAAGGTTTTGGTACCACTTTTAGTGAGTGCATTATTTTCATATATATACCATTTTTACCATGCTTTTATTAGCTTGACCTGTATGCTTGTATGAATGGACTATGTAATAAAATATTTTAATTTAATTACTACCCACTTTTTGACATCCGAATGTGTTGATATTTGGCATACATACTGTAAATACAATATTTTGATAACTTAAAACCTATGAGGGTTAAAGTTTCTAATTTCGAGCTATGGGTAATAACCATGCTTTTTTGTATCCATGAGGTTGGGGCATGGTGAGAATTTGCCCCTGGGTCGACTGTGCCCCTAGCGGGGAGGGGGTTGAGGACCCAAAATTTTGAAAATTAATGTGTTTTTTTTTTTCAATTTGGCGTGTTTTGAATCCAAAAGGCTGGGTCATGGTAGAAAATTTTCCTGGGGACGGGGAAGGGTAAGGCTCTTAAATTTCAAATATTTTTAAAATGATTTTTTTATTTTATTTTATTAGATTTTCCGATCCTGTAGGTCGGGTTATGCTGAAAAATGTGCTAGGGGAGTTGTTAAAGCCCCAAAATCCTTAACGCTCCAGTAACCCGCCTTGGAGGCTGATTGTAGGAAAACCCCGTCCTCAGTCAATGTGTATGTAATATAAAAAATATCCTTGCCGAGTTTCAAGCCTTTAGACATAAACTTGAAACACGGTAAAGATATTTCATTTTACCTAAAACCCACAAATTTTGATCAGATCTAAGTAAATATATAGCGCCAAAATACATTTTTATTGTTTATTTTTATTTATTGTTATCAAATGAGTACGACACATAATTATTGAATATTCAATCAACTCGTGAAAGGTGTGACAGTCAGTTCAATCATTATCATTTATTCTGTAAGGCAATAGTAAATGATAGTAAATGAATGCCAACCACACTGCAAAAATGAATTCCTGCGCTCGGCCTTTGAAAAGCACCGGTCGCAAAAGGGCAGCACTGATCAAAATTTCGTATTGGTCTTCTTGACTTCTTTCTTGCCCTTCCGCTCGTTCGTTTCTTTTTACCTCATTGGAACGGGAACCGGGAAATTAGTTGTCCTTGATGAGTGTTATTCTTTTTTCTATGCTTCCAAAGTACAAAGATCAGGACATAAAGTTCAAGTTGACCAACTTGTCCGTACCAGGGAGATTCGGACCATCGCCCGCACCACCCATGACGTCAAAGGGGCACGTGGACCAATAAGCGATTAGTGTCCGTCTGGCACACTTTGGCACACTGCAATTGCAGACGATCTTTTAGAAGATAACTTTGGTGGGTTATGATTTGCTGAGAAATCTCTCATGACCTCGTTTATAACTGGCTCATGTTCGTCAAGAGCACTTGGAGTCCCAGCTTGAACGAGAAGCAGCTGCAAATCTGCTTCAAAAGTCCACTTCGCTGTCCCGATTAATCCGCGAAATAATCGTAGCTCTAGCCACTGCACACGGACTGTAATACAATGACATCCACACTCCTCTGTATACTCGGACAAACAACGCCAGTTCGTTGGTTGCTGTCTTGTGAGCAGGCTAGGCTGTGTTGTCTGTGATTGTAAATTTTCTTTGGTCGAGGGTTTCTCGCCTGCCCAGAGCCCTCTACGGACAAATAGTGAGCAAGTAGCGAAAGCAGCTCAAAGACATGCGTGCGTTTGGATTTTTAGCCTATCGCGAAGTGAATCCGCGAAATTTTTTTCGGGTTCTCTGTGGAAGAACCCTTCCTGTGGACATTAATGGCTTTCGCCTTTCCTTTGTTAGTTAGTTAGTTTGTTTGTGAAACGCGGCGTTAAGTCGGTTCGTGCCGCGGTGTGGCCCTGCTAATTCGCGCGGATATCGAGTTACAAGTCCGCCGGGTCGCGGAAAGAGATGCGCGAGTCTGCGTGCGCGCGGAAGTTAGTTTCTCCCGCACGTCAGCGCTGCTGCGCGGGGATTGTTGGGGGGGTTTGTTCGCCGAGGGAGAGGGGTGATGGGGAGGGAGGTGTAGGTTTCCAGAAACGACGTTAGGGTTCGCGCACGTGTTCCCCTACAACACCCTCCAACTTTACGTTTTTTTTCCCCACTCTTGCTCGCAAATGACGTTTAATTGCGTTAAAACGCGTATGTGGCGCGCGCGTGTATCCCCGGCGCTTGCACGAGGTTGAGAAGGGGGGTGGGAAGGGGGGGGGGGGGGGGGGTGGGAGAGAAGAGAGAGAGAGAGAGAAAGAGAAAGTTGAGTATCGTTCAGCAAGCAGCACACGAGGTTGTATGTACGCGAACCCAACGAATCAATAAATCCCCGTTCATCGCGATAACGAACTTACGTTTGCGCGTGCCTGCTCTCTCTCTCTCTCTCTCCACACATATATACATATGACTTTGGCAGAATTCACTTTGACACGGATGCCGGGCGCAAAATTTGCTTTACCTCTTCTTATTCGCCCTTTCTACCACCCCTCACCCACCCCCAACAAACTTCAAGTCCGAAGAAAAGTGACTCTTGAGTCTAGGAGGTGGTTGTTTTCCGAACGAGGCGTGGGATGGTTCTGCTACTGTGTTCCGTAACTGAAGGCTTGGTCTCATGCTAAGCTGTTGGTTATTTCGTTTAGTTTTCATCTAAAATGAAGTATTTTAAGTTTTTCCCTGGAAAAGATCTCCGATAGCTCTCGTCCATTTTTTCCACTAAAGTTATTAATATTACCTAACATCGGCCTAAATAATGTCACATATAGTGTTAATACTTATGATCAAATGCGTGAAAGCAAATATTGTAGAAGACGTATGGGAGCCAAGTTATGTGAGTGATTACGAAATATTAAGCTAACCAATTTACGACCATTATATATAAGTCCTACAAGTCCAATTCATGTTAGTATTACTCTGAAAAACACAATAACAAAACATTTATATGTAACTAGCTAATTACCGGAATGCGCTGCTATGCCGCTTTCATTTTTTGTTGTTATTTGTTTGTAGCAGGCACACTCAAACAAAGCGTCTCTCTCTATCTCTGTATATATTTCCCTCTATAAATTTATGTATAAAATCTCTCAATATATCTCTATATATCTTTATCCCCATCCCCCCGTATTACTCTATCTCCCTGTATCTTTTTATGTATCTGTGTTTATATCTATGTCTCAATATCTCCCTATCTATATATCTCTACATCTCTCTATATATGTCCCTCTTTCTATCTCTCTATATCTCTCTCTCTATTTGTCCCTCTTTCTGTCTCTCTTTTCGTATATCTTCCTTTCTCCATCTCTCTATGTCTATATCTTCCTCTCTCTATCTCTCTATGTCTATATCTTCCTATATATATCTTTATCTTCACAAAACAGAAAACAAAAAAGAGACATTCATTTATATATATATTTTTACCTACCTATGTTTTTATCTATCTTTTCACCTGTCACAAGTGTGACATAGGTTTATAAAATCAAGCACGTGTTCGAATGCAAAGTTGTTTCAATCAAGACATCTGTGAAGAACTTTCGGAGATTAAAGATTTCGAACGAACGAATATTTACATTTTTATTTACATGGTGGAAAAAATGGCCCTAGAAGATTTAGTTTTGATGAACTTATGACAGACAAAAAACTATACTTTTATCAGTGATAAACGCAATCAAAAATATAAGAAACTATTAATCCAGTATTACGTACATACTTATTTATATCGAATTTTATAAAACTAAGTTTTATTTAACTTGATTCAACTGGCCAGCGCATTTAACCAGTAAATGATAATTAAAATAGCTCCAACACGGTTACGTGCTGTCAGCTTGCTCAGTGGCTTTAAGATTCTCGATGGCTTTCACCGCGATTCTCTACCTCTGAGTCGGCAGTTAACACTTACAACATTCTTCAGACGGTGCTTCGAAGTCACGTCGAACGATGGCCAAACAGAAACCACGGCACGACACGCAGGGGCGCAACTAGAGGGGGGCAAGCGGGGCATACGCTCCGGGCGCAAAGCTGTGGGGGCGCCGAAATCGCCGGCTTGCATTGTAATTCCTACTACAACTGGTAGTGGGTTCATGCATGGAAGTTAGAGTAGCACAGAAACTGTTACATGTAGGCATGGAAAATGCTTAAATAGCACCATTTTTCCGTGGGAGGGCCCCGGATCCCACGCTTTATTGGTGTGGTATGTGCAAAAAAATAGGGGGGGGGGGCCGCATGAATCCATTCATGCCCCGGGTGTCAGAGACTCTAGTTGCTGCCCTGACGACACGTTACTTACTTGTTCCGTTCGCTGCGCAGCCCAGGACACGCCTCGGGGTTCCTTAGGCGACGGTTAGGTCCTCGTGTCCCCGGGGCACGTCACGACTGGTCGATACGCACGTCCCTAGCCCTATGTCTCCACGGAGTCGGTCCCCGGTGGGGGGACACACCGCGAAGACCCCAGGCAACCCGAGCACACACACACACACCAGAAGCAACAGTATCCGGCGAACAGTCCGGGACCTATTTCCACGCTACTGACACACGCGACCAAGTTCGTAGCTGCTCGCAAAATACATAGCTTCGAGAATATAATTCACAATATTACATCCATTCATATTGTTTTTCAGCACCTGTTTCAATGTGTTTTTTTTTACGAATATTTTCTTTAATGCTGACTTACTGTCAGAACGTCTGATTCCCCTTTCCAGTTACGCTCAAGACTAATTTCATTAAAATATTGTTTATTCCTAATTCTTTTACGTACTTACTTTGATAAAAATAAAGGTTTTCTCCTAACACTCACTGTACAGCTTTGTTTTAGAAGTGTGCTATGCTCCCCTAGTCATGAGATTCTTGTTACAAAAAAAATTCTAATATAAACATATGATTTAAACAAATAAATAAAACTTATCTTTAAGCACCTTTATAAGTTAATGTATAAAAACAGGAATGTGTGGGACACAGTTCAATTTCTTTTATTTCATTGAAAAATTATTATTTTAATGTAGTCTATTGATCATTTTACTTCGAGCATTATTATTATTAAAAAATTGCATTTTTAGAGATAATGATTTATTGCAAAACGTTTTTGGGTCAAAAGAGTCCACAAAAACAATGAATTATCCGAACTATTTTGGTTTGAAGAAGCATTTCACACATGACATAGGTACCGTCCTACGTATCACAGACGTTTCGCAATGAAATGAATTATCATTGGTCAACTCAAGAAACAGACCAGATTATTTCACCGGACAGTTCCAGTGAGGTGATTAATGTTGCGTACATCATTAAAGCGTGTGGAAAACTAAGAAATAGTTAGAAATTTCACCGTGAAATACACTATCCCATAATATCACACTTCAAAGCATTTTTTTTTTAATTTTGAAAGGGAGACTTTGATTACATTATTACTGATGAGGTTATCCATTAAAAAAAATATTTCAATACTGAACTCCAATAAGTTGACAGGGGAACATATGGCAATCCAATGTCAAAAACGTCATTCCTTTGAATTATGGGCTGTTATTAAAAGTGAAAATTTTTCTTTGATTAACGAAAAATAATTCGTACAACCACATAACTACTGCACCCAAGATGGCATCTTTAGATAAATGCAGAGGCGAGAATAAGCCCAAAAATTTGATAAGAAAAGTAGGTGTCTTCTACGGTTTTTAAACCCAAAATTAATATAAAATTTATTTTTTGCTTATGGCCATTGTGATATAATTACATCAACGAGACACTTTGCGCAACGTGGGCGTAGATTTCTCCCCCCTCTAATTCAACCCCTCTTTTACCAACACCCTTAGTTTGCCTCCTCCCTTATCCTGCCTTGTTTACCCCTTCCACTATTAGCGAGCGCACATGCGCACTTGGCTTTTGGTTATGCTATATAAGCCCTTGCGGCCTATTACTTTGCCTTCATCCTCTTTATAATTTTTTAGAATCACTTGGTAGAACGAACGTAGTAGATCACGCAATTTCTCTCGATTACAGTAGCGTAATTGTAAATGTGCGACATGAACTTACGACAGACATGCCACGTGTTTGTTACATCATAGTACCGTTGTCTATTTCGAAATTTCTCTTTCTGGCAGGCCGTCATTTAGCTTCCTTTGGTATTAATTTTTAATGAGTTCAGTTTGGCCCTTTTGAAACGCATTGCGTCGTGAGATTTCACGGTTGCTAGTTTTTGCGGAGATCCGTCATTATTTAAAAAAATTTCTTACGAATTTAAATTTTAATGTGTCATTTTGATTTTTCCCTATTTGTAAGATCTTTGGTAAATCGTTACACCCATTGTGTACCTGAGATAGTTCACTTTCAGATTAATCTCTGCTGCGTAAAATTACGCGTTGCGATATCATTTCAATGAACTCGCGGTTGACTTGTATTGGTCTTGCATCGCCCTGACATGGGATTTTTTGATACGCTTAAGTTGTAGTCAATTGCATTGTTGTTAGAGGAAACCATTTTGCTTCTTCATGTACTTTTATTGCTAGGCTAATTGTTTTAAGTGCATGAATTGCGTAGGAATGCGTATAGAGCAAGTTTCTCTGAAAGAAACGTTTCATAATACCTACAGGTGTGGACACTATTAGATTGTATAGTGTTTATTGTGTCTTTAAATACTTTTTTCCCGTCACGCAAATAGAACATGAGCATTAAGGCCGTCCGCCGTTGTATATTTATTTAGTCATATTTACGTAAGACATTGATGTTAAAATATAGGTGTGATCTATAAATATTCAATGAGATATTTCAGTCTGAAAAACACGTTTTATACATATTGTTACGAACGTGAGCAGGGCCGCGGCGCGCAGGTGCATAGCTGGCTGGCGACCCCGCACGGCCACTGACGTCACGTGGCCGTCGCAACGTAAGACGTGCCGCGCGCGCCTGGAAGATTACAAGTGTCGCCGCTCCCCCTCCCCCCCCCCAACCCACCACTCCACGCGCGGCGCTCTGTCTTTGACACGTTATCTGACACCTGACAGCTGCGGAGTTACGCGAGCCGCCGACGCGTGTCTCGAGAATTCTGCCATCGGGTCGGCGCGGAATTACGCGACTGGCCCCAGCCGCGCTCGCGACTTCTAGAAGTGGCGCCTGGGCCTATATAAGCCCAGGACGTCGGTCTCCGAGTCAGTGAGGAGTTGGCAGTAGGGAGTTTTCCCACGGCGAAGTTTCCGGGGCGATAGTGCCGCGGGTGCGGCGGAGCGGCGAAGTCCCTGGACGAAGGTTCCAGGGCGGAGAGTTCAGTGCAGTTGGGAGTTGATCTGGGCGATAGTCTTACGGGTGCGGCGAGAGTCCAGAGCGAAATTCCGAGCGAAGCGTCAAGTGGATCCGAGCGAATTGTCGAGTGGAACCTCGGCGAAGGGAAGTGCGACGGCGGCGGCGGAGTGCGGCGACGGAGTACCGCGACGGAGATCCACGAGGGGCGCTGCGGCGAGAGTTGCGCCAGAGGTTCGGCCCAGCGAGGTGTGTGGTGTGTAAAAACGAGTGACTGGGGAAGCAACATTTTTAAGTGTAATTGATTATTAGGAATTTTTAGAAGATTATTTATTAGTGATGTAAATAGTGGCAATCAATAAAACTGTAGTGGTAGAATCTTTAATTGGGCTATACATTTACGAACCCAGTAGTTTTCCCACGACGATTTATTTCATTTTAATAAATCGTAACAATATGTTTTGTGTATGAGGCTTATATAAGTATTATTATTAATTTTTTTATATTTTGTTTTTGCGTGTTTCCCTTGAAATCATAGTTTAAAAAAGGACCAATGATGGATATTGTGATTCTGTATAAAAGTGTTTCTAATAATTTACGTAACGTAGTTAAGTATGAGTCATAGTAAGGTGTTACTTATGCAAATACACTTCCTGCTTTAATTACTTTTATAACACATAACTTTGTTATAAGCTTTTTTTTGTTAATATCGTATTAGCTCACCTTGGAGGAAGTTGGGTTATAGTCCTGTCACGGATTCAAACCCAGCATCCTTCAGCATAATAAATTATAGTCAAATGGTTGTATATATTACTCTTTTGCTCCATATTTTGTTGTATAATTAAAAATATATAATGATTATTTTAACCCAAAAAATGCTTCAATCGTGAATAGACGTACTTAGAATAGAGACCGACCAAAAAATTAATATAGACAACTTATCCTCTCAAAAAAATGGAAGTTTCCCCAGATCCCCAGAGAAAATCATTAACCAACATAACAATTTCCCGCTATAAACATATATGCATATATTTCTTAATTAATTGTTTACGTCTTAAATGCCTTCCTAATTTTTTTTATTATTTTGCAGAAAATAAATGTTTCATTCTTTCGTCTGAACGTGGTACTTTGTGATTCGTAGGTAAGGTTATTGTTAATTCGGCCTTGAAGGTTATTTACGAAGCAGCTAAATTAATCAGAAATTTTTCTGGTTTTCATTTCTCATAATATGTAGTAAGTAAGAAACTGTTAAAGTTAAATAAATAATAAATGACGGTTTGCCAGACAACTTAAAACGCACAAACAAGCACATAGTTTTAATTTACTTGAGATTTATTTGCTTTAATAAGCCTTCGAAAATCCACATGCATGTAGCTCTTGTCCCCCTGCTCCAACATTTACCCTCTAGGTTTGCTCGCGACAGCGCCGTGTCTTTGAGACGACGCAGAAGGCACAAACAAGCCCATTATTTTCAGACGCGCGCATGTCGAGATGCCTGGAAATGACGTGTGCTCTTCCGCAAGGGTGAGCATTTCTGAAGACATGCAGACCGGCGCTGCCATCCGGATCCATGGCCGGCCGTTGCCGAGGAACTTCTTCTTTTTCAATTGGGCAAATAAAAAGTCATTTGTTCTATTTTCCTACTGCAATTATCTCTGTCTCACACGCCATGTTAAAAAAATTTTCTTTATTTTTTTTGCCATCTGTTTTATTTTTATAAGGGATATTTCTTCAATTAAAATTCCATACCTCCCTTGCATTTGTTTTGTTATATCACAAATATCTTCAACAGATATTCACTTAACATTAGCGTAACATAATGGGTGTGAAATGTCGTGCAAGTGTTGATAATCTCTAAGTCTTTTGAGCCTCTTTACATCCGTGATGTATAACACAACATGTATACATTTTGAAAATAATTCGGGCAAAAACAAAAAATTAAAGAGAGATATCGATATAATTTTTTTTTTTTTAGAAAAAGCCCTTAAAAAATTTAATAACGATAATATTTTTAAAAAAAAATCATCCTGACGTACAAGAACGAACCGTTAGTCCAAGTTAAAATTTGTATACATTTGAGTTCAGATATTAATTTTTATGAATTGTCTTAACTAGTTTTGACGAGCTGGAGCGACTTGATGTAGTGAAAATTTGCGGACGTATACCTGTCCACTCATTTTAGGTCTTAGTATTCATCCACCATGTAAATTATTATTATTT
This sequence comes from Bacillus rossius redtenbacheri, assembly GCF_032445375.1. Lineage (NCBI taxonomy): Eukaryota > Metazoa > Arthropoda > Insecta > Phasmatodea > Bacillidae > Bacillus > Bacillus rossius. The sequence continues at coordinate 61,452,393 of NC_086333.1, forward strand.
TTTGCTAAATTTTTTATTAAGAAATATTTTAAAAATAGTTATAAATGCAGTATTGTATGTTTTAACATTTTTGTGGAAACATCGGAAAATTAATTTCTTGTAAGTCATCATGACTTTGTCAGTCGGGAAAATGTTTTAAATGTGAACATTTACATAGCATTAAAAATCGGATCATAAAAAGCATATATATGGCAATAAAAAATTGTAAGCCTACTTTATAGAAAAATGGTATTTAAATGCAATAACACAGCATGACACAATAATCCTGACCTAATAAATTTATTCGAATGTTAATTCTACATAGTATAGTCGCAACATGTATAAAACTAAAAACACTTTTATTCACCTACATGATATTCAAAATACAGAACGACCTACAGGAGAAACTAAAAAAAAAAATCACTGTTTTGATTATAGTATAACATACGTTCTTTATAATTAAAAATCAGTTTAATTCAAGTAAATGTTTTAAATTATATTTTATAGTGAATGTATAAATGTTTTCCTTTGACTTTTAATTGGATCGTATAAGTTAGTTAATTAACATAATCTTTATAAATATATGAACTATATATATGCGAAATACCACTCACTGACTTATTACAAGATTTATGTAATTATAAGACCTAAACACTTTAAATTTGACCGGTATTTTCCTTCTTTAACACGAACACTCTTTACGTACGGATTTCATGGGTGAAAGGGGGTGGGTAGTAAAAATTTTTAAAGGTCGGTTCAGTTTAATTGTATATTATAGATATTATAAATATATAATGAGCAATACTATAGTGTTCTGCATGTATTCGAAGAACAAGTACACCAGTTAGTAATTTATACTTAAGTATTCTATTTTATAAAGTCGTGTTCATAGTCCCAATATTTTTAACAACGTGCCAATACACAAACAATCAGCCAAATGCTAAATTCGGTTTCTGAATATATGAATAAATAAACTAGTATTATTTTCCGAAGGTGTAGTTGAAATTTTTTCCCACACACACAAAGTAAGAAAAGGAGCTCTGTAATTTCAGGGAGGAGACCGAGATAATTTTTTTTTCTGGAAAGTTTCACTTTTTTTTTTATCCTTTTTAATAGAAACTGATGGGGGCTGTAGCTCTTCCTTAAGAAGCGGACGTGGGGATGAACGAGTGGCGGACCTGGGGTTTGGGGCTGAGAGGCGCTCTTAGCTCCCCGCAGGGCGTCTTCAACTAGGAAGGCGACGGGAAATCCCGGCGAGATAATTCTACGGGACCGACCGCCGACCGCTAGCGCGACTCACGTTCGCACGAGCCACTGATAAACTTCTATATCTTCACACGCTTTGGGGAAGAATGGAAATGAAAAAAACAAAAAAAAAAAACAGAGAAAAGCGCAGTTCGGGTCCGCGCCGTAAATTATTTGTTTTTGTGTGGAAACGTCGGGATAAAACCATAACGACTCTTTCGTATTGATATGTAATTTATTTATCAGTCTCTCTAATAAAACTTGAGTTTCCCATCATTACAAAAAAAAAGCCAGTCGTGGGGACTGTCAACAAAAATGAAAACTTAAAAACTTTGTTTTTAAATGTGTAATATGATATCATTTATACGTCAAATGTACGTAATAAAATGATTTTGTTATTACATCAGGACAATGTCAGCATGATATCATTTATCCTTACATCATTTTTTGGTCACAACAGATGTCAGTGGTATGTAAAAATTACGTAAAAATTCATTATCTAGCTATGACTTACCAGTGATGTCAGACCTAGGTCATGTATTCACGTGGTCAAATTAACTTCACTCACTGCTACTACAGCATGTCGGTGATGCGAACTCACAAGATTTTACCCATCAAAAAAAAGAGTCCAACACGCACATGATACAGTCGAGTATATACAATGTATTAGTGTATACATGCGTATACATGAACACAGGCCGCTGCGATTCGCCAGCCTGGCGCAACACGTCACTAGCATGTCGGTGACGCGAACCCATAAGTTTAATTGTTTTGTAACAATCACGTGCATGCGCCTACACTGGTGCGATGACGTCAGAGTCAAAAAAACCACTGCGCGAAAAACACGTACAGACGTGATCTATCCGTTGTGGGCTCAACCATTGCTGACGCATTATTAGAGATTTAAATCTGACGGTGTTTTGTCACAACGGCCATCACTGTAACGAGCAAACAGACGTTTTCCCGTACAAAAAAAATGGTGCGCAACCGTTGCGTGCGTTAGTAGTGAAACTTCGTACTTCAATTGTTCAACCGAACGATACGACAAAAATATTCAATAGGCCTAATACACGTGAACGATAAATTAAAATAATAAAGTGTCAAACTGAGGTTCACACAGGAGTTTCACAACCGTAGAAACTTACTTGGCGTCGAAACCCCTGAAAAATATCCTACAGTTATCTGTCTCTTTACATTATTCGTTATTCGCCCTCCTTACCAATTTTCCAGCGCCCCAATCCTAAGCGTTGCACTTTTCGTTACGCTCGGACGAGTCATCAAATGGAACTATCCTTGCGGCTGCAAATATATATTTTTTATTCCAAAAGTGTTTATTTACTGTTTTAAGTCTCATTGCTTTGCACGTATATTATCAAGTAGATTTAATTGGGTTATAGGAATAAGTTGGCAACAAAAATAAATAGGTACAAGTGTTGTGCAATTATTATACAAAATTAGACTCGTTAAATTATTCAATGACTATAATACTCGTAAGGGACATGTCCTGCTGACTTAAAAATAAATTGTTTTCCTTACTTTAGATATTACAAGACCATATTTAAAAAACTGGACATACCAACTTTTCTGAATAATCCCATGATATCTTCAGCATAAAAATGTGCGTATAAATTGTGGTACACGCTCAGTGCTTGTACAAGAGGCAAAAATAACAATGAACTAACTCCGGAAATTCTCTGTTTACGGCTAGAATCATTGCCGTGGACAAATAATACTGTTGATCCCTGTTATGCGGAATACCATAGCCATGAAAGTGTTTACGGTAGAAAACACACCATACAAATGGTTATTTGTGTATTTTTGGCTCCGGTGTATTACTTTGTACTCTGATACGGATCTTGTGATAAACAACGAAACTATTTCAGAACTTAAGTTCATTTTCAATTACGCCTTCTCAATATGCCGGGCATAAGCACCTTAAGTTTGGACGTGCATGCTAAATATATCCTGAATTATTCAGATGGTTTGACATCTGTGTAAGACTTTTTCCATTCTGACACATCGACAGATCAGTGGAGTTATGTACAGATGCCAAATGGTTAAAATATATGGAATTGAGCTAAGTTAATGTTAACAAAATAAACAAATATTATTAATATAATTTAAAATGAAAGGCATTTCACTCACCAAAGTTGTTTCACTCACCATTGTTTTATATCTATTAACAAGTCAAAGCTAAGAAAAATAAAACTCTTTTATTTCACCACTCACTTCCTGATTTTTTTTCAGAAGTAAATGACATAAAACTGCTTTAAATATAACAAAGCTATTCTTGTTTTGATTTTACACATATTAATATCCAACCAATTCCTAAATTTTCATCATTGATGATTTCCAATTACTTTACCGTTACATTACTTCCCTTGCAAGTTAAGTAAAGCCACGTTGATTTACGTTTGTAAACGCTGACAAAATGCTTATGCGCAAGCCAGTTCACTACAATACACGTTCTTGAAATCAATGCTCTAATGATACACAATTTTAATTTTTAAAATTAAGTCAATGAAATAAAACAGCTAAACTATTAAAATTAAAAGTTTGTATTTACGATAAGTACTAGTAAGGAACGTTATTATTTGAATATACATATATTTCATTATAAATAAGGACAGAATAGCAAGCATGTGTTGCCTTATTGTAAAATTTACGAAAACCCTAATATTCAATTTCAAAATAGAAACAATATCTTGTTCGTGACTGTATATGAAAACAATTTGATCAATGTTAGAAAATATTTTTAGACGCTTTAGTTGCATAACATTTTTATGTACGGGGCCAGGAATATATAATTAAAATGAGCAAGATTTGTTTCATTTGGTGTTTCAGAACTTAATAAATAATATATATATATATATATATATATATATATATTGAGGTTTAAAATGTGTTTGTATCGGGAAAATTATATTACAAAATATATCAATATGCTTGAGTAAAGAAGGTTGATAAATCATTTTTTTAGCTTACGCATTCGCTTTAAAATACTTTTTGTAACAATAGTCGTTGCTCATATTACCTTTATCAAACTCTCTTGATATAATATTTTTAACCTGAATCTGAACCGACAAATTTTAACTTGTTAAAACTCACGTCGGAATGTGTTATGCCTAAAATTATATCATCCCAATATTGCCGGAAACACTAAACATATTCATAAACCCAGCGATGGAAAACGTCTGCCACATGAGAGTATTATAATGGAGCGTTTTTATTACAAATAATTGCTTCGCACGGGAATATTATACTGCAAATTAATCCATAAGGCTTATTTATAAAAGTTTTTCGGCTTGTAAACAATTAAAAAATAATTGAGAATCGTATAAAAAGTCCTCACATGACGTATTCCTACCGCCCCAAATGAAATTCTAATTTATAGGCAGGTTAGTATGGCTTCTATGCTAATGACCAGGTATCGGGAATTTTAATTCCATGGGATACATGTTCATAGGGGAAAAACGTACATGGTTGCTATGTTTCTCAAATAAAAATTAATGAAAAACTAGCTGACGGAATTAATTAACAATTCATACTTTCAACGACCTTTACACACACACACACACACTGGCGGAAAATAAAATTCCGACAACAAGAAGATTTTGTGCTAAGTAAATGAAATTCTGGAGTCGTGTCTGCACATATGCAAGATAACTTCCAGGGACGAAAATATGTAGAATTTTCTCAAGAGGGGCTCACGTAAATTCTAAGTGCCCCGGGGGGGGGGGGGGGGTGTCCCGAGAGTATTGCGTGTGGGATTTAACCGACACGAGTCATCTCTGGATAGGGTGCTCGTATGCTGTACGCTGCCCATATTTAGGCCCATACGCATGCAACAAGCAGAAAACTTAAAAAAAAAAAAAAATGTACAGAAAGTTTTCCATCAAAAATAGTTTTGACGTTTACGTTTATCAATCCCGTTTCACATACACGATTTTCAAAGTACCAGCGGTTCCCCCTCAGTGAGGGGCTTTGTATAATTCCAGGGGGACCCGGCCCCCCCCCCCCCAGGGAGTTACGCCCACGAGATGCCTATTCACATGTTCCCGCTAGTCGATGAAGAGTGCTGCTAGTAGCACCACTATGACCTTGCAAAACCAGTTTGCTTTAAATACGTTATGTCCTGTACACTTCGTGAGCTTTAGTCATCGTCCGGTGTTGACTGTATGTTGTAAGTCGAGTCCCTTCCTTTTTGCCCATTGAGCACGTATTTGTCTTCTCACGCATACTTGAACCTGTGATCTGGAAACTTAAATCAAATAAATATGTTTCCTAGAAAATTGCTTAGCCTAAATGGCATTTCTCTATTTTTTATTCGTGTTGGGATTGTATTTTCCGCCAGTGTATACACTTAGGGTTTTAAGACTGGGACAAATAATATAAAAAATTATATCATCAGCTCCAAGGTTTCTGCGTTTTAGTCTACATTAATAGCTTATGTTTATATAAATAACATTGTCTTTATAACAAGTATTTTGTTGTTTTTTTTTCCCCTCCAAAATACTTTTACCGTTTCAACTCGCGGGAGAGTATGTCAATAAGAAAATTCCAGGTTCTTTCGTTTTTGCGTTATGTAAATATTTATTTTCAAACATATGTTATACATGTTTATGAAATAAATAATTATTTGAAAACAGATACACGTTTCGGCTCCTATAATGTAAGGACTTGATGGGTATATCAATTACAAAGTGGTTTAATCCTTCTGATCATACGGGATTCACATCTTATGCTGTCGAAAATGGCAGACTGATTTTTACCCAATGCTGGAGGAAACGATTAGGTTTCCCGCTAGCACAGAACCTGTGTACAACGCATATAGTGTACGCATACGTGCCTACAGAAGGTTCAAATCCATTTAATTTTGAAATTTAATCGCATGATAAATATTCACTTCTGTTCCGGTATTACTCATATATCTATGAACTGATTACTCTTTGGATGCTTTCAAAGAGACTGACCCACTAATTTTGAGTGTTTGGTTTTGGTTTGTTTATGTTATTCTTATCCTATTCAATTAATGTTTTTTTTAAATTCAATTTTTTTAAAATTTAAAATTGCTCATTTTCAGGTTTTCTGGGACATTCAAATCTTACCATTTTGTATTGGTTGAAGTTGATATTGATGCTTTTATTAAGGTATCCACGCAATTTTATAAATTTTATATTTTTTTAATATTAAATGCCTTTAATAAAAAAATTGAAATCTAAAGAACTCTTCCATGAAAAAAGGAAGGGGATGTTTAACTTTTGGTACTGCTGAAATATCGGATAGACTAAGTTTTAGTTTAGGTCGTCAGTGGTTAAGTTAATTTTTATATTATCTGCCAGAAATGTCGGCCTAGGTAGCTAGCAAATCCACATTACAAGATGAAAACCCTAGGCTAGATACTGAACAGTTTTAGATTCAGTGAAATGTTGCTAAAAGATAAAAAAATTATGGTCTTTAATAATACTGAAAAATTAAGGGAAGATTATTTTAGTTTTGCATTAAGGCTACTTTAAGAATTTTTTTATTGTGTGTAAATATTTGTGTTCCTAAATCCATAAGTAAATTTTCTAGTCACTTGGATATTATTTGCTGAAACTGTTGTCAATAATTTGTTTTACTACATATACTTTCACGTATTTTATCACTCAAAATAAGCTACTAGGCATACAGATTGTTAATCCCAGCTGTGGGGCATGAGTAGTAACCCAGATTTTTCACCCAACCTACCAGGTTGAAGTCTTTCTGAAAGAAAAAAATTATTAAATTATATGCATCAATTATTATTTCACATGAGAAACAGTTTGTAACAGTCACTATTAATAACAAGGCATTTCAAGAATGTTTGTGCAATGCTGTAAACAGCCAAAATTCTTAAAAATGAAGTGATAAAAACCAAATTTCAGCAATAATGGTTGAAAAATATTGGCATCTTTCAATTACGTCAACTAAAAAATAAAAAATATATATAAATGGAAGGTATCAGATGATGCTCTTGATGAAGCACACCAGGAAACTGTATTTACACAATTCTCATTTCAAATTTTATCTTAGAGAACGCAATTTTTTTCTAATAAGTACATTAAACAAATTTTTATTATATTACAAAGTTGTGTCTGAAACTTTGGCGTTCTTTGGCGTATATCGTGCAACATAGCACGCCGAAAAAAGGACAGCACTAATTGCACAAATCGTGTATAGGGACGAGAAAGTAAATGCCCATTTAAATGCACACTGCAATCTCAGGATGAGATGCGCTACATAGACACAACGGATGCCTTCCCCTTGTGAACATTATGAATAACCGTTATTTATGTCGTTTTGAGTTACTGCTTTAGTATCCTTTTTGTTGACAAGACTAAAATATTTTATTTACATAACTCTCATATATTAGTAACACGGCGTATGAAATTGTCCTTCCACCACGTAAGAATTTGCAAAACCCTTTCCTCCAACTTACGTCTAAATCTTTGGTGTGTGATTCATAAGTATAAATGGGTCTGAATTATTAATGTTCACACGAAAACACGTCATTCAACATGAAAATTATATACCCTAAAATAAGGTAGGACGATATTCAGTACAAACTTGTTTAGCAAATTCAGGCGAATATTATGCAAAAAATGTCTTCACCGTATTAGTAAGCTATTTGGATGATAGTTTTTTTTTATTCACTTAACAGTAAATCATTTTAGTACGAATAAATTCTGTAAGGACGTTTTTGAACAAACATAGCTTCATCCACATAAAAGTACACTGCAATCTTTGGATTTAAAGTATGAATTATATATATCTTGAGCGTTCGAATACGGCTTCTATTTAATGCTTTAATTTTTTCATTTTTAATAAACGATCACTTTCATATTTGTAATTTATGGTCAGCAACGTAAATGAAACGTATTTTTTAAATCTTCTGTACACATATAATGCAAAATAACATAATTAAAATAACGTATAACTTCCCCCGCGAAATGTTGAACTATAAGTTTAATCCATACTTCAAAATTAAATATCGGACTAAGGCAACAGAATGAAATTCTTTACCTCCCATCCCACAATCTTATTTTAATAGCAGTAAGCTCTAATGAAGTATTTCCCCCGGGACTTATTAAAAGTTCCTTTGGATTCGTTCCGCTTTCCTTATTAATTGTTCCCGGAACTGGCTTTGTTCGATTCGCCTCCAAATAATTTACTGTAGTATCGTCATATTTAAAGGCCGTCGAGAAATTTATCAGCATTCTCTTATAAATCGCTTCTTTCTGTCTCGTTAGCGCGCTCCAAGTTGAACGCTTCCAAGTTAAGTGATGAAATAATTGTTTTTAAATTTATAATAACTCTGGGAAAATAAAATAACTTTATTTAAAGGTTAAAAGAGAAATTTAATTATAGTTTGTTTCGTACGTGTATAGGCTTTAAAGAGTAACGCAGTCTTCAATAATAATTATTACCTTCTTGTTAAAACCTTCTAGGCAATAACAACTCTTTTAATTACTGCATGTAAATTATTAGAATTATTACGTGCGTTTAAGCAGTTTTATCATTTCCTTTGGCCATATTAAGTAGATTGAATTGGACTGTTTACTCTATGTAAACACAGTAAATTTATTTTGGAATGTATGAACATAAGTCTCTTAATTTTGAATATATATATATGTGTGTGTGTGTGTGTATGTATTCCCCTTGATCATAATGAATGAAAGCTTTTAGCTTTTATTCCAATGACAATATTTTTCTTTAAAAAAAAATCTCTTTTGTTTTATGCCTGGGAAGTATAACAAGGAAACAAAGGACAGAATTTTCATTTTCGTGTTGAAGAGGCTTTCTTAAACCTATTCTCAGATGTTTTCCCCACGAAAGCTGGCCAAAACTTAATTTTCCTGGGCTCACTGGGGCACCAAAATGGGCAAATAAAACGTAAATCCCTCTCCCCGCCGCGCAAAAGCCGTGCAAGTTTTATGGACGTCCGCGCGCGGTCGCGTCCAGTCATCGGAATCCCCCCCCCCCCCCCCACCTTCTTCCGGGACAAAAGTCCGGGTCCCGCGAGGATCCTGGAAGCTAAGGCGCTTAGCGTGGCGGGACCCGCGGCCGTCCTTGACTGTACCACTTTGCAGAGGGGAGGGGGGAGATGTTGGAAAGGGGTAGGACTCCCCTCGACGATGAAATGGTTTCCCGAGCTCCACCTCCCGCCCCCACCCCCCTTCCAAGGGTCAAGATCTGGGATAGACTGCCCGCAACACACCGGCGAGACCTCTTCTTTTCTCTCCTCGGAGGACGATTGTGCTCCGCTCCTTCCCCCTCTACAAACCCCTTCGCCAAGCGACACCTTTCCCCTCCCCTTCCAAACTCCACTCCACCCCATCCCCCTCTCTCTCCGCGCCTCCTTGCACCATCCCAGATGACTCCAGCACACATACGTACGTACCTGCGGGAATCAATACTTCCCGGATATTTCGCGTCTGGCTGCCATCTTCCGGCAAGGGATAATTTCGTCTGCACCTTTTCTTTCCTCTCCTCTTCGGGCGGGGGACTCACGACGAATCCGGACACGATAAGGCACTGTTTCCAAGATGGCGAGGAAACGGAGACGGATCTCCGGGAACATTTCACTATCGCGTCTCTGCTGCTCCCACGGTGCGCGGAAACGTAACAAGTGGCAACAAGTGAGATTGAATTTAGAGGTCACGAGATATTTATTTAATAAAAATATATATTTATTTGTATGTATACGCTTCGAATTCTTAGCACGAGCAGAATTTACATATATAATAAAAAATAAATAAATCACAAATTTATAATAGAACGCTAGATAATCTTGTACGTGAAACGATTTTTTTATGTGTCTAGAACATAAACAAAAATGGCTACGATCGCAGCCAAGCACTCGGCTGCTATTGGTCGCACGGAGCTACGTAAACGGAAGAGCTCAGCATCGCCGAGCTGATCCATACGGGTCCGTCTCCGTCTGCGTGCTGTTGCAGATACACTGTTCCGTGAGATCCGTGTCCGTCCACTGTAGAACGGGCCTAATGCCGGGTTTACAAACAAAGAAAGAAAAGCAAGGCTCGCAAAAAAAAAGGTTCGGTAGAGAATTTTTAAACCCCCCATCTATAAAACAATCAAGACTGGAAAACTTAAAGTAAACATCGGCAAACATTACAACCTATTGCATTTCGACTTGCGTTTTCACGAATTTTAAATTTGAAGCGAAGTGTTCCGAAAACTTTAAAAGATGCAAACTTTATGTGGAAGAGGAATGCTACCATTATTTTTATAACACGCATCACGTTTTGACTTATTGAACTTTTATACAGTTTGAAGCAAAATCTATTTGTATTTTTAAGCATTTCATGAAGTTTCATTAAAAACATCGTTGTGAAAAGAAGCTCAATGAAATTTTTTCTACAGATTTATAGTTTTAAGTATGAGGTTTGGTCACGTATTGCTACTTTCGTGATTTATAAAAAAACTGTGGTTTATTTTTGTTTGTTAGGTAAGTTTTATAAACCCAGTCTAACTACCACTGCACTTGATAGCAAAAATGTTTCAAAAGTACGACTCACGTGGAGCGAAATGGTACTGCAATGTGTTCAAAACATATTTCTTTACAGGAAACAAAATAAAAATGTATATATCTTTAGACTACACTCGATATATATGCCCCAAATATTTGGCATATGAAAAAAAATAATAATCCAAAACACTTCAGCATTGACTGAAATAGGCGTTTTCACACTGAGGGTATCTTGAAATCTTACAGTCAAGTATCTACGGAACCACCCAAGGCGTGTGCATTAAATTTTGTAAATTTGGTTACAGGTTTAAGTCTCATTCGTACACTGCCTTAAGCGTAAAGGCGCCAGGGCACTTTATTCGCGTGCCAAAGTCGACCTTATGGTTCCATTGCCTTTGTAAAAAAAATAGAAATAAGTCCAGGTAGGCCGGCCTGTTCACTTGTTGGATTGCAAGCTAAGCGAAGATTACCTATAACGTAATTGTTGGTCTATAAACTATGACTTTTTTTATAAATGAAAATAAAATTGTGTTGGCCAGCGTGCTAAGTCATGCTTAGTCACGCTCGTTAGACTGCGGAAAGATATGCCTACGTCAGCTGTCTCTTCCTTGTAATTGGCGGCCTTCTGGAAGAGAAACCATCGTTTTTTTTGGCCAGACCTTTCAGGACGTGTTTGCCTCCGCACTGGATGGTTGTGATTCAAGTGTCGACAGAGAACGTGTGCCGGTAATACTACCAATGAATAAAACGCAGGCGATGCTGCACATGTTTGACACGCAGCAGTTGCGTATGCGGCCCGCCTTTGGGTGGTTATCCATCCTCACCCCTGCTGCTCGCTGATCCAGCTCCGTATGAATGATATTTTTTCGGCCGGTTCCAAAAAAGTATGAAGATAAAGTTCGGTGTTGCTACTAAGTACTTTAAGTTCCATACACCGCCAAACTTCGCAAACATCCCTACTAATATTATAAATACGAAAGTGTAGTTTCATGTTTGTCCTTCTTTCACGCAGCAACGGAGCAACGGATCCACATGATTTATTGCATATTGATAGTTCATGGGCTGGAGAGAGACACAGACTACAAGTAATTATGACTTGATGTAATCTTTTGGACATACGCCATTGCTAAGCACTTTTTGTGTAGAAGAAAACAAAAAAATACCCAAAGGGGTATTTGTGGTTTCTTTTAGTTTTTTTTAGTCCATTTTTCTTTGTTTTTCTTTGCTTGTTGACCATATTCCTGTTATGGAATATTAAGTCGTGTTTATATCCTATTTAAAACAGCAATTTTTTGCTTAATTTGTGTTTTTTGTCTTTTGGGTATATTTTAGTTTTCTTCTACAAAAAAAGTGCTTAGCAATGGCGTATGTCCAAAAGATTACATCAAGTCATGCACTCCCATTGCACAAATCTTTCAAATATAATACAAGTAATTATGAAACTCTATCCCTAAGAGAGTGAAAATGGATTAAATTCAGTTTTATATTAGAAAATCATAGGAGGTGGGTCATAGACACAAAAACAGTGAGTACGTGTCATTTCAATGTGTCCACCTCACGGTCCTTGGCGAAACCCATCCGCTTAGTGAAGCTCGCGGCTGCTAGCGAACTCAATGCGCTAATAACAGGTTAGTTTAGAACTTAATCAATAGATGGCGCTGCTTTGATTTTGTAGCAAGCTATCGTTTGGTGCTTCCGTTACGCCTAGGTGTTACCTGCCTTCCACAAAATTAAGCTGGCTTCCCGGTTTTTCTGATGCCCAGCCTTGATGGAATGAGATTGTGCAATCAATGGGACTTTAAAATAAAAATTTCGCGTTTTTCAAGTATGTCCTACAGAATTGCAGCTCAGAAGTAATGCTCCTTACTATATTATGATGTGTTTAGTCCTGTCAACGGTGGGTACTTCAACTGTATAAAATAATTGATTTTAGTGAAATGATCACAAATATGTTGATAAAACAAAAGTTTCGATAACGAATACATCCTCGAAATATTACACACGGCAGATTACGTGCAATATGTCTTTGACGAATACTCACCGCTTACACAACTGAGCGACCGTCAGAATTACTCTAAAGCAGTGACGCGAAGAAGCAGTGATCCAGCATGTAGTGTGAGGTTGAGTATTGACTCGTACCTTCCCACTTCTCGGCGATGGTCACCAACTAGCTCCGAGCTGCTAGCCGGCGCCGCGATCAGTGTCTCTCCAAAGGCAGGGTCTGCATGGATGGAACGTACAGCTGACACATCTAGGAGCCTGTTTTCCTGCCCGAGGGACCCGTCTGTCAATCCATATGGGCCATAGAGTATGTAAGATGTAGTGTATTCGATCCGGGATTCCGGGCGATTTCCAGTGTCGAAATGTTCGGGATATAAATTTTCTAAACCCGGGTTTTTCGGGAAGTTCATGACTTGTTATTGCGTTTAACCTTCACCACCAAACCACAGCAGGTGACTCCATCCGCAGCAACATTATCCCAGGCTTAATTTCGCTCGAAAACTAGCATCAGCATGCATCATCAACGGAAGTGTTGCTTACTTTCCCTGATATTCATAAAATACCTCTATAAGTGTGCCAACTTTCTGAGCACGAAACCACTGGGAATTTGCGTGGAACACGTAAGCCACAAACGATATGTTATTTTTTGGGGTGAGGGTCCAGCGTGTTTGTATTTGCCTGCGTGACAGATGGTTTCTGTCTCTTCCTCTATCTTTTATCTCTCTTTTCGGCGATCAGTAGCTACGGCCGTATTTCCCTCGGAACCCATCGCGACCGAATTGAATGGCTTTGGATGCAGGTCAAAAGATATTTCCCTTACCTTCCCCTTTGATTCCTTTCACCCTTCGACAACCCCCTTACCTTCCCTGCGTGCCTTCAGCTTTTGCTAAACCAACCCTTTTCCTCCCTGTCTTCCCTTCCCCTCCCTCCTCCTAAACCCAGCCGCTCGCTTTGACTTGCCAGGAGATCAACCGGGCCAATCCATTTCACTTTGTTCCATTTGTAACTCCATTACGCGTGTGGGGGAGTGGGTGAAGAGGAGTGGTTTCCCAACCTACCTGCTCCATTCCTTCAGCTATCTCTCTCTCTCTCTCTCTCCCTTCCTTTATCCACGCTTTGGCCGCACGCCATCTTCGCTCGAACCAAAAGGGGGTTTGTGGAAATGGAGCAAAATCGTCTTGGCGTCTCATCTCGAAGGAGCCGTTTTCGCGGCCACGGGGTCCACCTGCGACACTGGCGCTGCCAGACGGGTCTTCGCCGCAACTCTGCGCGCAGTCGTGCTGCGCGGGCACGGGAAGCCTGCAGTTCACAGGGATCACAGCCACACCCGAATGGTTCCGAAGTTATCCGAAGTTTTCCGATCGCTCGTAAAAAAAAATATTTAACGGCCGTAGATAATTTTAAATAACGCTAACCTTACCAAAACCAACCTTTCATTTTTGTTACGATAACCTAACGTAACCTACCCGCTCGAAAAAAAAGAATGATTATTTATTACGCTGACTGAACCTAAATTAACCTAACTTCGGTAAACTCCGGAACAGTTCGGGTTGTGGTTGTGGCTTTCATCCCTGTGAACTACAGGCTATCATTGGCCAGGGGAATCTTTCAGTACGGAGCTTAGAGAGCCACACCCGAACACTTCCGAAGTTCTCCGAAGTTTGCAGATCGCTCACACCTATTGCAATGACGTATACCAGACTTGGAAAACATTTTAGACCATTAGTTGTATAGACGTTTTCTAGTTATTTTGCAGGTATGAACCTGTAGCTGATGTTTGTCGGTCGAATTCAGACACACCTTGATGTATATAAACTCGAAGTTATCAAATGCATTTATCACGAGACAGGGAATTATAGTAGCTCATAAATAGATTTACGAGCTCTTAAACAAGGAGGGTAATCAACTCGGTAGAGTTTAATCTGGTAGTAAATACATCAGCGAGGCGATGCTCATCTGGAAATCGTTTTCGGTACAGCTGTTCAAAGCCGTCAGGAAGAAACTTTATTTATAACCAGCATTTATTTTACCTTCAAAGGCTGATTGAACTGGCTCTTTTATACGAGTGCCTTCTTGATCCAACATCTGATTGCGTGAGTAAATCTAGTAGGTGCGTGAGGCCCTTGAAGGAGCTAAAATAGCTGGTAGTCTGGGAAATTTAGCGGGCATAATGACGTGTGCGCTATCCTTCCCATTTCTCTAAACATTCAAGTTGAATATAATCTGTGCTATGTAAATTGTCTCGAATCTAACCATTCTCAAAAGTAGTGCCAATGATCTACGCATCCTTCTAGCAACTGTTGTTATTTGAACAGTGTTTTTCATCAATCTCAATTGATTTCTCAGGAGAATACAACTACCCAAGCTCAGTGTGCTATCACTACCCTTTCTCAGTGTGTTACCACTACCCTTGCTCTTTGTGTTACACTACCCTTGCTCAGTGTGTTACAACTACCCTTGTTCTGTGTGTTACCACTACCCTTGCTCTTTGTGTTACAACTATCCTTCCTAAGTGTGTTATCACTCACTGCCCTTGTTCAGCGTATTATCACTACCCTTTCTCTGGGTCAGTGATAACAATCCCAGTACCCTGCGGGGAGTACGTCAAACAATTGCGGCGCTCACATGAACAAAAATTTTAAATGTCGCGACAATCAAGGGACTAGCTCTCGCACCTAAAAGGATTTTAGGAAACTTACACCAAACAGTAATTAAATCTGTAAAAATTTAAGCTTAAAAATTATGGATTACAAATAGAAGGTAGCATAAAAAACACTAAAATAAAAATATAGTTTAACAATTTACTATAAAGGTAAAAAAAAAGGCAAATAAATATCTCTTCCAGAGCAAACTATGCATAGCCTTGAGTTGATTAGTAAAACAAAAACAACCACTGGCATTACTCCTATAAACTATTATTGAAAAGTAGCCTAAACATTAAACAAAATATATGTAAAAATAAATTACAACATTTTAGACCTCAGTAAATTATAGTTACCTTGTACAGATTTTGCACTAGCCCGGTCATGCATTATTAAATGTGATTATTGTCTATACAAAATATTCGTGTGTGCTAGGGCAGTATTAAAAAAAATACAATGCATGGTGCGCTGAACGATGGTGGCAATTTGTGGATAGAACCACGTAAATTTTAGTTCCAGGAGTTTAAACATTTTCATTTGGAACCATACGAATCCAAGACAAACCACGGCGTTTTTCCATTGGTTTTCTTGCCTGAACACACCAAAGGATTTTGTGCTGCCATGGTAATTTTCATTATTTTAATTTCCAAAACAGTACTGTTTTCCAGGAGCGTACTTGTATAGAAAGGGCCAACACTTACTTTGTCTATGCTGAAAGCCTACATAGACGAGTAAAAAAATATATCCTGTCTAATGTTGGCTGTCGTAAAATCAAGAGGTGAACAGACGTCATGAGATGCTGTAAAATTGATGGTTGAGAAGGGGTAACCAGTGGTACTACTTCTAATAACTATTAAATTTGAGTCAAGCTACAGGGCACATACTGCGATGATTATTCATTGGCTGTAGGTATGTGTAAATTCTGCAATGTTCGCGAAATTATTGTAAACGATTGAATCACGCGATTCAGTCATATTTTCGAGATTTCTGAGACTTCCACAGATGGCAGCACCGTGTTTAACTATTTTCATTCCAATTAACTTCCGTTCCATTCACGAAATCACTCCTACCTTACCAAATACCGTAAACCGAGAGCTAAGATGTTAACACATCAAGAAATATAGTTTCAAGTCGAGCATAAACAAAACCATTGTAGCAACGGTAAATGTTTTATACCAGTTTTAAAATAATAAAATGTATCGTAGTAAAATTATGATATCTATAAGTGGAATAGATTTTCTGACGTCCCTTTTATCTACTTTAGTGTAAAAATGTAATTCTAAGGGATTTATAAGTGCTATTAAAAGAGGTTAAAAACAGTACTCGCTTTTAATAAAACCCTGGAAAATGTTTGTGCTTTTTCCGTACTCTACATTGTTAAATTGTTGTTATGGACTGTTGCCAAATATATTACTACAGGCCAACAATGTTTCTGTCAGTCGAAATTTATTTTTCTAACCAACTACGGGAATGATTGGTTTTCAATAAATATTGAATCTGGTTTTATAAAAAAAAATTACTTATTTTATTTCTGGTTCATTCAATGTTATAAGAAAGTTGAATTTGATCAAATGCTGAAATTTATAGTTTCGGTGAAAAAATAACAGTGTAGGGAATTTAAAAAATGTATCCGAAAGGCTTTCGTTAATGCAGACCCTCGATATTTATAAGCCTAATGCAGTCCGCTGAGCTCCTGCTATCCGGAACAGGAAAAAAATAATCACTGAAATGTTACCAACACTCCGGAGAATTTTTCTCTACAGTCGAGTGACGCGTTACATGCAGACATTCGAGTAAAAAAAAAAAAGATCCAAGAGCAACTGTTGGATTTTATATTAAATACTTTCAGCCATGCTCGTGATTTTGCAGGATTACGCTGGTATTTCAAAAATAGCAAAGTTAAATGGAAGAAGATACATGTAAACAATTGTAAGCAGTTAAGGGGGAAAAAAGCCTGCAGGTAAAAACTATATGGCAGCTGCATCTTATAAAACATCAGTTACTGAGCGCGGTAGCGAAACTGGCTGGTAATGCACTTGACTTGGATACTGGATGACCCGGATTACAATCCATAGTTAGTCAATCCTGATTTATACTATCCGTGGTTGGCAAGAAATCACTCAAAGCATGCTTTAAAAAAGATGGCACTAGATTAAAGGCCTGGAGATTGATGCTTTTGAATAATGGGTTATCTTCACCAAGTTATTGAAAGAAAGAAAAAAAACCAAACTATTCGTGAGGCATGATCTGGCTGTTGGACAAACAAGTTAATTTAATTTTTTTATTTAATTCAAAGATAAAACTTTTTTTTTTAGTTTTTAAACTAGATAAGATGGCAGACTCACGTGATTCATCCATGCATATTGCTTTCGAAAACATCACAGAAATTACAACGTGCATGTGCATAGGTATTAAAAAATAAAACTATAATAGTACAATTATTATCTACCACTTTATATGTTATAATTTATAACGTTAAAATAAATAATGAAAACTTGAAAAAAAAGTTATAATCCTGGCATTACAATATTGACAATCCTTAGTTAACATTGAAATGTATAAATCGTCATACCGTAGAGTGCTAACGAATCGGTTGCTTACATATATTCGACGCCATGAAAAAAACATCCTAATGAAATTTTTCCTGTTGAATCTTAAGATGGATCATCTCAATAAGGTTAAGTTTAGTTGGTAGGAAGAATTTACAGACTGATTTTATTCGTTTGAGCAAAAGCAAAGATACGAACATATACTTAGTGTTATGAAATGTTTTTTAATATGTTTCAGGTATATATATTTTAGGAATGACATAAGATAGTAGCTTATAACATGTGTATCCAAGTACGCATTTCTTTTTTTTAAGGATATATACGTTAAATTTCGTCTCCGAACTTTATATTAGTGAATGCGCTACATGAGAACACGTGAATTTTCTTGCTAACGAGGTTAAATGTTACACATCTCTGGCGAGTACTGATGGACTAACTATAAAAAAATTCCATCGTTTGCATGTTGCTTTTTTGTGACGTTGCGGTGCTTGCATAGATTTTAAAACCGACCCAACGACCCCCATTCCCCTGGGCACTCCAGAACAACCCGTGAGCGGAACAGCGGTTTTGCCGTGGTTTAAGGGGGTATGTGCCTTCCCATGTCATTTATTTATGTTTACGTTTATGTTTATGTTTATGGTTTAACTTATAGACTTTTTGAGTGGCTGAACTTCAAAAAATAAAATAAAAAAATATGTATAGTGCATACTTTTTGATATGGGCGTATATCCCGGCGAAGGGGTGGTGGGCGGCTAGAAATAAGAAGCACCTCACCAAAAGGGGGGCCTGCATACACTTGCATAATTTGAATATGAAATTTAAAAAAATCTAACCTCGGTAAACAGCAAGTTCATGTTTTCTCATGTTACAAATAAACTTATAATACTAAACTCGGACACGATATTTTACGTATATTTTTTTAAAATAATGCAGAGCGTGATAAATATATGAAAATGGGGTTTTCACATTTATTGACGCGAATCACATTTAGTTTCCACAGCCGCCGCTAGAATTCGCTTCCTCAAGCAGCTACGTCGACTATCGAATAATTCGACTTGCAGCGCGAAAGATGGGCAATATTTTAATAAAATTCCTTGTAAAAATCAGGTCCAATGTCGGGGTTTGTTATTTTTTGCAAGTCTTTTTCGCTTTTATCGGGAGTCATTTCAAAAACTATGTCTTATATAAAAACGCCTGTATATTTGAAAGTTTCCTGATATTGCGTGCACGCGGGCCGAAACATGGGCGGTATGCAACATCCAAGCACGGTATTCAGAGATGGCGTGTCAGTTAACGCTAACGTGGAAAACTCTCGGATCACACTGGCCCTGGGAATACTTCCGCGGGCCCCCTCGCGAATCCTGCAGATTTACGCCACTGCCTTTTTTTTTAATGATTAGCTGGCAGAATTCAATTTTTAAAATTTTTGTGCAGTATGGATAAGGAAAAACAGATTGAATGAATATCTGGAAATTTTTGTGTTTAAAGACAATGCTGGTGTTTACTACGTTGTTTGACTTAGAACTCCTTCAGAAAATGTTATTTAATAATTTTTGGCGTATTACAACCATACAAATTCTGATGATTTTAAAAATCCCGGTAAAATTAATTTTTTGTCTTAAAGAAATTAAACCATATCACATAGCAGACAGTAAAATTTATTAAACCTTAAAAGTTCCAGTTTTATATTTCATTTCATTCTCCTTATCCATACTCCATACTCATGGGTGTAAAAATTCTGCTGATTACAAAACTTCTAGGCTTCTTTTTACATCCATGATTTAACACTAAGTGAAAATCTGTTAATAATATTTGTAGCAGAACAACAAATGCAAGGAAAGTAACGAGTTAAAATTTAGTAAATAGCCATAAAATAAAGGTAAATATTTAAGGACGTAAGATTTAACATGGCTTGTGAGACCAAACTAAATAATAAATTTAGTTTGGGAAGGAAGTCCTTTTTCCATATTATTTTTGTATAAAATAAGTTTTTAGAGAAAAGGGGCCAAAAAATCAGATTCTTTCAGAATAATTTTAAAACATAAAATTATGAACTCAGATTCTTGACAGTACCCATAAAAATATTTTCAGTAATTTAACAAAAGATTCCTTTAGAAACCAGTGGCCACGAAATAGATTGTAATACTACAAGAAAGAAAAAGTAACTTAGTACAACACATGAAATACGTTTTTCGAGAAAATACTAAGTATTTTTTATAAAAATTCGAGAATAACTTTATATTTTAATTAATGTTTCCTCCAAATATCATTTTTAAACCAAATAAAATCAATAAACTATACAATAATTGTTATTGTTTTGTTTTATTATGCTCAATAATGCGCGCAATTAATACTGGAAAGCTATTCAGGGAATGTTTTACGAATAACTTTTAACTATTGGAGGTACTGGCACAACACAAAGCATAAATTCCCTGGTAATAATTTGAACCCAGTAATAGTACAACACTTTTCTATTGTGACACAGTTCTTGTTTTAAATTAAATGTAGAAAATTTACAAATATCTGTGATTTTTCATAAATATTTTCTGTTACATTTACAAACAAAAGAATAATAATATTACAGTGTATCGCCTTAATTTCTATATGCCCTAAAATGTTGTAGTTGCAAGTATCAAATATTCCATGCATGAGCGACGTCAGGACGGTACCTCACGCCTATAGAGGCGATACTGCAACTAGACGCGCCAGTGAACGTGACCCTTGTCGTCCCGCCTCACCAAGGCGGGCCCTTCCTTAACTGCTCTGCGGGTATGTGCGGCATCGCCACGCTGAAAGCCGTGGGTTCTCTCTCCCCCCCCCCCCCCTTCACCCCTATTGACGCGCGTCTCTCACAAAGGCTTAACTACGTGGCCGGACCAAGCTTCCCTGCGGGGCTATCTTCCGCAGTTTAATCTCTCAGGCCGGCGTCTAGGGGAGGGGCAGGCGAGGGAGTCGAAAAGAGGCTTTTAAGGCCGGTCCGAATGGCGTGTTTCTATCACGCCAGGGACACACGGGAAGGGGTGGCAGGAGGTGAGAAAGTCCGCCAGGCAAAACGACGGCTAATTGAAAACAAACATGGCCGCTCCTGTTCCCGGGCGCCCGCCTTCCCGTGGGAGAACTTTCTCCGGCCCTTGTCCTCGCGTCCATACACGTCGTTTGAAATACATAAACTAGCCGGCGTCAAGTTCTCTTTGTCTGCGTTCCTCCGTGACCTTCTCTCCTTCTATCCCCTTTCAACCGCGGTCGTTTTCTCCATCCCGCCCATCATTTACTTTGAATGTATTAATGACCTCGCTGGAGACTGCTGGTCACTTCCCCAACGCCGCTAAATACTAACACAATTAACAACGAGTTACATTTACTTTTCACAACGTGATATCTCTTTTGCAATACATGTTACTTTACTTTGGAAATAAAAAATCTCGTTTTGAATTATGATATCAATACTTGTGAAAATAAATTATATATATACTAGATAATGCCCGGCATGCGTTGCAATGCCTCAATCAATTTTTTTTTGTAATTTTTTAAACGTATACTAAGCATCTCTCTTCATCTCTCTAATTCTCTATCTCTCTATGTATATCTCTATAACTCTCTCTATCTTTCTATTTATATCTCTATCTCTCTATATATCATTCTAGCGGACCCGACAGACATTGTCCTGCCCAAATGTACTTTCTGTGAGATATGGATATGGCGATAAGTATTTCTACGCTGGACATTTTGTATCTTCTCATTATACATACCCCTCCTCTTGGGCATGCCACTGCCGTTACCAAAAACCTTTCCCATGGTTACGCAGAAGGCAACAACAATGCAAAAGCCCGTTGCCAAGGAGGCTAATTATCAACAATGCTTAGTTTTTTTGCTTTTAAAGCGTGTTTTTTTAGTTTTTCTTAACTCAGAATCGAGATAAAATATCCAATTGTGAATCTAAACCATCCTCGAATCCCCGTGAACTCACACACAAAATTTCATCAAAATCGCGTACAAACAGACAGACAGAAAAAAGTACTGTTATATTATAGTAAGATAGATAGATTTTTCTTACATGTTCGCATCCATGCAGTATATGAAAAATCAGCATGCATAGCCCCACACCTATAACTATACGTATCTGCTGCCCACGACTTTTTCCGCATGGAATTTTGTATTATCTTGCACCATTTAGAAATTTAAAATTATAACATAACAGTTGATACAGTTGTAGTAGTTTTATTATGTTCACAAATGATAATTTTCTCACCTCTATTTCAGTCTTTGCAATAAAAATATGTTACTACCTAAATTTTGAGTAAATATGTTTCTACTTTCAAATGTAATGACGGGAAGACACTTCATAAAATGTCTTTGTAAACCACATTTACTGTTTTTTCCGTCTCGAGCTAGAATGTAAAGATTATCTGTATTACTGACCCGCGAGCAAGCTACATACATTTCAGAGAGAGAGAGAGAGAGAGTGAGAGAGAAAGACACCTATTGAATGTCTATCTAACTAGTTTTTTTATGAGAGCATATTTTCATTAAATAAATCATGAAATCATTCACGATAAAAGCTGTTTATTTAATTAAGCGGACGGGTTCGCTCCAAGGAGAAAATTGACGCGGCGAGACCTCGTGGACATAGAGAAATGACACACACTATTTGTGTGGCTATGAAACATGATTTTTTTCTGCAATTTTAATTGTAATATACAAAAAGGGTATTGAAAATTGAAACAAATATGGCAACACCATAAACTGTCAGGATCTTTATTTTTTTCTTACTCTTTATTTAGTTCTTTACAATAGCAAAACTTAATGGCTTCTAATAATCCGTTGCAATATTTGCTTTTAAAGCGTGTTTTTTTAGTTTTTCTTAACTCAGAATCGAGATAAAATATCCAATTGTGAATCCAAACCATCCTCACTATTTGTGCGACTATGAAACATGATTTTTTTCTGCAATTTAAATTGTAATATACAAAAAGGGTATTGAAAATTGAAACAAATATGGCGACTCTATAAACTGTCAGGATCTTTATTTTTTTCTTACTCACTACTTAGTTCCTTACAATAGCAAAACTTAATGGCTTCTAATAATGCGTTGCAATTTTTGCTTTTAAAGCGTGTGTTTTTAGTTTTTCTTAACTCAGAATCGAGATAAAATATCCAATTGTGAATCTAAACCATCCTCGAATCCCCGTGAACTCACACACAAAATTTCATCAAAATCGGTCCAGCCGTCTAGGAGGAGTTCAGTGACATACACACGCACACAAGAAATATATATATATATATATATATATATATATATATATATATAAAGATAAAACAATGGAAGTGAAAGGATTTTAAAATACTCATATCAGTTTGAAAACATTACGTTTCCAGAATAATTTTTTTCTTTTATCTTTTCGATGTGTAAACATCTCGGTAGTCTATACGACATTTGGTAGGAGCAAATTCGTAAATATGAAACGGATATGCGTAACCAAGGTTGTGCATCTTCGTGGAAGTCTCAGAAACCTCGGAAAGATGGCGGACCCACGTTATTAAATCATATATATATATATATGTATATATATAGTATCAACCACGCTTGATGGTGCTTAACTTTGATAACAGTCTAAATTAAAGCTTATACCGCTCGGCCATCATGACTTCATGACATACAATAGTCATATACACGTATATACGAACAAAGTAAAGATATCTCAAAATTAAATAAATTTTTTACGAGTCATTTCGGTTTTTTTCTTCTTTTAAGCCACCCTGCCTACACTAACGTACGGACTGCATCATAACTGTTCCGAAACTACTCGAAGCGCATCAAATACACCGACTTTGAGAAAAATTGTAGGAAACAAAAAAAATTGCATAACCTATCCTGGGTTGATAAACAGAATTATAGTTAGGTTTTAAAAACGAAAAAAAAAAAAATGTTACCTTTTGTCCCGCATCAAATAAATAATTTTTCAATATTTGTCACGCTCGGCATTATTTTCAAGAATTCTACGTTAATTTACGTGTATGTCATATTATACGTTTTTTGCAACATGATAAAACATTAATCTACTCGTTACCAGGGACACATGTTAACACATCGCTAACGAGTACTGAAAGAATCGCTTCCATTTTATTTTTAATACGACTAAATTTTCAAGTAAATAATAAAAATAATCTAATACTTTGATACAATAACCATAGTGCCATCGGATATATATTCATATAATTCTTTTATACTTGCAAAATAAAAAAAAAATTATAAAAATATATTGGTTATTAGAGGCTTGCCCAGCACAATATTTAATAAAATTAGTACCATATATTTATTAATTAAAATAGCTAAAATGTTTAGTCCATGATACCTGGTCATGACTTTTTATTTAAGTATTAAAGTTAATTTTAACAGATAAATAAAAAATTACTTAAAACATAGATCATGAAATAATTTATTAAACTGAATCCAAAATTTTAGTTCGATTTTATTGCGTATTAAAATTTCGTTTTCCATGAACGCACTTTCATACATCACAAAGTTAAAAAAAAAAAAAAAAGAATTAAAAATAAAACGTAAATTTAATAGAAAATTCTTTAACTAGCGTGAAAAAATAAAAAAAAATAAAAACTAAAGAGGTAATCATACAAAATCAGTTTCGCGTATAGATAAGTAAAATAAATTGTAAAAAATTAATTAGTATTACAAATATGTCCATTGCCCGATGAAAAAAAAAATTATAATGTAATTAGTGTCAGAACAAATAAACTGTTTCTCAAATATAATAGCATTAACCATGAAACAAAGAATGAGGCAAGAACCTGAAAGCATAAAAATAATAGAGATAGACAGAAGGGATTATATCTCATCAATAAATCTCTGTTGCGGCAAAAAAAATTAATCCAATGAAGCTTAGTTAAAGCACATGAATCTACAAATGATTGCTGATGTCCATTACGGATTTTTTTTTTTTATAGATCTCTCTCTGTGTCTCTCTTTCCATACGTCTCTCGAAAGCTTTGTGTAAAAGTATTAGTACCTGAAAGGTTCTAATTACGGTAGCCCTGTCAGTTCAGTAAAATAATTTTGCTTCGCAAAAAAAATTAAAAATTATAGTTTAGCTATTACCATAGAAACCAACACATGACAGCCCCTAGATATTCGTGCTACATGCAATCCTGGCGTTGTCGACACATCAGACAAAAGGAAGGCAGAAGTTGCGTGTAGTATAAACATTGCATTTGTTTGAAATTTTCAATAAAAACATTTTAATAGTAAAAAATGTATTATCTCAGTAAAAAATATTTTTTGGTATACAAATCTATTCTATGGGAAGGTTTGGATAGGGAGTAAATTCATGTAAGTCGTCATCAACATGGTCACGTGACGTGTTAACGATAAGACTATATCTGTTCCTATTAGTGTTCAAATTGTGTTTTTGTTCAATTTTTATTTTAAATCTTATGTATACGATTACTGTGCAGTAAAAAAGTGAGTATATAATATATTAATATTTTCATATAGATATATAGTTTGAATAACGAAGAAAACGGAGTCCTTGTAGCAATATAACCTAAAAATTAAGATCATCATTATTAATTTTTTTATACCTACAATCACTATGCAATGCATAGTTAATAGTAATTAAGGAGTTATTTTACTAACGTGATAAACAAATTTGCTGTGTGATAATATTTTTTCGTAAAAATTGCGCAAATGTCTCTGTTTTTTTATCAAAAATTATTTTCTTATATTACACAATTATATTTTACAAAGTAAGTATTTCTTATTTCAAATTATATTTGTATTTTCTTAGTACTATTATTAATATTTATAATAGTTACTTTGATTTACAAGTTTTAATTTAAGATCAAACAATTAATTTGGATATCCAAAAATAACAACTGTTTGTTTATAGTTTTAAGTTTTCACTTCTGTCGGCAGTCTTCATGACTGCTTTGAAATATATATTTTTTTAATCGTGGAATGGATTTGTCACCTGATGTAATTGTTATAAATGCTGGAATTTTTAAACATAAAAACTTAAGGTTATAAAAAATTCGCTCATATTAAACTGGTGTGTTGTTTATTCTCTTTTTATGTGAAACAAAGTAAAAAATAAAATCACAAAAATAACTTCGTTTTTGACGCAAAATCTCGAAGCGTCAACACGAAGGTAAATATTTGCAACTTTACTTTTCAGGCTCGTTCCCAAGCGCCGTGACGTTTTTATTTTCATTACTTTTATTTAGTGGCACCAGCTTAAATCTTTCTACGATAGCTCTCATGCATGTGACAGCAGTACAAAGTTACGGATGACAGAAATAAAAATTCAATTTAACACTGAAGAATGTTACAGCATAGAGAACAATTTTTTAACAAAAAGAAATATCTTTCTAAAACCCAATAAATAGACAATAATATCCAAATAACAATTAACAATTTTTTTTTCATGTATAAACAATTGTGTTGCTTCTTCAGGAACTGTAGGTGGTCATAACCGGATTTTTTTTAGGAGTTCGCCATTCTAGCATGATGACACTGCAAACGAAAGCGTTTTGAAAATTTCTGGTGACCGAAAAAAAAAAAAAAAAAAGTGCGACCAAACACGGGAAACGCAAATGAGGAGTCGCGGATAATCCGCATCAAAATGGTAGGGACGGGCGAGAAATTGAAACAACCCGTTCGTGACGGCTGAAGCCGAGGGGCCGGGGCGAAGCTTTGCCCCGAACCTGGCAGCAATTAAATCTCTAACCCCCCACTCCCCCCCCCCCCTCACGGAACACGGGAACGTCCGTGTCCCGGAAGCCAGGCAGGAAACGAGGCGCCCGCCAGCTGCTGACCCGCCGTCCTGGGGAGGCCGGGGCGACGGAGGGATGTTTATAATTCAGCAGGCGGGGAGGAGGTGAAAGCAATTTCTGGTTAAGGAGCGCGTGCATTGTGAGACGCCTAATGAGAGCGGGGAGAGCAAACGGGGAACCCCTGGCACGCTGGAAAGAGACGGAGAGATAGATCTTCACGGCGCTGCATTTCCTCTCTCTCTCTCTCTCTCTCTCTGTGGCAATCCTGGGGAAAATCTCCGTAATGCCTCCTGACGACATACACCCCCCCCCCACCAATCCTGTCTTGTACCCTCTCTTTCCGTACCCCGAGGGTCTTTGGTCGGTCCGTGTGGGAAAAGGGTTAGGGGGGGGGTGAAGAGGAAGGGAGTAATGGCGGAATTAAACATGGCGAGTCGGTTAGGCAACCCGCAACGCGCCGAAGAATATCCTTTCGCATCCGAAGGGAAGAGCTTAGCCTTAAACCCTTTTCCTTTCCCCACCCCCCCTTCCCCCCTGCAAACCCGCACATGACTGTTGACCGCCGCCATCTTGGCATCCTTCTCATCCATTCCCCTCCCAACACACACACACACACACACTTTATCCCAGTCGAAAACCTGACTTTTTTTTTTTTTTTTACCTTTCTTTCTCCGTTCCTCCGTGACTTCCGGCAGGCTCGCTACCCACGTGGTGACATCCAGGACGTAAGTCTCGCCCATTTCGCAAGCTCCCCGCATCACTTTAGGACCCGCGCGTGTTCCGAGACCGCTTGGATCCCAGCTTGCTGGTTCACACTTTCGGGAAATGCGTGAAGATTCCCGTTTTCTTCTTTGTACACTGAAATAAAAATATATGAGCGAGTCTTTCGGTAGTCGCCAGTGATGTGTGACATCCAACCTCGGTAACGAGCAAATTCCTGTGTTCTCGCGTCGCGAATACGCTTACAATACCAAACTCGGACACGAAATGTAAAGTATAATTCTTTAAAATAACGCCGAGTACGATAAATAAACACAAACTGTGTTTTAAAACTACAATTATTCTGAACGCGAATCACACGTAGTTTCCACACCTATCACTAAATTTCATCGCCGGAGCAGATACGTCAACTATCGAATCATTTGATTTGAAGGCCGAAATGTTCTAACTATACATTGAAGTGACTCCGATAAAAGCGAAAAAGACTTGAAAAAAAATGATAAACCCAGGATTAAAACCTGATTTTCAACAAGAAATTTAACTAAAATACTGCTATTCTTGCTAAAAAAAATCATTAAACAATAAATTTATAAAATTTTGGTATTGTTTCGTGTACTTTTGTTCGCGCAATCCACTACACATGGCAGCACCGCGGTTACACATTTCCGTTCCATTCACGAAATATCTTCTACCAAATTCCTTGTACCGAGAGCTGAGATGATACACGCATAAAACCCTGTCACTTCACGCGAACTTGTGGAATCGATGGGTGGTTTACCTGAGAACGCAGGCGAACAGGAAAGCTCCCTCCGGACGCATTGATCACCCTCGCTAGGATATTCTCACCCCCTCGCGAGCAGCAGGGCGGGGGAGGGGAAGGGACCGACTCTGAGGGCGAGGTAGAGTAGCCACGCGAAGAGGTCAGCGTCCGCCGAGAGGGTGTTCCGGGTTGGACCGTTTCCTCGGAAGAGGAGCCGAACATCTGAGTGGTGACGTCAGTTTGTGCAGGAAACCACACGAGAGGAACGCTCAGAGATTTTATAAATACACAGAAAAAAAAATATTCTGTACTTTTTACATGATTGGCTACAGCCTCAACCTTCGGTACCTACATCCCGGCACGGATCAAGTTGACTGAGCACCGAGTTGGTAGCCAACCGGTTGGGAGCCTACCCTAACCTATTTCTTTGGAGGTCTTCACAGAAAAGAAATGTCTGTACTTTTACAAAAGATTCCTTTGGAAACCAGTTGCAAAGAAATAGTTTTTTAATACTTCAAGAAATATACTGTAACTTTGTTCAACACATGGCTATGGTTGTTTTTGTATTGGTACATAAAATGTCTTTTTCGAAATAGCAAATAGTTTTGTCTTTAGATATATTGATTGATGTATTATTTGAGTATATATATTTTTTAAATCACAGGAAAGATAATTAAATATTGAATTTTTAAACTTTATTTTTATACTATGCTTATTATAAGCGCAATTAATATACTGGAAAGATATTATGTTAACGTTTTACGAATAACTTAAACTATTGTAGGTACCGGGACAATAAACAGCATGAATGCCCGGGTGAGAATCCGAACCCCGCATTACTGAGAACACTATGTTGTGGTGATACAGCTGTTTTAATGTAAATGAACAAATTTACAAATATCTGTAATACTTAATCAACATTATTGTTATATTTACAAAAATATATTTACAGTGTACCGTCGCACACGCCCTCACCAACTGTGTGGTTACACACTACAGAAACCAGTCGGTACATTTCCAAGATATTTGTGCAACAAAACTGTCGTTGTTGGCACAACTGTTCTAATAAATTGCAGAATATGTAAGCAGTTTTATTATGGTATTGGTTTAAAATTTATTGACGTTACTAAAATATTTGTAGTGATAATAATTTATTTACCCTAGCGAAACCTTTATTATGTCGTTCATACAAATTTATTGTAAAAACGAAAAACCAGTGATTCCAAAACATTTTATTTCATCTGAAAATAAAATAAATTTATATAATTACTAACGAATAAAGAAAATTATTCTTTTTTCACGGTAAAAACTATTATTATTGGTCATAATTTCGTCTGTGTTTATAGCGTTCAGCTGTCCGCTGACCGATGTAAGTCATCAAAAAAATAAAATATTTATAGTTATTAGCACAGAAAAAAATTTCCTTCTACAGCCTTTGAGAAACTTTTTTATATTCCAAATTTATGTAATTGTTCACTGTAAGAAATGACCAAAGAACCAGACAGCATGCATTCTCGGTTCTACGACATTATTGATTTAGTTACAAAAGATGTATTTATTTAAGTTACTTTACGCTAGGCTGTCGTTACCGTGTAACTCAACGTTAAATAACAAATAATTCTTTTGTGTAGTTAATATTGGTAAATATTAATTAAAAATTAATATGTTTTAATTACGTTTAATTTGGTAACAACGCAGATGTAAACACTGACATTTTAATTTGATTCCAGGGAAGATGTCCTAGACTATCTGCAGTTAACTATTAAATAAGTTAAAATCCACATGTAATCATAAACGCTTTTAGGTAATTTTGGGAATTACAGCCAATCACCTATCTACGTATTATGATGATCAGATTATAATAGGTGCACTAGGGGTGTGTTCTTGGCTAAATGGTCCTGCAGCGGTTTGCCACTTACTTTCGCAGTCCATAGGTCAAAGCGCAGCATATCAACCATTTATAAACCCAGCATGACGTCCACGAACCAGTTGTAAATCAAACCCTTGACCAAGCAGTCACCAACCAGAAGCTATAACCTGAGAGCCAACAGTTCAGACTATCTATGTATGGTGTCAGTGGAAACAACCAATTACACGGAAACATAAAAGGTACCATATAAAAACTTTCGATATGTCTGCTAACAATTCTGTTCTGCTAGGGATTAACTGAGAAAAAGCCACAAAATTGGCAAAAAATTATAAATTAAATGGGCAGCAGCACGGGACAAATCCTATGGTCATGATAAAAAAATCAGCAATAAACCTTTTTATTCATATATCTTTTTTTACAGAATACGTCATATTATTCCAATCCCTATAGGAAAAATTAGTACACGTCAAATATTGACTTATGATCTTTTTCTCTGGCAGTATAGAATTTATGTGTTGTGAAATGTATATTCAAAGTGTGACGAAGAATATAAACGTTATTATTTTTAAATGCTTTCCACCCTTCGCGCTTTGGTGAGCATGGTGTCAAATAAATCATTCAGAAGGTTTTTTTTACTATCAAGGAGCAGAATGTTTTGCCAAAATACACTCTATCGCCAAGACCGTGCAAACGAATGATAATGACTAAGCGACAGTCTCTTCAAATATTCATGGGACACGCCACAAGATGCCACAGCGGTTGGAACCTGGATTCGCATTCGAGTGTTCTTTGGTTGGAAAGCTGGCCTTGGTTGCCCTGGTTTTAGGGGATTTTCATTGCTTTCTCGAACCTTTCCACGCCGATGCTGGGTTGGTTGCTTATCATATCTCATGACAACTGATTCCATCAGTAATTATTCTTTTCCTGTGTTACTGTATATACTTCGTTGAGATGAAACTCGTTGATGAGTCATGAAATCCAAGCAAATAAAATAATGTGGAAATTTGCTTCCCTGATTTTAACATCTATCACTTCTGTTAATAAGTATCTTCAAAGGTCGCAGTTCTGGTGGTCCGCGCAGTAGAATTTTCATGAAAACGTCGGGATTTCATTTCCTTTTAGACGCTGCCTTCGCTCGATACTGGACTTTTTTGACTTTTTCAATTTCTTATGACACAAAATTTCCTCCGACTTACGTTTTATGTCATTTCGAGCATGTTTACGACTAATATGAAACGAGATCTTTTATTATTTTGTAATTTTATACATTTAATACATATTTGAACTTATATTCCTGAGAATATTTTTTATTCTCTTACTTTGGTTCCTAGTAGTTCTCCACAAGCTCTTCTCAATGAAACCCGAATCAATGTTCTAGTTTAACTCCTTTCCACGCTACACCAATTTACAACTTTACGCAAAGTTAGTTCGTAACAATTACGCGCATGCGCCTACACTGGTACGATGACGTCACAGGTAAAAAAATTACTGCGCAACGAACACGTACGATCGTTATGGGCTCATTCATAGGTATTATCGAATTAAATCTGGAGGTATATATTCATGCAAGAAAGATTAACCAACTATCACTGTAGCGAGTGGATAGACGTTTTCAAGTAAAAAAAAATTGTTGGAGAGGCAAAGACAAGGGAACTACACGTGATGGTTGCTATTATGGACTCCCCTCCCCTCCCTCCAACAGAATTGTGGAATCAGGTTAGGAGGGGCGCGTGACCAACAAAATGTCGTCAACCCACCTTGCGGTTAGTCACGGGAAGACTTCAGCACCCCCACTCCCATATTTCTACCGCGCCAAGTTTCTCCGCCATTATACAACCCTCTCCTTTCATGGTTAGGTGATCCCATGATCTGACCGTGGTGTAGGTTACAAACACACTTCCCTTACCCTCCAACCTTTTGCCTTTCTTGCCAAAACCTACTAAGGCCCTTCCTCTTCTTCCCGTGCCCATCACGAGAGTCCGATAAACTAAGGCAATCAAGCCATCTAACCAAGTTACTTAAGTGGGTTTGTCCTCGCTTCCTCAGCACATCACCAGTTCAGCAACATTCAAAGTCAAAGTTCGGGATGCTAGTGCATAACATACAAATGTGATAACCTCTACGGTAAAACGGGAATTTAAAAAAAAGTACTAACCTCGCTTCTAGAATTTAAACTTGCACGAATAAAATATATTATTAACAGTTCTCATTCCGTTCACTTTAAACATGAAACTTTTAAAAAGTACTGAAAAATCAGTGAAATTTATTCAATGATTCTCTGTACTTATAACATTTTAATACTTAGAGAGTTCTGAAATACGACTTACCATTTTCATGACCATTAGCTGAGAACCACAAATTGTAAGTTCTTAAATCTGTGTAAAACATAATAAGCATCAACAAGCTTACTTCTGAGCGAAGCGTTATCGCACGATATTTTGAACTATAATTGATTTATTCCTCCTCCACAGATATTTTTCGTACTACCCGATACATATTATTCTATGATGTAGATAGTTAAGTTCGCTTTTAAAATAACACTTCTGGAAGTCATGGAGATTAATCACATGGTTGTTTTAATAACTTGAAAGAGAAACCATTTTAAAAACTGAAATTATTTTGCAAATTCTTTTGCATTTTAGTTCAAGGCGTAAAATAATCATAATATAAAACTTGTTTTAATGTTTAAAGGTAAATAATTAATTTTAAAGTGGTATTTTCCCAACTCAACTGGTTTTGTGAAGCACACATATAATTTCTTTATTCGTAAGTTTTTATTACTATCAGATTCTAGTGAATGCTTACTCCGCATTCGAGCGGCATGCTTATTTGGTCTGCCCATTGCTAAGTACTATAACCAAACCTAACACAATAATACGCGGATAAAGTATTTACACGATAATTTAAATTAACAGACATAAACCTTAGACAAATCATACCAAATAATTCATAATCATTAATCACTTTTGAAGTTGGCACCAAAGTCCACTGTATAAAATCGTTTATTAAATAAATTGTTACCAGTAAAAAAAATTAATTACTATAATAATACCATAAATCACTTATTCATATTTGAGAAACGATGAAAGCAATCAATAATAAATAATAAAACTGGTGGAACAAATAACAATTTATATCTTATAGTTCAACTACAAACACCTAACATATATTATTACCTTCATAGACAAACGACCAATTTAAAAATTTTATTCAGAAAATCCTCTCTGGCATTAATTGCGATCTCTTTCTAAACGAGGACAACGATGAATTATTATAATAATACCTACTTGCAACTATGAAAATAATATTAAAGTATTTATAGCTTAAACTAAAACGACTCTATACATTACACGGACAGACAACAGAATCATAATATGAATTCCAAAATTTGGCGTATTTCAGACGTCGTATGTGCCCGTTTGGGAAGTGCGCTCACAGATGTTAACTTATAACTTCCAGCGAGTCATCGTTCAATCGTGAAAAGGGGGGGGGGGGGAGGGGGGGATAGCGTTACCCGCCCAGTTTATACTTCAGCGCTGACTTCAAACATTATCATAACATCTCTAGTATGTATATAATATTGGTTTGGTCTAATGTTACAAAGAAATTAATTAATATCTTCATGGAAATACTTTGTCCGCGTATTCGTGAATAAGGTAGCTTTGATTATTGAACTGTACATTTACACAACATTTTTTAAAATACTTTATGATAGGGGCTTTTAGAGATATTTTTTTATCCATAGCTAGTACCAGCAAAGAATTATTTTATTATTTTTTGTGCATTTCTGTGTTTGAAGTGAATTTTGTTTTTTTTAATTTTAAATTGTTGTAAATTGATCCTCTAAAAAGTTCAAACAAATTAGTAAGGGTATATGGAGGAAAATATTCAAAGTATTTTTCATTGTTATTTTTATTTAAAAATGACATTTGATATATGACTTACAACAGAATAGTTTTTTATGATTGAGTTTAAAAGCTGCAACTTATTTGAGCTTTTTGTTCTGGAACCATATGATTTAAAAAAAATTAATGTTTAATCGAAACATGTATTCGTCCTTTACGTAATCCATTACATGCAATGTTTCACTTGAAATAAAAAATAAAAAATCACGCTTGAAATTTATTATCCGTTTCTGATAAAACAACTATGTAAATAATTTTTATTTTGATTTCAGATGAAAAGAACTTACGAATTGTTCAAAAACTTCGTTACCAAGTAATACCCGCACACAAACACAAAAACGGGGAAATATTGAATATTTATTACATTTTGAAAATATTTCGATCCAAGCAAATACATGAGTAAAACACTTTTTATTTCATATGATATGATAAATTGAGTTTCCATTACCTCATTAAAAAAACCGTGTTGTAAATTAATAGAACCAAAATCATGAAAAATATTTCAATAGAAATATCTCAAAAAGAATCTCGTTCATACTTTGTATAACACGCGTTTAAAATGTTACCCATGTAATTAAAAAGGACAAGAATAAAATGTTTGTCGTTTATAGTGACCAAAATGTATATTTTTAAAACATGGATACTCTGTCTCTTTTATTGCATGACCGGTTAAAAAAAATATTTTCCAATGGGCGTAGATTTGCAGGTAGATTCAATCAGAGTGATATGGCCATGGGATGGACATTAGCCTGGTTGTCTTCTGTGCCTCTAATACAAACTTCCATGAAACAACATATATCCATTTACACTAACAAGCTATTCATTTTTAAAAAAATCTATTGGTCCTTTGCGCTAAGGGCATCAGCTTTAAAAATATTTCATATAATAGATTTTTGAGGTATAAAACAAATTTAAACGGGTTTTCTTCAAATTATTTAACTTTCCTCAACGACGTTCAGTTCCTTAATTAATTAATTAATTTTTTTTTACTCGGTGTCACGGGCGCGTTTTTCTCCCCTGTCGCCCAGTCACTCGATAATCCTCCATGAGTCACGTGACAGTTAAAAAGGACATCCGCAAAGTTCCTTAACGCAATATTCCTCCCTGCTCTGCCCCTCCAAGCCGACAGCGGTCACCCTATATATATATCGAGTTACGATCGATAAATCCTGCCGGCCCTTTGACGCTAGGGCCTCAGTTCCCGACCAAGTTGCGCGCTAACTTCGGCCCTTCTGGCCGGGCGCGGGGGCCCATATCTGGGCTTACAACATTTCATCAAAGCTGTTTAAGGGGATGGGGAGGGGGGGAATTTCCTTCTCCCTCCAGTTTACTTTCCAGCATTTCCCCCTACTGCACCCTGGCGACTATCCCCACTCGAATTCCCCTTCTCGCTTCGTATCGATACCGTACTGGCGGCCGGATGCTGGAGGGGGTGGAGGGATATCTTCAAGCTCTCTTCATCTGTAATTCGATACCCACCATCCCGGCATCGGGTTTTCCAGACGGGACTTCCTTACTTATGTTCATGCTCGTTTTAAAGAAGCGAAGAAGGGTCTCGGGTGTCCTAGACGCTATTCCCGTAAAACACTCTCAAAAAAGATAGTTTTCAAATGAACAGAGTACCAGTTGAGAACAAAGTGTGTAGAAAATCTATTGTTAACCAGGGGAAAGTCAAATATTATTTTCTATGGGAGGGAACAGAGAGACAAAAACTCGAGATTATTATAATTTAAAAAAAGGCTAATGTTTAAGATTATTGCCGTATTCTGTAAGGGGCCCGCCTAGTCAGGGGTGCACATGTGTTAGTGAGGCGGGATGATAATTGCCACGCTCGCTGGTGCTTCTAGCGCAAGGCTGGTGCGCAGTCTTCTCGTCGTGCTAAAGGCAAATGTGACATTTCAACAGTAACCATTAAATTCTATGGTAGAGAAATGAAGATATAGGCTAAATGCAAGTCCCTTGAGAGCTTTCAAGAATCTCTACCGGGAGTTTCAAACATAAAAATTAACCTAAAATTTATTCTGAAAACACGCGTTTTGGCATTTTTTCTTCTCTTAAAAATAAAGTTTAAAAACGAAGTACGGAAACAGAACTCATCCGCACATTAATAAACGATTTCTGTAAACAGACGCCACTTTGATATGATGTGCAGGATTCAAATCAGGTAGCAGGCACTAGACCGAAAGTTATTTGACTGAAATTTCCTATAATTGACTTTTCGTCTAGTGCGTTTCATCCTAGTACCTTTCGGTCTAGTGCCTTTCAGTCTAATGCCTTTTGGTATAGTTACTTTCTGCGTACTGCTGCGTACCCTTCAAATCGCGTAGTTTTTGATGTGTAAACATTTCAGCTCTCCGTATACGACATTTGGTTGGAGTAATTTCGTGAATGGAACTGAAGTAAAATGAACGAAAATGTAAAACCACGGTGCTGCCATCTTTGTAGGTCTCGTAAATCTCGACAAAATGGCGAACCCCCGTTATTCGTGAACATCGCTTAAATTATACCGCGCATATTTAATTTATTTTTTTTAATATTACAACTATTCTTTAAAACTTAATGTTATAATTTATAGTCATAAATAGAAATAATGACAACTTAAAATACATTACAATTCTGGCATTACAATTTTGACAACCAGTAATTAACATTGAAATGTAGAGATAGCGTAGCTTTCATCATGCTGTAAAGACACTATAAATTGTTAGCCTACATATATATTCGGCGCCATCATAAATAAAAGAATTTAGTAATGATATTTTCACTAATAAATCTTAAATATTAAATCAGCTCAATAAGGCTAAGGCATGTTCGTAGGAATTATTTACAGTCTGATTTCAGTCATTTAAAAAAAAAAAATACTAACATATATTTAGTCTCCAACGAGTGACCACAGTATTTCTAAGCTTATATGTAGAAGGGGATGGGGGTTGCTAATTTTTTTAATGTTATTAGCAATACATGTCAGAGGATGTTTAACTTGGTTGGGTCTCAAGGGGAATGAAGTACGATCAATTTTATACGTCCGCGTCCTCTCGAAGCATTTCTCGTCAAGCCTCTTAAATGTCCGTAAATACTTCATCCCCCTCCAACCCGCCCAAGAAAATCTTCAACCCTCTGTGGCATTTTCTCTCCCAGTCTTCACGTAACCCTGCTTCCGCCAATCCTCTTCGTTCGAACACATACGCACACAGGAACTCAACCCTTGTCCATACGTCGGTTGAGCCTTAAGTCTCGCGTCGTGCAATGGGGATAAGCTCTCGTCGACATAGACACAAGCGTCAGATTAAAACTTGCCACTTATTTTTATTTTGCTCTGGGATACGCGTTAACAAACATGCCCAGAAATTTCACATCATCGATTGTTGCCAGAATCACACAGTAATTGAGGACACACTTTAACTTGTTAGCAGAAGAAAACGAAGTGAAAGAAATTTTTATGATGGAGTAATGTTATGTTAAGAAATGTTATCAAATACACTAGTAACTGACACAGGACAACTTCATGATTTTCGTCCGACGTAGCTGCCATTGTTTTCACACCAGTCCAATAGATGGCAGCAGGTAGATTTAGATACCAACTTTACAAATAGAAAAGTTATATTGAGTCTTACAGTAAATAGTCACGCGGATTTATCGTAAAAATTAAACCTCCTTTGATTGTAAATTTCTAACATAGCTAAAATAAGTTGAATGCCAGATAGTAAAAAATATCATTGTATAAATATTATCTAAAAACAAATAATTGTAGTGCAATGACATCTCATTTGGTTCTTTGTCGCTCGCTCGCCTATGTTGAGAGCACAGAGCTGTCCAATATTTGTTTCTAGTGTATTTAATTTTACGCTTACTAGCGAAAATATGTACAGTAATAGCCCAGCTAGAAGTGAACGTGCACGATGCAAGGATATTAAGTTTGAAAACTAATATTGAATATAAATGAAAAAAAAAACATAATGAAACCCAGAAAAAAAATGCAAATAAAATTTTAGTCGCATTTAAAATAATCAGGCACTTTAAAATCTAACTTACGAATGTCACAGTCAATCGTTCTAAATGTTTCCGAGTAAAATAATACGTCTGGTGACCCTAGCCTGAATGTTGTCATTTAGTATTTCATTATAGAAAATACACGAACAACCCAGTTCACACAGCTTTATGCTATCAAAAGAGGCGAGTGTTTGGCACGTAACGTAGTGGCATAGAGTGACAATACAGTAAGTTTTTTATGAAATAGTTTAATTACGTTTTTAATTATGTGTCGACAAACATTTAACATCTGAAAATTTTAAGCAATAAGCTCAATTACATATGATAAAAAATGTTTAAACAACAGAAAAAGTTTTTTTCACGTCATAATGTCGGTATTTTAATGTTTATACTAATACGATGCTAATACTGCACATATACTCTGCCATCTATTAGTCTGGTGTGAAAGCGGAATATTTGTCACACAAATATCATGAAACTGTCCTGTGTTGCTTTTAGTGTATTTAGTTATAGTGTATAGCAACTGAACCAGGCATTTTGATAGATACATCTGATAAGTTATTTACTGTCAACAATCGCACTTAATTAAACTATGCCAACTGCTAATATGTTAGGACATTATGTTTGTTATTTAAATGCATTTATTGGTAAAAGTAAACACCAAGCAATAATTTTAAAAATTGCTTAAATTAGGTTGAAAGAACAATGTATATTGTGTTCAGTAAAAAGCACACACATGGTCTTTAGTATTTGCAATTAATGGAGTAATGCGATTGTAACTCTTAAGTTTTCTTATAAATATGAAAACTTGAGGTTACAAATAGTTTTTTTGCAGATTATTAAACAGGTTGTAAGTTCAAATAAAAAAAAATTTTTAGTCTGAAAAATATGATATAATATTTTTCGTTTGTATAAAATGGAAAAAATTAATTTAATAACTTTCGTGTCAACCAAAAATAAGCCATAAAATTATTTTCGTTAATTTTTCATGAGAATTTTTAGAACATGATAGAATGATATTTGAAAATAAAGAGAAATTTTTTCACAGCTATGATTTTTCCTTATTTTCAAATCTGTTTACAGTCCAACAGTTCTATGAAAACATTGAAAATAATACATCTAAGCTGTTAACTGTATTTTAAATTAATGTTTTCTTTTATGTTGAACCAAAAATTTTACTGACGGAATATTTTAATTAAAAAAATATTAACCTTATTATATTTTTTTATTGGATTCCTAGTGAAAATATTTACGAACAGCTAAAATCCTCTTTATAGCGTTTCAATTTATACGTTTATTAGTAGCTTGACCATTTATAAAATGAACTGTCTCAAACAAAATTAATAAAAAAAAAATATTTATAAGATACAAAATCCTATAGCTTTTCATAAATTATTAATTATAAATTGTATTACTGTAATTATTAACAAAACAAAACCGAATTGATAATATTACAATCAACTGCTTATTTGAGATAAAATTTATATGCGGAAAACACTAATTTTTTGTTTTTTTGGTAATTGCGTACATTTATTTTAATTTGCCGTGTTATAAATATAGGAAGGTCCTATATCATACCAGAAGTTCTAATAGGAATTCCGAAAAATTATAAGTGGAACGATACCAGCAAGAAATATTTAAGTGCTACATAATCCTTTCTGTGT
This sequence comes from Bacillus rossius redtenbacheri, assembly GCF_032445375.1. Taxonomy (NCBI): domain Eukaryota; kingdom Metazoa; phylum Arthropoda; class Insecta; order Phasmatodea; family Bacillidae; genus Bacillus; species Bacillus rossius. Next base: position 61,492,013 of record NC_086333.1, read on the forward strand.
GTTCGTTATTGATTTTACCTTAAAAGTTTTCCAGTTTAAGAGCTACACAGTTTCTTTTATGTCCTAAACGAAACGCAGGATGATAAACCAACTGGCAAAACGCTCATACTCATTTTTGCTGGTCCCAGGTTGGCAAAGCTTCTCTTCTTTAAATATATTATTTCGTGACATCCCGTTATTAATGCATTCGTCTGTTTCAGAGCTCACCTTCCGCGACTCATGTTTGACCAAGGTATCGCGCGCACACGTACAGGCTCCTGCGGCATTTGACGAACTTTAGAAATTAACGAGCGGCAAATTGTAATGGCGAAGCACAAAGCAGGGCTATTTAAGAATTTCCCTTTGTCTCCACCGGCCGGACCAGCGGCGGACGAATCCCCAGATGTGACGGAACTCAGGCGGAATTGATCACAGACCTCTTGGGAGAAGACGAGCTAAGAGGAGAGACCGTGGTTTGGTTTAATTTTTCGTTCGTGTCTCTGCCACGCTTTCTCCCAGGAGCATCTCTCGGAACATCACAGCAGTCACGCGCGAGGGGTTAGTATCCGCGATCCATAGAGTTGTGATGATACAGACCATGAGCGCAAGCTGCCCGGGAAAAAAAAAAAATATATATATATATATATATATATATATATAGTCCCAAACCATATAGCAGGAAATACAGGATAAGGGTGTGCCATGGAATGTCTTAGTTACGCATAACTAGGGGCATGCTGATTTCGCGAAAAGATTTCGTGACTAGATGAAAGTCAAAACACTGTAGAATCGCCTGTGTTTCGTGATTGGGTGAGTTTCTTCCAGGTACATATCGAGTGTAACAACACCAATCACAGTGATTCAGTACGGAAGCAAACGCGTCCTGAGTGGCTTGGTCAAATAGGGCAACGACTTCTCTCACAGACGGCCGCCAATCACAACGAAGAAACCACAGTCGCGGGTATAACTTGTTGGAGTCTAATAAGTGTTCAGATCTTTTCGCGAAATCTGCATGCCCCTACGCATAACCTTTGCAATAAGCTCAAAGTGTTCCACTAAGCCAATGTAAATTGATACTAGCTTTTACCCGCGGCTTCGCTCGCGTTGACGTCCTTAAATAAGTATCAAAGATCATTGCAAACAAAATAAAATAATACGGTAATTGTTTTTTTTATTGCGTGACTGGGATCATCAATATTTAAAAATTCTAACATACAATTTAGCTTAAAAAACTGAAAACATGCTTTATTGAAACATGTTTCACTATTACAAAAAAAATAATTTTAAATAATAATAACATTTTAAAAAGTTCAAAGTATTAAAGTATAATAAATTATTTTTTCATTAAAAGGGCTTAAAAGAGTATTATTCTAGGATGCTCCTGTATACTATGTTATAAGTTTTTCTGTCCGGTGCAAACATGTGTAGATTTCGGGCATTGGACACACGCGAACAGGCTACATATAGTTGGCCATGGGAAAAGCACGGTTTTTCCAAATGCACCCCTCCTACCTGCAATGTTTTCCCTTGTGCTTTGTTGATGGTAACAGCAAAACTAACCGAGGACTCCGAGCTCCATGTCGTAAATGTATGTTTTTAAAAATAATATTATTAAAATTTTATTAATTTCTTTATAAAGTTTAAATTTTTTCATTAAAATCGGATCATAAATAAAGATTTTCAAGATGGCAGCCGTAACGGAATTTGCAACGGTGACTTCATATTCCATGATTACATATTCCATGGTGACGTCAGAGGCTTATCGGAGGCTGTAGACATGAATGCTTAAGCCTCAATATGGACATTTCTAGCCTCTGGGATTTTTAAGGACTAAAAACGGTAAATTTTCCCACGAAACGGGAATTTTTCCCTCGAAAAGAGAATTTTTTAATTTTTAAAAATTTTTTTGGCGGAATTTTTTTCCAAAAAACTGGAAATTTTGGCGAATTTTGGGCAAATATTGACCAATTATGGAAAATTTTGGTAAATATTGAAGGTCAAAGGTTAAGGTCAAGGTCAAATTGAAGATCAAGGTCATACAAGATGGCCGCTGTGACGTTACAATCCAAGATGGTGGTCGGCACCACAGGCACCACAGCCTAAAGCCTGCGCCCGGAGCCCCCAAATTATACTACTTGGCGGTGACAGAAAAGTAAAATTTAATAGTGAATTGACAGCTGGTATTACAGTATTAGATTGGTGAATTATTTAATTTACTTATTGAAATGCCAGATAGCGTTAAATTTCATTCAACTTACTCAAACTCTCAGTCGGACGATCATACATACCAATATCAATTTTTTTGCCCTTAAAATAATTTTTTTTAAATTTATAAAAAGTGTTCTGTGTCCTTTACTATACCTACTCTTGAAAATTTGCGCACAAAATGTCACGATGATCGCTTGAGTAGTTTCCGCGTGAAAGCGTAACAAACAAACAAACTCAAATTCGCATTTATAATATTAGTAAGGATTTTTTTTAATTAATAAAAAGTGGCCTATGTCCATTACTATACCCTTAAAAATATGCGCACAAAATTTCACAATGATCGGTTGAGTAGTTTCCGCGTGAATGCGTAACAAACAAACGGACAAACTCACATTAGCATTTATAATATTAGTAAGGATGCCTAATTTTGGATGCAGAAAGTCAAGTATGAGAATCTCTAGAGGTTTTAGTGATACAAGAAAGAGAAAGTTTACTCTGGTGTGTGTATTTATGTATATGTACCTATATATGTATATATAAATAAAATATGGTTGTAGATTTGTATCTATTATTACAGTGATGCCTAGTATCAGTTTTCATTTATTGTTAAATTCCAATGATTAGCAGCGAAATGCAAGCCGACTTTTTTAAAGTAAAACAAATCATCCGTGTACTATTTATTCTATGATATTGGAATTTGAGGTACGTGATATCTTGCATGCTACTTTGGTCCTCTATAAGAGACCTTGTTAGTTGCATAAATCACATAATAATGTGTTATGGTCGTTTTAACGTATCATGCAACGCTATTTTAGCTTGTTATATGTTAATTCTAATGTTTTCAGGTTAGGACTATCAAGTGCCATAGTCTTTGGAGCAGCATGAGTGTAACTTCAAGCCTTCGGTGTTTTTCTTGGCCAGACATAGGGTACGTCTTATTTTTTTTCCCAATAGATCTGAACAAAAGGTGTGTCGTGATGGACTTATGTAGGTGTCAAAGTTTTAATCCAGCGAAGGCCGAGTACTTCGTTGTACGTCAACTGAAATAATATATACTAGGTTTGAATTCGAATTTAATAATTTCAAGAAACACGCGTAACTCTTTGACTAAAATTTGAATGAAAACATTCATAGTATGGTATATAACTGATAATTTAATAGTTATTATGTAATAATCGCAAATAAATGTAGTAGAAAAGCGGGGGAAACAATGTCTGCATCAACATTAGCGATAATCCCAGTGGCGGTAAAACTACCTCCAGTGATCGACAGTGACAATAAGGCAACAAGGAAAGCACTTTGCGTCGGAGGTATATACGAGTGTTTGCGCAGGTCCACACACGTTACAAAAAAAATACCTAATTTATATAATAATTATTGCATCTCCTATGCGCATTTTAATGTTTTTGCGCGCAATCCGCAATACACACCTGTGTAGTTGGAGTCGTATGCTAGAGCTTTCTCAGGAAATTCTTTTCCAAATTTCCAAGTCTCAACATACCTTCCTCCCCAATCCAAACATAGCTTACAAAAATAAAAGTATTTCAAGTCTAGCAACAGGCAGACTTACTGACTTACATAAATTAAACAATTTTTTTACTATTAGGTTAAGTTATTATAAACACTGAAATTAAATTTTTTTATAGTTTAGAGAGCATGTAAAATCATTGTTTTAATTATAACTTTCCTAAAAAAATAATTTTATTTTATTGAAATGGTTGAAGGAATTTTAAAAAATAATAAATCTTAAATATTGTCTACAATTTAAAACAATATTAGGAATTTATATCGAAAATGGCATTTGTCTCAGTTGTTACTATGATCGTAGTTCTTCCCAATTTAAATTTCAACTGAATGCAAAACTTAACCCGTAAAAATTGACACAAATATTTGGTGTTAACGGAGAAACACTTTCAATTCATATAATGCCCTCACGGCCACCCCAATACTTCCACAGCATCATCCACTTGTTTTACAATAAAACTTAAATGAAGTCGAACTCATTCCTTTAATTGATAACGTAGTATAAAATTAATGGAAAGTAATTCCTAAAAGCTTAAGATTTTGTATTCTCAATTTCCAAAAAAAAAAAAAAAAAAGTTTACGAAAAACACGTTTTTGGTGTTATGATCATTCGATTCGAAATTAAATACTTCATAATTGACAAAGAAATTACTTAATTAATATATATTATCTCGGCTGAGAATCAGGCAATCTCAGATGTCAAATGAGTTCATATATCTACCTAGAACTTTTTAGTTCTGTTCGGTTGGCTTGGACTTATTCAGAATGAGAGGTTAATTTTTTTATAGTAGATGATGAGGTTTAGTTATGGCATTCACCAGATACTATCATTCCCACCTCCATATTTACTTTATAGCTGCTCAACCACGCCTAATTGCAAGCCAAATAATTTCCAACTCATCTAGGACATCCAGACAAACTTTGGAGGCTTAAACAGCAGGCTGAGCCTTGCTGTTTTCATCTGGGACAGGAATAATGTATAAAAAAATTCTTTTTCAAATTTTTAGTCAATTTTTAATTTTTTTAGAATTAAAATTGCGTATGCTCTTTTCTGAAAATTTTATGAACTGATTTAGTTATTGAAAAACCTATTTAAAAATTATTTTTGTTTCCAAATTATAAATAATATTGATATAGTTAGTTGAAAGGCGCTTGAGCTGCCCATTGAAAAACGATTAATATAAAAAAACATTTAAATTTATTATACACGATATATAAAAATACTCAATTTATTTTAATATTGTGCAAATGAAAATTATTGATATATTTACATTTGAAATGATTTAAAAAATTGCCAAAAAAACTGTTTTTAGTGAAGATCCTCTTTAAAAACTACATTTCGTGTTAATTGACTTTGGCCTTTCAATAATCTTCTTTGTCGTAGATTCGATTAGGTAATTATACACCAGGAATGCAACCATATCGGCAGTACGATTAGTAAGAAGGTGCTCAATTGAAAAAAGTCCGCAACAAAATTACCATGCTACAATTTAAATGTACCATAGCATCTATTCGCGATAAATTTGATCTTACGATTAGCGTTTGAAATTTGACACAACGGTGGTTGGCAGATTCAAAAGTGGAGGCCAACAACTCGAATTGTATTAAACATACGCGGCAAAAACATGTTGAACTGAGCCACGGCTCACTACTTTAATACTGAAGAATACTGAAACTATCGGCCCTCTTTAAATATGTTTCTATGTCCTCAGGGTTATTATTTTTGCTCCTCTGACTCAGCAGCATTGCTAAGAGGAACATGTTAGCACAGAGAAATGGAAATGTTTTACTGTATGCGAATGAAAACATAATCATCAAAGAGTTACAAGGTCAGTCAGTAAGTCAGTGGTGAGAGTATTTTTATCATACAGTTAACTTTAATTGTATAAGTCGGGAGTCAATTGCCTATTATTAATAATCTACTTCTAAAACGTTTCAGCAACGATAGTTGTTAATCTGATTATCACTGCTAAGTTCGTGTATAGCTGTAACGGTTAAGGTAAGTGAATTGTTTTCTCATGCGAGCTAACGACAAAAGATGCTCTGTTGATAAATCGAGGAAAACTTTTTAAAATGTAAAACCTTTTAGTTAGTAACTCATTCGCCGTCCATGTCTGTTGATAACTTGATGCTCAGCAATAGATGGAAGTAAATAAATCGTATTGGAAAATTGATGCATTGATATAAGTTTACTACAGATAAAAAAATAATTTCTTAATCAGACAAAATTTAACAAAAGAATATCCCATCTAAATAAATGAAACTACAAATCGTACACGTGAAGGATCGTACTTATTTCAAACTGTATGGTGTGTATTTTAAGAGAATTTCATAGAATTACAAACTTACTTTTTTTTGTAAACATATAATAATAAAACAAAAAAATAAAAACAATTCTGACAATAAACAATTTGTGTACAATTAAAAGCTGGAAACTTATTGGCGACGAAGTTCACCGTAACTACGTTTCACAACGGTCTAATGTAATAAATGCTCGTTACACTGAAAATGTAATTTTCTCGCCGCGGGAGAATGGTTCTCTTGTGATGAAAAGTGTTCTCGGTTCAAAAACCTCGGGGGTTAAGAATTTCACATTTGTGGAGACAAAATTCCAAACTTTGCGCAAACTTTTACTTTGCCATTTGGAACCAACTGTTTATCACGAGCTCGCGCCGAGCACAAAACAACTGAAGTCGCACTGCAGAAAACAAAGTTCCCCCGGGACAAATAAAAAAAATTCCCCTTCTCCCAATGTTTTGCGTTGACCATTACAAAGAAAACTAATAACCTCTTTCTGTTAACGAACAGGTTTTGAAATTTATAACAACTAGAGGTCGAAATAAATTATTACGACCACTTGGAATATTACTTTAAAACAGTCAATTCATATTTGTGGATGCATTTTTATGCAGAATACCTCATCACCGACCACAGACCACATCCCACTTATGAAGCATGATTCTCCAGCTCAGATGACGAAACAAAATTTGTTTCTATATTTGGCCATATTAATTCCGGTCTCTAATTCGGCTAATACTTAAGAAGAATCGCGCTCCACAATCTCAGTTTCCTGAATTTATGTAAACGAACATGTTTCCGTAGATATTTAGTTTTATATGTTATGGTTTTGCGTGGCATAGGATCTAGCGTTGGATAACATTAAAATTCCAAACTCGCGTAGTTGAAGTTGTCACTTGTGAAATAATCACTCATTTTTCATCCATAGGTTCCGGTTAATGAATATCAGAATTAAACAAGGTGTAAAACAATGGTAAGGTTATACGTATGCCTTGTCATGCAAAAATTTTGATAAATATCTAACAATTTAAACTTAAGCAAAAAACATAAATATTAACGATGTCGCACATTTAAATACAATTTACAGTTAGCTATAAGTCATATTTTTTTTAGAAATTTTAGTAAATAAATAAAAAAATTGTAATAATATATAAATGGGATGAATATGTAAATGGGGTTTATTGTAATGGAATGTGAGGATCAGATTTTCGTAATAAACTAGTTGCAATAAATGGTATAAATAGGCTACACTTTGTAAGGTTGCAGATCGGTAAAGTTAAAATTCATATAAATACGGTGGTGTATTCTAGATTATCTCAAGTCAATTTAAATCAATAAATGAAACAAAATGAAGGCAGCATAGTCCTCGAATTTCACCGTTTCCAAGTGGTGATGTTTGCTGATCGAAAGGAGAGATGCATCAGGCTTAAGCAATAAATTTACACTGTATACCAATTTTTTGAAGGAAAATGCTAACAAGCTTCCTTCCTATTCGCAATATTCTGTAACCACCACTGAGTTGTGTTGATCTACAATTTGCACAAATACCTATTGATTTATCACTATTACGAAAAGAGTAGCCGGCAAATAATTAAAATGACAAAGGTTGTTTTCTAGCATTTAGTTTAAAACATTTTAAACAAGTAATTCTAAACATGAAGTGTATTTTAACCCCCCCTCCCTTCCTAAAAGAATAACCAATGTGATAAAATAAATGCTTTGCTTATACCAAGATTTTCTTCATCAAATGATTTGCGACATTTCATTGAGGTCAGTAGCAAATTACCATTGTGTTTATGATGTATATTTATTCGTGGGTTGCATGCCTGTCATATACAGAAAAAAATATTGTTTTGGCAGACTGTATTCACGGTGGCTGTCTTAATCACTGCTAATTGTTTTGAGCTACATAAACGGATATATAATTTTATGAATATACAGAATTGATTGACTGTGTTAATAGCGTTACAATACATTGTTAAAACAGCATTACAATAGTGGATATAGGTATTGGTCTAACGAGCAAAATTCAGGAGATTTCGCTAAATTTCTTAACTTTCTAACGATTTTATTCAACTACGAAGACAAACACGTGAAGAGAACAACTATTGAAATAAATTAAATAAACGTTAATCTCAAACATTGTAAAAATAAATCACTTAGCAGCTAATTTTTTTAGGGATACATGTAAATTAAGAGTAAATTATTTTCTTCGAATTATTTCTTTTGATTTTAAAATAAAATATTTGGTTTTTTATGGCTGTCGATAGCAACATACCCTTAAAATTTTTGCACAGAAAATAAATTAATTGAGATATCTTCTGTAGTCTACAACTCACATGTGTAAGTCTCGGTTGGAGAGAAGTATGGGAGTAATGTTATGAGCTAAAAGAAGCAAATTACTTTATAACGCTTTCGTTTGCCCAACTGAGTGAGGTAAAAAAAACACCAATACGTACATATATCATTTCAATGTCGTCCAATACGATACTAAGTAAAGGCCAAGTCTGTTTACAGTTTTGTGTATACACTACTCAAGAATAAAATATAGTTTCACCATCCAGTTAACTTGCAACCATGATGTGTACGATTTCCGTACTTTTTGGTTTTATTTGGTTAGGTTTGTAGATTATTGTGTTTTTTTGGTGTCAAACAACGTTTCAAACACTGCTCAAACTAACAAGTTGGTCACAGACATGCGCAAAAACCAAAGTGGCGCAAAACGTTTGAAAAGAAACTTCTTTACAGCCGGTAGTGTAAAACGAGGTGACGACGTTATCAGAGCGTAACGAAAAATAGCGTAATGAAACAATTTTTTTTTAATTCTCACAGAATTAGATACAGTTTAACGACCACAGAGAAAGTGTGTAACTGATTTGCTATTTGACGCCATGTATGTTCCACTTGCGCTTCTGTGGCGACACCGAGAAATTGGGTGTGGCGAGGCCATTAGGCTGCGGATGTTTCAATTGCACATACACATAATTAATTATTCTGAAGCCTATAACACTACCAGAAAGTAAATTTTCATGTTTATATAAATTTAAAAACATATTAACACAACCTGTGATTTGACTGTTATATCATTAGCAATATAGCCCTTCGATCGCGATGATTTATGTATAAGTCTATCAAGTTACTTACCGAAAACACAGATGTCAGCAGTGGCACAGGCTACAGCGCCGCTAGTGAGCTGATTTAGAACTATAACCAGTCTGGGAAGATTCGCAGTAGTGGCGATGCACCCGTTAAGTCTTATTTGAGTGATGTATGACTTAGGGAGCTTGCATAACAGCACATTCCCGGTTCACTTTAAAAATATATATATTATTTACCACCCTTAAATTCTTACCAAGAAACAACACGACAGACAAAATGAAGGCCGTCTAAAGCTTCGTTACTGCGGCTTTCCTGCCTCATGTTTTTCACGAACCAACGTCTCACCAAGAGACCAGAAATTCCAGGCGCACCTGCAGTATTTCAGAAATGCGAGCAGTTCAAGGGACGATGTTGGAATAAATCCGATAATGTTTACTTTAGCAAAAAATAATATCGGTGTAATAGGACGGATAGAATGTTTTTGCAATATTCTCAACCGTACAAATTTTTTTTTCAGTGTAAGTTCAATTCACTTCTTAATGAATATGCAGGTTAGCAGGTATTTGCAGTTAAAAATGTTTTGTAAAATATGTCAAGCTCGGAGGTTCCGGAATTAAGCCATTTAAAAAGCTATCCAGGAATATGATTCAGTGGTAAAACTCTAGACTCGATTCCCGGGTCCAAAATATGTTAAAAACCTTCATGATACCGTTTTTTTTTTTTCGGATTCCAGAAGTATTTCCAGCATAATTCTGGTCTCACTAACCATAAATTTTGTAAGCGTCCGTTTTCGACGAGACTTTAAGACGAAATAAAATAATAAATATTAAAATATTAAAAATTATTTTAAAAGTTTTCCTTCATTACTCGGTTGGATTTATGCCAAGAAATAGTTAGGTTAACACATACATGTGCTGATTAAATTCTTTCTCGAGTATTTGACTATAATGTTACGTGAGAAAAATACAAAAACCCAACCTTTACCGCAACAAAAAAAATTAAAAGGGTACATAAAGATATTAAATAAAAGGTCAGAAAAATTCAGTTTTTTTTTTCTCCACACGGACATTAGTTTACTTTCCCGGCACGTAACTTCACCACCTGCAGACGTGGAAAGAACACATCTATGTTGGTAGGGGTGCAAGGGGGTTTTAGGGGCGGAAATCGCCCAGGCGGTAAGTGTAATGGAGTTTTCATGGCCGGCCACGCGCGCGCTCCAATCTTCCCGCTGGCTTTCGCGCAGATGACGCAACGTGCGGGAGGATTGGCCTAGAGAGATCTTCCCCTCCACCCTCATTCCCCACTAGAAAGGGGGGGGAAAGAAGGGAAAAAAACGTTATCCTTCCCCTCCTTTTTTTTATTTCCGCCTCGTTTCCTCCCACTTCTCCCCCCTCCCCGGGACAAACCACCCCCACCCCTACCCCCCAGGCCATGTAACGCGCAAGGATATGGAATCCCGTGCTTAATTACCCGTGATGCAACTGCGCATCCCCGGGCCGCAGGGTGTCGCGGATGACGTAAGCCGTTAGGGGCTTCCCGAGCCGGCCGCTGCTTCGCCCGCGGCGCTGGTGGTTGGTTGGATGTTTCTCCCGTGTACCGAACCACCGAATTAATTTCTGTCACGTGTATACCAGCCAACCCCTCCCCCTCACCAACCCAATTTTTTTAATCAGCCGTTGAAAAAAAAAATATCTTCTATTAAGCAAGCGCATTCTAGCTAAATAAATATCATGCAGTCGCATCAAATGAAGTTTATGAAAATTTATTAAATTTTTTTCGTTTTATTTTGTTAACATTATAAAACGAAGAAAAAACTTTGAGCATATATAATATGAATTTTACTCAAAGGTATTTTAATTCTATATTTCATGTTCTAAAATCGTCATGAAATTATTGCTCTACTAATTATTGCTAATAAATATTCGCAAGTATATTAAAGTATAGTAATTTCTCAATTATTTTTATTTAATTATAAAATATTGACAGTAGCGAAATATTTTCAACGCATTTTTATTGTACATACAAATTCCGTAGGGTGGTTTACTTTAGCTAGTCTTTTTGAAGAAATAAATAGTATATATATATATATATATATATATATATATATATATATATATATATATATATATAACTTAACGTATCTTCATTTCAAAAGATTTGGATGATATTTTATATCAGGGATTTTTTCAGATCCCTTGCGTGACATTTAAATATTTGGTAAAAATTTGTTTCTAAACATTAGCGTTTTACTTAGACTCTAAATGAAAAATCCCCCAAATAATTTGTAAAAATATGCATTAAATCAAAACAATTTTTTTTTATATTTTTCATCTAATTTGGTTATTGTTACAATAAATTTTAATGCTTGTTGAGGATACGAAGTGTTATTCTATTTAACAAAATGTAGTATTGAAATATAAATACTTAAAAAAGCTTGCTATGCAGAAAATAAGCTTAACTTTGTAATCAAAAGTTTTTATTCCCTGAAATTTATGGGCGCATTTAATAAATTATTTTGTGATAATTCCACGTCACGCACGAACTTACACGCATTTTTGTGCATGTGTGACTGGCGCGAGCAGACTTTTCTTCCTTGTGTGATTCTTATGGAGGTCATTGACGTGTGTGGTTTTTGGAGCACGCGTTTTCTTTATAACGGAGTGAATAAATATTTTGTAATTTTATATTTTGTAATTAAAACTATTGTTTAAATTTTATGTCTTGTTTAAATGTTTAGAAATACGTTAGAGTATTTTTTTAATGCACTTCAATATTTTGAAAGCAATACAATATATGTAGCTATATCATACATGTAACTAAGGGGACAAAAAATATAGTTTAACAATCAAATTTAAAGATAGCGCAGCGCTCATTACTTCAAAGTTGACTTTAAAAGCATGAATATCTTCGATGCCATGTTATTTAAAACTCAATTTTCTTGGCTAATATTTTATCAGTATTAAAAAATTTGAATGTTTTTTGCTATTGCAATTAAACTTAAAAAAAAGTTATTTCAAGGATAGTTTCACTAACGTAAAGTATTTTTTTTTTGCCACACCGATGCGTTTATTACTTCCCCCGACATTCACGAAAGCGAATATAAACGGGTGTGTGCTGCCACACGCGAGTCCGCCATCTTGCAGACTTCGGTTCGTGAGCATAGCATACAAGTTGCAAGACCACTGAGCACATTCATGAAACTGTACTGTATGTGTCATGCCAAAAAATAAAAATATATATATATTCTAAAAACCATGAGTATTAAGTATTTTAAATCGTCTAAAACTAAAGTTTAAAAACTAAATACGAAAACAGAAATACTCTTCACTCTCAGCGTATTCTTAGATGTTTTTTTTCTAAACAGACCCCAATCTGACTTCTTGAGCAGTTTACAAATCGCGTGGTTCTCTCCTGACGCTCGACATACCGTATGTTTACCAATGCAGGATGGGGCACTTAACGTCTAGCTGAAATAAAATCACTGGAAACGATGAAGTGTAACTAGATGCGAATGGAGCATTGATGTAATACAAGGTTCAAGGGTGGAGGAGGGAAGACGTATGGAAGTCCCACCGGTTCATGGCAACGACCACTATGTTTCCCGCTAGCGAAATATATATTTGTTTTAATGTTTAAAGCCATGCAGTGTAACGATGGATTGTTAATAATGCTTTAAAAATAATAAATTTCCGGAAAGTGGAAAATTACTTTATACAATTAGTAACAATTGTATAAACGAAAAATTTAATTAAGCATATTAGATACGCATAATTACATTTTTTAAGGGGGCTTTTAACTTTGCTGCGGTTACGCTCATGTTTACATCCGCGTAAATGCAGCTTCGGGCACGAGATTATTATCAAAGAGTTCGTTTCGAGCTTGTTCATAAGTGCGTGAACTCACACGCGTGATTTATTTTGTTTCGTCCCACACGCACGGCTGTTGGAAACGCCGCAATGCGTGCGAACGTGTGAACGTGTGATCATGTGAACGCAGCCTCGTATGGGAGGGAAATTTGCGTCCGTCGGTGAATCCGAGCGAAAAAAAAAAAACCACGCAGGGGTGTCAACTCGACGCCAGAAATTATCCCTTCTCGCTGGAGCTTGGTGGCGATGTATTTGCGGTTGTTTCGCTCAGTAGAGCAGTGTAGGCAACTTTGAAATGAGGATTCCTCGATGCTCTTGTCGAGCGAGATGGCATCAGGTAACGCCACCGTGGTGGAAACCACTGTGCGTCCGAGGAGTTTTCACGGCAGAGTGATTCCGCAATGGTTTGGCCATTGCCTTCCGTGGAGGTAGCCTACATCACTGCACACAGTCCTGGAGAAAAATTCCCGACCCGACCGAGACTCGAACCCGTCACCCTAGATCCGCCAATCTTGAGCTATAACTAGAGACCGGAAATTTCGCGAATTCATTTCGCGATAGGCTAAAATACAAATAGTTATACCTCAGTATTGCCTCTGCTATTGGCTCACAATTCACCTGGATGACTCTGGGCCAATGAGAAACAACCAACCAAAGCTTTATCAAATCACAGGCTGCTACGTTGGGACTTCTCACAAGACAGCAGCCAATGAGTGGGTTACATTTGACCGAGTGCACGTAGAACTATGGAGTTCATCCTACAGGTCATTGAACCCGCGAATTTTTCCGGTCCCTATCTATAACCACCCAGCCAACACGGAGTTAGGAACTTTCAGGAGACGGCATGCCTTGACGTAGTTTAAATCGATTTTTTTTACCTCGCCATCACCATACACTCTCTCTCTCTCGTGCCTAAAAAAGAACTGAGAACGTCTGAAGATGTTTAGTATTTAAGTACGAAGCAGAATCTACATCGTAAAACACAGTCACTTTCATCATCTGCAGTAATTTTAAACTGTTTCCTTAAAGCAAATACTACTCTTCAACCAACTATTGCCGCAAAACATAGTAAAAAAAATAACTTAGCATTCTTTAAAGTAATGCCGAGCGTGATACATATATACGCAATATGAGTTTTCAGCTACATTTATTGACGCGAATCATACGTATTTTTTCTCACCCGCCGCTAGAATTCGTTGCCGGAGCAGCTACGTCGACTAACGAGTCATTAGATTTGCAGAGCGAAAGTTTGAACTATATAATGAAATGGTTCCGATAAAAGCTAAAAAAAAGACTTCTAGTTTTAGGTAATCAACGACCCAACAAAATGAAAATCCACGGAGATGCCTTTTCTGGCCGTGAACAGTTGCGAATCTCAGTTTCTGTTGGTTGAGGTACCAGATCGGCCTCCGGGTGTTCACCCCACCATCACACCTATGACTATTCCCGATAATTCGTGCACAGATGGCACCTCGCACGGCTAAATAAAAACAAGGTGTGATTTTATTATCTTTCGCACTGCCTTGCACACTACTCTATCCGCACGGAAACTATATTTTCCTTTTGAAGTGAAACTTCTTGACTGGGGGGGGGGGGAGGGGCTGCAATTTTCGACCGTTACGAAAATGCCTATCACAGATGGGGAACTGGCAGATGAGGATAGTGCGTCAGCGGTGACGTCACTCCAACGCATGCATTAGCGGTCGAATGGGAAGACGGTAAGTGTGAGATGGAAATAACGCAGCAGTGATGCTACGGAATTCTCGTAACACGGCTTGTGTTCGTCTGCTATTCAGTTTTCATAACGGCTAACGATTGACGCTACCATATTTATTTTATTTAACGTATCTACAATTGTTTTATTCGCGTAGAAAAGAATGATTGATAAGTGCAGTTAACTTAATACGTATCATTCATTTTTATGTGAATAGTGTGATTGGAAATGAAAAAAAAGACGTATGGAGTTTATTTTTTTTAAAGTGTATTTTATTTTTTGTATGTGAACACTGTGATTTGAAATTTCGAAAGGTCTTACTGTATAGACTTATGAGAAAGGCTTTAAAAGTGTAATATATGTTCCATTGGAGTGTTTATTTTGTGCTCTCATTTTATTCAGCTGCAGATCGTGATTCAACATCATGCCTGAAAATAATACAAAGGACAGAAGCAGATGCGAGGTATTATCAAAGGCAACGTGGGAATAAACCGCCAAAAGAGGCGTCAAAAAGTGCCAGTGAACGGCTGCGAGAGTACAGGTCGCGTAAAAAGGCATTATTTTTATTAGCGATCATCCCCGCATCCTTACTTATCTCAATTATTATCATATCTTGTTCAATAAATAAATATTAATAATTTATCTCTATCTATACCTAAAAAGCAAGAAGTTTCACTTTTGTTGCACGTTGACTTCACGCACACATTTTTTTTTATTGTATGTTCGGGAGACGTTCTTTGAATGATTCTTACAATAAGAGATATTGATTTAAATCTTTATTTCATACATACGCCATTGCTAGTTTGCACTTTAAGTCACAGAGAAAATCCGAAAACCAGCTGTTGTCAAATGCTGAAAATAAAAAAAGCAAAGAGAATTCAGTGGAAGAAAAGCTGTCATATTGTTCACCATTTTTTCCAGGGAAATTCTTCGTGCTAAATTTACATTTATCTTTTGACATCTTTCTTTTTTCGTTCTCTGACCTAGCCTACAATGCAAACCAGCAACAGAGTTGTGCAGTAAAGAGTTAAAAGTTACAAGTTATGTTAAAAAAAGTTTGCATTTTGTTCAAAAAAATATTATATCTGCCTAACTTTTAACTTTAACGAGTTAGTTTTTCTGCCTTACTTTTTCGGAAAAGTTAATATTATTAAATTTTATCTGCTAGAATTTTAAAACAAATATTTTCAATAATAATTATTTCTTCACTGCTAGACATTTAACAAAATTGCATTATGAAGAGCACCATTGTAAAGCATATATTCGTCTATTATATATCCACTATTGTTTACTTTAAAAAAATTCAGATTAAATTGTATGAATTTAAATTTTTTCGAATTTATTAATAAACTCGTTTGTAATTTTTCACTTTAGTTTATAGGTTTGCTTCACCTCAATCTACATTGCTAATTATTGTTGTATTATAAAAAGATAATAAACCATATTTTCAAGAAATAATAATATTTTTAAACTAAAACTGATGTTATTTTTAGAGTAAATACTAAGTTACTGTTCATCAAACTAAACTAAGTTAAAAAATCCACAACAATAACTTAACTATAACTGGTTACTTTTAAAGGTTAACTTGTTCAAGACTTAACCAAAATAATGATTTCTAGTGTGTGTCATCCCCTCTAATAATTGCACTGTGTTTTTTTCTTTAACTATCACGTGATAAAAAGTTATCATAAATCGTTTTATTGTGATAGAATAGATAATATTATGTATGTA
The DNA here is from genome assembly GCF_032445375.1 of Bacillus rossius redtenbacheri. NCBI lineage: Eukaryota > Metazoa > Arthropoda > Insecta > Phasmatodea > Bacillidae > Bacillus > Bacillus rossius. The sequence goes on from NC_086333.1 coordinate 61,508,432, forward strand.
TGTGGTACCTAGTAGTACTGATAGAGTATTTATGTGTGTGGGTAAAAATGGATGCTCAACTTTTATCAGTTGTACTTCGTTGTGAAAAAAATTTGGTTTTATAGTTTTATCTCCAGCTCCCATCATCGTTGCGGGATAAAATTACATACTAGTTTTTAATTATAATCTATACTCGAAAAAACAAACAGGCAAACATAAAAAAATTTCAGTAATTATATAGAAATTCAATAAAAAATATTCCATGAGAAACCATTTTAATTAAAGCTATTTTTTACTCAAAAGTAAAAAAATATATATAGTGATATAACTTATGCATGGATTAACCGCATGGTTTTTTCTAAAAAAAATAATAAATAAATCTGAGTTATTATTGTATTAATATATGCATATGATGATAATCATGGCCGGGAGAGTTGTAATACTTAGTTCGACCGCCCATTCTGCCACCCTGGATCTGCAATCCGTCGCACCTTCTCGGAAGTTGGCCACAAGACACACACTAGGAGAGAATGGAGCATCGACGGAATGAATTTGGTTTCGGGAATCGGGAGTACTCCGAGAAAACCCATAGGCCACGGGGGATTCACCTCTCCGAAAAATTGAACCCGGATAACAACGGTGGGAGATAAGTAATCTGGGTAGTATATTATTTTTTTAATTTTATTTTTATTAACGAGCTAACCATCACAATTAAATGAATAATTTTCGACAAGGTTAATTCCAGCCTTTGCCCTTTCGCCGACTGTGGCCATAGTTGTGGCTTATCTACACAATCACAAATCAACACTCTTGCCTTTCCTGGGACGCGTACAACTGTGATCAACGAGAGAGGAGGACTACTACATAGAAGTTTGTCTAGCCCGACGGTTCGTGTTAGTTTATAGTAGTTTTTGTAGGTCCTGATCATCAGTCCGTCAGCCATCATTAGTCGTCACCGTTTGTCAGATTGTAGTTAGCGCCCGAACACTGCATTTCATTTTTTTTTTTGAGAAAAAATATTATTTATTGTACATTTGTGTTTACAAAATTTAAAAAATATCGTTTTCGGCATAGCCTGCAAGCGTGGGTAGATTTCTTAGTACCCATTTTCTCTGGAAATATTTTGGAAACCTCTATAAACTTATGTAACATTTTAAGAACTTAATTCACATAGAATTTTTAAGTTCTCAAATATTACAAAATGATCGATTATATTTGCACATTTTCCATGCAGCGAAAATACTACGAATATTTATAACTCAATGTATCCAGCATTCAGTAGTTTACAACGCAGCATTGAATAGCTTAGAAGGAATTTCATATTATATGCGAACTAAGTTGATTATTTAATTTTTTTGACCTTCAAACACTATTTTTCATCCCTTGCACTAATAACGTGGTCGTATAAAATTTCCTTTGCACCAAGGTTTAAGATAGTGTCAAGCTGGTTTTAAATAAATTCAAACGAAATTGATACTAAGAAAGTTTTAATTTTTTACAATTTCAACCCATGTTTTACGGTGATAATTCATTTAATCAAAAACGGTTTTAGCCAAAGTTTTAGATGAAGTTTAGGATTCATACAATAAATTATAACGGATATTATAGTATATATAAAAATAAGTAATGACTCTTTTTTTACTTTCAAATCTTGTTATTTACATCCCTTGCAGTAATGGTTGGGTAAACAAAAATTCTTTTAAAAATAGTTCTAGTCAATATTTAGACAGTTAAACAAAAATAAGAATGGATTCGATAGTGTACCGGGTAGGGAAGTTTTTATTATTTTCTGATTTCAAATTTCAGGTTTTTTTCAACCTCTTGAAATAATGGATCGTCTTATCAAACATTGTTTCCGACAAAAAAATTTAAATCAGAATTACAAGATTTACAAACATTTTTAACGGAATCGATAGTGTACTTACTAAGGGAGTTATGATTTTTTTAAAATTCTATCTCTCATTTCTTCAACCCTTGCAGCAATGGTTCGTCTAATAAAAATTTTTTCAGACAAAAGTTTTAGATAAAAATTATAAGATTAATAATAATTTGCATGAATTCGATGTTGTTCCTATGAAGTGATTTATAATTTTTTTTGTCCTCCAACCATTTTTTGAACCCCTTGCAGTTATTGTTGGTCGTATCAAAAACTTATTCAGACAAAAAAATTTTGTATTACTCCTACGAGTTATAATACTCTCAAACGGATGTGATATTTTCCATATTATGTGAGTTACTGCGATTTTTCTTTTTTTTTTTAAATCTTACCCATTTCTTGCCTTTTGGTCCAATATTGCCCATTAACGAATTCGACTGAGATTTTCCACTACTAGATTTTATGTATCAGTTTGGAAGTGATTTGTGAAAAATTTCGAGTTATCTTGTTCACAAAAAAGGACAAAATTCTACATATATAGATATAATTATATATATAGATATATTTATATAAACTTTTGAATTGTCGATGGTTTTGGGGTCTATGGACCATGAAACGAAAAACTATATAAAAAATTTTCCCGAAAGTCGCACCTTGGTAAGGGCTAGAGTCGGTAGTATTTCTTTGAAATCTACCTTAAAGGTGTATGGTTATGTGCCTAGTTTTTGTTATGTGGTTATATGCACTAAACCTTAAGTTCCTTCATTATTTACCTTCTATAATTTTACGTATTGGCTATTATATTATTTTTTTTCGTATTATAATTAGATTCGGTCGTTTGATAAATTGTTTTATTCCTTTAATAAGTTTTATTATTATGGTTTCTAAATTTTAAAAGCAAATTTTGTATTTCAACTCTAGCATGGACTGAGAGCACCGGTGGCTTATTTGGTGCTGAGTAGTCAACCTTTACACTTCTAGCCACTGTCAGAACAGTGAGTGGTAGTACGCGCGTGATTTATCGACGTGCGTTGCATTATGGGAGCGCGGCCGGACGCACAGAGCTTTTTCGTACAGGAGCAAAATGTCATGCATCGATTTTATTTATTTTTTATTTGAATATAAATGGACGTTATTCATTTCCAAATATGTGTAAAAATAACACAAAAACCAGATTATAAAAACAAATAAAATTACAAACCACAACAAAATTTCCAGAAAACTAGGAATCAGAAAAACCCAAGCTGCCATAAGACCATCATTTAAATGATACCATAGAGCGAACGAAATATCAATAAATAGGTTTATTACAGGAAGCAAATAAGGATTAAAAATATTTTTCATAAAATTGCGAACACAAAAAAAACTAATACAACAGTCTTTTCAAATACAACTAAAAAAAAAAAAAAAAAACAGAAAACACTCAAAAGCAGTGACATAACATACGTACACAAATTAAATAAAAACAGCAAACAACAATCCATATGACAGTAACGGCAACACAAGTCTCCGCTACGTTTCGGCGCCTGAAACCTATTCCCATCTTGAGGCGAAACTCTGGAAGCAAACAAGAATCGCATGTGAGTTCCTGTATTTCCTCGTTTTGACTATTGTTCGATGAAGGTAGAAGTCGGTTAAGATTTAATTTGATGAATCCATCACCATTGCCATAGAATTTCAAAGGGAAATATTTTGTATCGATATCCCTTGCAACTAGTAAATTTTTATCCTGATGTTAAATAAATGTATCTCTATGATCGACGAGACTTTTCATTAAATGATTTTATTTGAGACTTGCCGCTATTTTTATATACCTGATAAAAAATAGTCATTTTCAGAATTATTAATTAATTATTTTTCTATTAAATTTTAATTACATTATAGTAACTTGTTAATATTTCTAGGATGTATTTTTTTTTAAATTTTCAGTGCTTTTCATTAACTTTCTTGATAGATTATCTTAAAACTAAAATTAAATTTATAATGGTTGGCAGCGACGTTTATATTTAACGTCTTTTTCATGTATCTTTATCTGGTGAAGATGCTAATTTTGTGTACGGTTTAGTGTTTTTTATTGGAAAATTCCATTTCGTTGTGATTTCATTTTATTGATTAAATAAGGGCAATCGTCAATTTTATTCCACTTTAATAAAACCATATTCTGTTCTTTCTGTGCAAAACCAGCTTAGTAATTAATTTCCAATTATTTTGAGTAGAACTGAATTATTTTATTATTTTTGAAATGTAACTTTTAAAAGCAATGTTACGTGTTTCTGTATAACGGTGATTTTAGTTTACTTACAAGTTTACTTGATATCAGGACCGGTTTCTCTAATGAGAACGCTCAATTTGATACATTTCCGCCAACTAAGCACAGTTGAAGACACGACAAAAATTAAGTGCTCTTCCGTCCAATGCCCAAATCTTCGTTCACTTATTATCACGCACACAGAAATTCTACGTGCTCGCATACATTTTCTGTAACGTGTTTCTGCTCGGTTGACTGCTAGAAATTTCTTAAAATGACAACTGAGGAAAAAGTCAAAGAGGTTTAAGTTCGTTGTTAAAAGTCAACATTAAGGGTGTATGTCCAATTACAGGCCTTTATTTTATTTTTACATTTCACAAGGTTAATTTTGTCGACTTTTAAAGTGGCCGAACTTTCACAAAATGTATATATGTAAGCATAATTTTTGCATAGTTAGTTGGTGAAGATGCATTGTTAAAATTGTTGTGCCATGTGGATAAGGAAAATTAAATTAACATAAAACTGGAACTTTTAAGGTTTTAAGTCAATTAACTGTTTTACTACGTGATATGGTTTAGTTTCTTGCAGAAAAAAATTGTATTTTATTCATTCTTTTAAAATCCTCAGAATTTTTATGATTTTAAAAGGCTTAATAAACAAATTTTTTTCTAAAAAAAAAATTTAAAGATACATTGCAGTAGCCCCCAGCGTAACCTTTAAAACCAAAACCTCTCAGTTATTTGTTCAATTTGTTTCTCCTTACCCAAAACGCAAAAAAAAATTGCCACCTAATTATGTCAAACGTAGGTATGCATCGTATATATATTTATTTAATTTTTTTTTTAAGTTTGGCCACTCAAAATAGTCTAAAATATTAACTTGTTTTAAACGTAAACATGAAATAATGACCTGTATCACAACATACGCCTTTAAGACACGCTGAATAATTTTTTTCATTTTTCGCCGATCCACAGCCTTATTAAATGAAATTTTCATAACGCTTAGCTAAGCAACTCAAAGAAATGAAGTGCTCTTTGTGGTTCCAGAAAATTGTATCTTTGTAGAATCGATGCCAACTTCTAACCTCCGAAATGTGCGCTTCTTTGTAAATAGGATTAACATGCAAATGTAGGCAATAAGCATGTGTTTGCCTTGTAGTGAGCAAATTTTGAATGTTTCGCCGCTGTTCCAAGATAATTCTTTTAATTTCATGATGAAATAAATTTAACTGGGTGCAATATATTTATGAAGGGACCCCTAAATTTACTAATATTCCTGGTTGATTTGTAAACAGCTTTCGTCGTAATTATAAGATGAAAAAATTTTAATAGTGTTTTGATCTGTATAATGTGTGTATATATATTTTATTTTTTCTATCAAAAGTGTGAGTGTGAAATATACAAGGGTGTGGTGGTCCAAATACTGGCCGATTCTACCACATCTATGACTGGCATGTGATGCACGCTTTAAGATGAAAATGCTCATTTGATTTTTTTGGTTACATGTTAAAAATTAAATATAAGTGTTTTACTAAGAGTCATAACTTAAAATCAATGAATTAGAAAGTTTACTATCCAGGTTAAATTAAACATTTCTTTCTATTAAAATTTGAATCAATACTTGGTGTATTTTAAAATACGTGTGAACGTTATTTGGCTAAAAATGTATTCAATAACTTTCATTTTATTTTGTCTAAGGAAAATTATATTATTTTTGTCTTTTATTATTTTTACAGAGTTCTTAATAAAAAAATATATATGCCTAATATTTCTTATGTTAAGAAAGTATATATGTGGAGTTATATGTTTTCACGGCGTTTCTTATTATTTTTCTTTGTAAAATGGGCTCATGCAGAGCTAAACAGTTCTTACACACAAGTTGTCATGTGCAGTACCATACTTATGAATGTTGCTCACATTTATAAAAGGAATGTTCTAAAACACGAAGGGGAAATTTTCGAACTCATTGTTCCGTCAAGCAACTTGGCTGTTTTCACAAACAGTTCCAAAACAACGGCGATTCCCTGAGGATTCGCGAAACGCCTAAAATTATGAAGTTGGGATGAGTTCTGTTTACGTCACTGAAGCCTGGATCTGACATCTCTTTGCTGAAGTTTATTTTCAAGACAAGCGTTGGTACGGCTCGACTCTTTGAAGAATCAAACCAAATTAAAAAAATCCTTGTGAAATTATTTACAGAAACTTTCATAAAGTAAATTTATCCATAAGTTAAAATTCTTTTTTCCCTGTAATGCGTCCCGTCATGGGAGGCAACGAACCGGTAGACGGATCAATTAGTATAACGAAAACATTTTTTGGGGAACATTAGATCAAGGAATTTTTTTAAATCAACACGTTTTCTTTCCAAGTGCCATGAATAATGCTCGCGAAATGAATAACTTTTATTTTACGGCTTTGTAATAGAAACCTTTTTTTATTTCTAAACGTGATTTGTAAAATTTTGAACGAGAAGGATTTTCTTTAATTTCGTTTGCTAAAATATTCAAATAATTTCAACTTTTCAACAAAAAGCAATTCCGTGAAATTTTTGAGGTTAAAAAGTCACGATTTCAAAGTAAATTCTAGTTACGATCGATAATTATTTTGAAGGCATTTGTGTCCTGTTATGAATTTTTTTAACGAGTTATTGAAGACTTTAACAGGCACAGTCTTTTTAGTTAAATTTTTATGAAATAATTTGTAGACAAAAATTAAAGGCACATAATAAAATCAGCAATCTTTGTAATAAAATTTTTTTTTTTTCAAAAAATTGCAAATTATTTTACTTTTTCACCAGAAAATAACATAATCTAGATATCGACTGAATTAAATAAACCTAATCTCTCAGCAAGTTTAAATCAAAGATATTAAGTTTAAATTTCTAAGATACAAAAATAAAATCACAACAGCCATTCAATCACTTGAAGTCAAGAACATGTGGAATTGTTTATTTCGCGGCGAAATCGTCATTGAGCTAAAGCAAAGATTTATTACAATTGAAAATAATAATTATATTGCTGTCTGCAAGCTCGGAGATGGTTATGGGAAACCTGCACACTATCTTGCGATGCTGAAAATCGGTGCAGCATAACGTGGTGGCCTCTCGCCGGTTGCCCCTTGCCGCGATGCGGGCAGGCCACCCGCACTACACTCACCCCCACGTCGCTCCGGGGTTGCCTTCTCTCCAGGAGAGAGGGAGACAGAGAGAGAGAGAGAGAGACGGAGATGTGGAGAGCGACCGCGCGCCCTGTGGTCTCTCCGGCGCAGCTTCCGAGCGACTGGCGGTCGCGCGCACGTCGGCGCTGGACCGACCGCCGATACCTACCCCCTCCCACCGACCCTGCATTTCCCCTCCCTTCCCCCTCCAGCCAACCCTCCAGCGAACAACCCCTTCCCCCCTGCTGCGCGCGCGAGGCACCTGCGGTATCTCCCGCCCCAGGCGCCACGCTGGCTCGACGTCACGCCCGTAGGGGAAGGGAGGGGTGGACTAGGGGTGGCGGGGGGTTCGCGTCCAGCCACCCCCGCTGCGCTGTGGCAAGCGTCAAACAAATCGGCACCTGCGTTGGCCAAAAGCGTTGGTGAACGCTATAAAGGTTTATCGCTCACGTTAGTAATTTTTATACATCTTATTATTGTAACGAATTTGTCAGCTGTTGTATAAGTTATTTTGAACAAAAATTAACTAAAATTTAGTGCGTGAAAAGTTGTTGTTATACACTATCCTACAGTTCCAACGAAAAGCAGAAATGAAAATTTTAAATATTTTACTAAGTTCAAACTGTACGCTAGAAAAACAAAATTGCTGGAAATTTTTAGCGTTTTACATTTGTAGAAGCTATTTATAGAGGAATAATTTATCTTCTAGAATTTGTTTAGAGATAAAATTATACTGGCATTAGAAAAAAATTAAATGACATCTTGTAACGTCTAGTGTCTCATTTCAAAACTAACAGGCAGGCCTCTTTCAAATTTGTAAAAGTATGCCACTCAAATGCCATGAAACCAACTTAAACAATAATGTAAACCCTGGAAAAATATTTTGGCACTAAAACTCAATCTTTGTAAAAAAAAAAAGTTAGGTAAGCTCTAACTTTGATGTGAGGTCTCCTGGGATAGAATCATGGGTAATATGTAAATGTGATTGGCTTTATTTAATTGTAAGATAAAATTAACTTTTTTGTAACCAAACCCCTGACCAGCCTAAAGGCAAAAAAACAATGAAATAAGTAAATATTTTATTTTCTAATGAATATTTTATAGCCTTTAAGTGGAGGGGGTGTGCCCCATTCCAGGTCATTATTTTATTCTAACGTTTTACATGGTTAAACTTGTACAGCTTTTGAGTGGCCGAACTTCAACAAAAAAAATAGTGTAAACGTTTTACATAATTAGCTGCCAAAGTTTAATTTTTAACATTTTGTGCATTACGGATAAGGAGAATCAAATGGAATAAAGTTTTTTTTATTTAAGTTTAATGCTGGTGGCTCTTGCGTGGTATGTTTCAAATTATTTCAGAAAAATTAATATAATTTAATTTTTTTAAATCATTAAAATTCTGAGCCTAGCTAATGTTATATAATTTTTTCTGAAATAAATTAAACCACACATTATACATAACTAGCCAGGAAAATTGATTTGAAAACTAAAAAGTTCCCGTTTTGTATTCCATTTCATTCTCCTTATCCGTACTGCACAAAACGTTAAAAATGCAACTTTGCCAACTGATGAAGCAAAAAGTACGCAAATTTTTTTGTTCTTTTTGCGAAAGTTCAGCCACTCAAAAAAGTTGGCAAGGTTAACCTTGTGGAACATAAATATAAAATAATGACCCTTAAGTCGAGGCAGTGACTCATCACAGCGATACAAACGAAAAGTGTTACGCTTAGAAATGGGCCATTCGATGACGAAGAGGGTTTGTTGGAGAGTGTTATCTAATATCAGGAAGCTGTAGACAGTTTGCCTTTTTTCTTACGCATTGTGCACCTCCAGTGTGATTTTACATTGATTACATACTATATTGTTTTGTTTTAAAGGTCAAGTGAATTACTTATTTAATAGATACTAGCCGATGGGAAAGTATTTGATCATCGTTTTAATTGAATCACCAAAAACGCTGATAAAACGACCGTTTATTTAGAAACAGGAGCCTAAACATTAGTTTCCATATTTCTAACTTCAAATATGACAAACTTACATTCAAACTTTAATCCCCTATTTAACCCCATAAGGGCACGAACTTTCAAAAAAATTCTGTTCTTAGTGCTCACCTACGTTATATAAGGAACTTTTCTGCAAAATTTGATGTATCTAGACCCACCAGTTAAGCTGTGCGCTGTCTGTCAGTGTTAAAGAGTTTTATTGAGAAGATTTGAATTGAAACCTTTTAATAGCTGGTAGGAATTAAAGGCGATGTTGTTATCAGAGAGTAACGAAAAGTATAACAATCAGAGAATAACGATAAGTGCAACGTGAATTAATTTATCCTTTTTTTTTGTAATTGAAACACATATGCCAGCAACTCTGTATGGCGGGTTTGCGTTATAGCACACTCGCATACTTGCGCGCACTTACGCACTTGTATACTTGCGCACATGCACTCTTCCCATAATTTTTTTACTTGTGCACTTGCTCTCTGAATACTTCCGCTCTCGGGTATTTGCACGCATTCTAATACATACACTCGCATACGTTTGCACTCGGAAATACGCTTTTGTACTAGCACACTGGTACACATTCGTCAAATATTTGTGTACCCTAAACATTTCCTATATCGCTCTCTGTTAGGAATGAGGGAAATGGTTATTTTCCAATATCAGTTATGGTAGTTATGGTTCCGATTGACCAACTGGTTATTTAGATTGTTAACGTTATCAGTTATTGGGCATTAATGTCTAATTTCAATCATTCTCTATGCTAAATGTAAAGAGCGAAAAAAAATTACAGCCATTAAAATTATGGCGTGATTTTAATACTGGCGTTGTATTTTTTCTTTTTTCATTAAAAATAAAATATCATTTTATCGTTGTAGCAGATGTAATTATATATAATTTGATCCAAGCACCTTATTAATTTGCATAACTACGAGGAAATTTTTCCTGACTAACGAATGACACATTTGATGTAATTTGACTTACATTCCACTTTACTTTGGCGTGCAGACGCTATAGCCTTTTTGACACGCACACGAAACAACCTTAAACTGTTAATCTGTTAAAACCAAACAATTAATAAATGATGGATAGCTGCCACTTCCTGAGTGTTGTCAAATAACCTAGGATTGGTTGAAATATCGATCGAGAGCACGGAATTGGTCTTTGGCTAACGAAATGCACATATCGCGACACCTAGCGACAGCACATGAGTCGAAAGTTTCAGTATTTTTTTTCCTTGGTAGATCGGGTAATGTGCGCTACCGCACATTTGAAAAAATTGGATTCTCTTTCGTCGATAACCGGTTATCAGAGACCCAGAAACGGTTACTGTTTCATAACCGTTGTATACACCGGTTATTGTAAATACCGCTCACCTACACACTATTTGAAATTTTACATCCGATGCTGTGGCAGGCAAACAAATATTTTGACGTGACAACGTCTAATTAATCGATGAACGCCGGCTGCACTCACGAAAAAGGATGACTCATTGTTCCCTTACGCTCATTGTCCCGTTACGCTCATTGTACGCTTGCGTGGCATCTATCTCTCTTCCACTCGATTGGAACAACCATCGATTTGACTTTTTCGAGGCACATTCAACTTGAAACACACCCATTCGTTTCCTACTTTTCCTATCCTCGTCATATCCTTAACAGAATAACACAGATTGGAAGAAGTTAAAAATCAAACATGTATAAAAGTTATAGTTAAAATAATCTCTTCGTTACAGTAATAAACATATTTGAATTAATGAGTGCAAATAAAAGTAAATTTATCAATTAAATTGTAAATTTCATTTCACTCCTTGTTTGTATCCATACAAAATAGTAATCTTTATATATATATTTCTTGTGTGCGTGTGTATGTCACTGAACTCCTCCTAGACGGCTGGACCGATTTTGATGAAATTTTGTGTGTGAGTTCACGGGGATTCGACGATGGTTTAGATTCACAATTTGATATTTTATCTCGATTCTGAGTTAAGAAAAACTAAAAAAAAACACGCTTTAAAAGCAAAAATTGCAACGCATTATTAGAAGCCATTAAGTTTTGCTATTGTAAGGAACTAAGTAGAGAGTAAGAAAAAAATAAAGATCCTGACAGTTTATAGAGTTGCCATATTTGTTTCAATTTTCAATACCCTTTTTGTATATTACAATTTAAATTGCAGAAAAAAATCATGTTTCATAGCCACACAAATAGTGAGGATGGTTTAGATTCACAATTGGATATTTTATCTCGATTCTGAGTTAAGAAAAACTAAAAAAACACGCTTTAAAAGCAAAAATTGCAACGCATTATTAGAAGCCATTAAGTTTTGCTATTGTAAGGAACTAAGTAGAGAGTAAGAAAAAAATAAAGATCCTGACAGTTTATGGTGTTGCCATATTTGTTTCAATTTTCAATACCCTTTTTGTATATTACAATTTAAATTGCAGAAAAAAATCATGTTTCATAGCCACACAAATAGTGAGTGTGTGTCATTTCTCTATGTCCACGAGGTCTCGCCGCGTCAATTTTCTCCTTGGAGCGAACCCGTCCGCTTAATTAAATAAACAGCTTTTATTGCTGAATGATTTCATGATTTATTTAATGAAAATATGCTCTCATAAAAAAATTAGTTAGATAGACATTCAATAGGTGTCTTTCTCTCACTCTCTCTCTCTCTCTCTGAAATGTATGTAGCTTGCTCGCGGGTCAGTAATACAGATAATCTTTACATTCTAGCTCAAGACGGAAAAAACAGTAAATGTGGTTTACAAAGACATTTTATGAAGTGTCTTCCCGTCATTACATTTGAAAGTAGAAACATATTTACTCAAAATTTAGGTAGTAACATATTTTTATTGCTAAGACTGAAATAGAGGTGAGAAAATTATCATTTGTGAACATAAGAAAACTACTATAAATGTATCAACTGTTATGTTATAATGTTTAAATTTCTAAATGGTGCAAGATAATACAAAATTCCATGCGGAAAAAGTCGTGGGCAGCAGATACGTATAGTTATAGGTGTGGGGCTATGCATGCTGATTTTTCATATACTGCATGGATGCGAACATGTAAGAAAAATCTATCTATCTTACTATAATATAACAGTACTTTTTCTGTCTGTCTGTTTGTACGCGATTTTGATGAAATTTTGTGTGTGAGTTCACGGGGATTCGAGGATGGTTTAGATTCACAATTGGATATTTTATCTCGATTCTGAGTTAAGAAAAACTAAAAAAAACACGCTTTAAAAGCAAAAAAACTAAGCATTGTTGATAATTAGCCTCCTTGGCAACGGGCTTTTGCATTGTTGTTGCCTTCTGCGTAACCATGGGAAAGGTTTTTGGTAACGGCAGTGGCGTGCCCAAGAGGAGGGGTATGTATAATGAGGAGATACAAAATGTCCAGCGTAGAAATACTTACCGCCATATCCATATCTCACAAAAAGTACATTTGGGCAGGACAATGTCTGTCGGGTCCGCTAGAAAGATATATAGAGAGATAGAAATATAAATAGAAAGATAGAGAGATAGAGATATAAATAGAAAGATAGAGAGAGTTATAGAGATATACATAGAGAGATAGAGAATTAGAGAGATAAAGAGAGATGCTTAGTATACGTTTAAAAAATTACAAAAAAAATTGAGGCATTGCAACGCATGCCGGGCATTATCTAGTAATTCAATAAAAATGATTCAATTGTATTCATAAAAGTATGCAATAATTTCATCAATGTTTTGTTATGACGTTGTCACGTTAAAATATCGTCCGTAAACCGACTTTACAGACAAACAATTTTTTTTCCACCTGACAAACTATGAGACTGTCACTACGTGTCCAACTAAGGAGCTATTTTCGCGGAGGAGAGGGGTGGCGGGTTGGAGTCCGACCAGCACCGCGACCAATCATGGGCAACCGGATCTCGGAGGCTTATCCGCTACTAATGGGGCCACCTGGTGGTTACACACGCTGTTAGACGCCGAGAGAGAGAGAGAGAGAGAGAGAGAGATTAAGAAAGAGAGAGAGCATGAGCAGTTACGTTTCCCAACCCGATTTCCCCGATACCCCGTTCCATTCTCCTCCCACTACAAACATCATCTTTGCATCCGTCACCCACAAGCACGCAAACTAATTATGCGAAGCTAATCAAGAACGGTTCGACAAAGGAAGCGGCGCGGGGCACGTCCTTTGGAGTTGAGTGTCGGCAATTCCACTGTAGGTCCACTTTTCAGGGAAGTGACTTGAGGCACCAGGAGACATCGCTCCAGTTTATCGGCTCGAATAAAAGCTTTCGCTAGTATTTTATCTTCCTGAACGTGCAGGCTAGCGAAATCCTAAATATCTTATTAGTAAGAACTGGACTAAATTCGCCGTTTCAATGACCTCTAGGATGGACTCCTTAGTACCCTACATATTCGGGCAAATGTCACCTGTTCATTGTTTGCCGAATTGTGTAACGTGTTATTCGACACTTCCGACACTTCTTTGGTTGAGCAATACTCACTGACCCAGAGTCCTGCATACAAACTGTGAGCCAATAGCGAAAGCAACACAACCGTGAAATGAATTCGCGAATTATTCCTATCCCTGGTTATTAGAGACCTTCCGGATTATTACTTGGATATAGGCTAGAATCTGTGTAGTTGAACATTGAAATAGTATTTTTTACTGAGTTATGGTCAGAAACACGGAAATTTCGCGGAGTCTTTTTGGTAGCAAGGTAGACTGCAACCAAGTATACGTTTGGAATACTTTGACTTTTGAATCACAATGCTCTCTACACTAGTAGACTACCAGGCAGTGGTGGAGTCGCTGAATCACGTAGACTCACTTAAAAGAAAGAGGGGTTTTCTGCAGTGAGAAATCAGCTTGGATGGAGCCGTACGCGGGTAGGGTATACAAAGAACTATGAATTTTAGCTTGACACCAAAATAACCCGCGAAATTTTCGGATCTCAAGTCATGCGCAATTTTACACGCCCCGATTGACAAAAAAAAAAAATACCCGAATCCAGATTCCACCATGTGCAATACGGACTAAAGATAACATGTAACAGCAGCCAATGAACAAAAAATGTTGAATTGTTTGTGTACATTATGTATTGATTTCACAGCCTCGAACCAGATAATTACGTAAATTTTACAAATCAATTATCTATAAATTTCAAACGACAAGAGTATAGGTACAAACATGTTCATAATCGTAATTTTTATGTCCACTCATTGGGTTCGCGTTAGTTTAAATACGTTTGGAACTACGATATTAAAAACATATCAGAGAAAGAAAAGTATAACTGTCCTGCAGTAGAAAAGCCACGATTATTTCATGAATTCTGTTCGCGACAGGCCAATACCAAAGTCAGAGTTTTAGACGGTTCTTTGAACAGGGCTGCGCCCGATCAGGTCAAATTGATTATCTCTGTTTATTACTGTTTACTACGCTAGAACGATTTTTTAACGAAACTCGCGTGTTTATGTGCCTTAATTCTAACTTCTAATGAATAAATCAGAGAAATTTTCATGCCTCAAAAATACATTTTAAAAGTAGAAGTTTCCTCTAACCCAGTCTATTGGTGTATCTATATTAACAATTTGGGCAAGTTTATTTATCTTTCATTTGTTTATTTACTCACATACAGTTCTCCCAAGTTCCTTCTTTTTAAACAAGTACGTGTATTTCATACATATATACTTTACATACCCATATCAGTAAACAATAAGCTTAAAAGTAATAGGAAGAAGAATAAAAACCATTTTTACTAACTATAATTACATCACCTTATTTAATTTGGATTTCATTTAAATTGTACCTTCAAAAAATATTTTATGTTTGGACTTATGTTTTCCGGTCATTCCACGCTTTTTTTAAGTATGAAAACTGTTTTTAATAAATCGTACTTCTATGTATTGGAATACTTAAATCGTTTTTGTGGCTGATAAAATGACTGTTTGAGGGTATCCGTTGCAGCAACTAACTCAAAAGATAATGAGGGTTCTTTAGAATTTTAATTTTCTGGTACACCCGCTTAGTTAGTTGAAGCAGTTGCCTATTTTTATGGGAACAGAATTTCAATTCGTCAACTATTTTCTTCACATTAAAAATTTCAAAACAAATTCTGGGTAGGCTGTATTTTGTTCTACAGCCGTCAGGTTTTTTTTTTAATTTACATCGCGCTGAATGGGAATGTTGTTTATGAAATAAAATAATTTAACAAAATTAATGTTGCTATTTTTGACGTGGATTCGATGAACGTCTTACTTGACGGTCAGTTGGCCACTCCAGAAAAATTGTGAGACCAAAAACATTTCGACACCAAGCCGTGACAAACTCGGCACATCGTTCACAACCACTGGCTCAACTGACTCCGTATCAACATCAGAATCACCAGAGATAATATACGTCCATTAACAAACAATTTTCTGCATTCCCCGTCACTTCTCGCGAGGTAGACGGCTGAGGCTCGCTCGAGCGCTTTTATCCCCACTGACTCATTTCTCTCGGATACGTTTTACCTCATTCGATACCTACGACACTTCTCTGCATTATTAAATGCTTCTGCTCGGGTGATTTCGCATGTTTTCTTTATTTTCTCTTACAGAGCCTATTTTCGCTTAAGCATTTTGTGATGGATGGCTCCAAAACAACGTTAGTAAATTTCTAGTTATTCTACTCAACTAGCACCAGTTATTCTACTCAACTAGCACCACTCAGTGGTAACTCACGAGCAACTTTAAAGTTTAAATTTCGCATATATGTCAATTACTTCCGGAGTCACAGCTCTCACTGACTTCAATTCGAAGCTCCCCAACATCGCTCATTACGTCATCACTACAAATATTAGGATATATTTACGTCATATCTGTAGCTTTCATAGATTACGAGTATTGGGTACACATCTTCGACCAAAAAAAAATCGTATAATAAAAGAACAGTATTGGCGATTTAACAAAAATATCGCTGGAAAAAGGTTCAACTTTTTTTCCGGGGCTTTGCTTATTTCAATTTCAGCTGTCAGACGCGCATCACGCTATGATTACTTAAAATATTACGAGAATATAGGTAAATAATGCGAATACTAGCTGTTAAACATTTTCTTAATTAGCATAATAGTACTAATGCGGTTAAACTCCTACATATTGTTCATACTATTTTATTCTGGAATGTATACACAACATACAGCTGAAGTACACAATGAAGAAGTATTCCAGTTCGTTTTGTTCTGGGTTTTCCATAATTTGCATTTAGTTTGTAATGGTTGGGTTAGATCATTTTGACGTTCAGTTATAAGAGTTGGCCGATAATAATAATTGGTTGGCATGATTCTTAAAATAGGCTATATCCGTAATATAATATATATTTAAATATATCCATAATATTTCCCATATTTCCATAGTGGATTACACTTATATTCCCAAAACAAAATAATGAAGATACGTAATGGCATTTCTCAATAATAATAATGTGACTTTAGCCCACCGCACACAGAACGACTTTCCTTGCGGGATTGTATGCATATTTGTTTGTTCCACAATATTCCTTCCTTCTTCCAAAGTGACTTGCAGTGACGCGATGTAATGTTCACACTTACTTAATAGTTCATTTTCAGGAAGATCACACCCTTGTACATCAGTAACTAGCCCTGATGAGGATCCATAGTCAACATTTGGTTTAGTCGATTGGAGTTCACGCCGTTTTAGTTTCAACCGACTATCTTCTTGGTAAGCCAGTTTACGCCGAGTTGTGCCGTGTCGAATCTTTTTACGAATGACTTTCTTGTTTATTGAACTAGGGCTCCTACCTGACATTATTTTGAAAGGACTCTTCTCACAAGCTAAACCTTTCTTGAATCTTGTCCTGCCATGTAACATTTACGCTGAAAAGAGCCTCGCTGTGTCTGTGTGTAGGTAATTTATTATTTTGCGTCCATTAAATTTGGCCACGAGGCTCGTATATAATTCTGCTGAATTACTGGTTTTGTTTCCTTTGAGATATCTGTCACAAAAAAAAGTCTTATTAAAAAATTAAAAATCTTTTGTTTGAACAAGATTGTTTTAGATATGAAGCGTCTGTGTGCATAATAGTGTGAAATCATATATCCCATAATTATACATGAAAAATCCCCGATGGCCGCCGGTCGGAAAGGTAGATTTCGCCTTGCGGCCTACCAATATAAAAAAAAATTCTGAAAAATTCCAGAAGTTTCAATAACTATGTAAAATCTTTTGGATATTCTAGAAATATTCATTGTAACAATAAATTGCTAATTAATTGTTGGCTCAACAATATGTATGGGATATAAATCCAATCCAACAATACATTAGACATTCATATTTACCTCAATTAGAAATTCTGAAATTCATAGGACCTAGATCGGAGAAAATGTCGTGAAATTTGCTGTAAGTCGCTCTGCGAAATCTACCTAAAAAAGATCTCAGGAGAAAAAAAAATATAGTCACGTACAAACTTAATTTGTGGAGCTGAACTGCGCGTGCACAACTAATACTATTTTTGATACATGATTGTTATGCTAACAGTTTTTGTTATGGTTTGCTGTCCTGTAAGCCCGCCCCGCACGACGCCCAATTTCTGCTTTATATTCTATTATACCCATGGGTATAAAAGTGGGTATATAAATTTCATTAGCAGAAGTGAAGAAAGAATTCATTACTACATACACACGATACCAAGAGTTCTAACAGAGAAAACAGCCAACATATTTGCCGACCAAGGCAAGCAAGTCGGTTTGGATAAACCTATTGCGTACATTTAACCAAATACTGAATATATATATATATATATATATATATATATATATATCGTGCCCACTGTTTGTGGGACTGTGACAAATATGTAATTAACTAAATAAAATTGCAACGGTTTATTTTGAAAATTATGTAATTCGGTGAATTATATTTTTTAATATTTATTTTCTAAGCTTCACTTGCAAAAAATATAGAGAAGTTGATTCAGTGTTTAAAAACAAGATCATAGCAATTTTGAAACTAAATTGTTTTGAAAATATATTAACTAAAATTGCACTTTTTTTGCTAATTCATTAGCATCTGAAACAGAGTTATATTCAATGATCTTTCTTTGTGTATTATACTTTTACGTAATTCATTATTGTTCATTCCACGACATATTAAAATCGTTCCTAGTTTACACTCATACCTATGACATTCATTCAAATATTGTGGCAATATGGATGATATGATTAAATGCATTTTGAAAAGTTGTACATTCCATTGGCTGTCACACATAAAATCAGTCTTCACTTGTTCCCATAACACTTATTAGGGGTTAAGCTATTGATGGTCTGGGCGAATTAGCAAAATATGCATACTCTCGATGGAAGTATTTTCACCGCATTCTACAAACATATTAATAAAACGACAGATTCAGTTGGGCACATGTTATATAAAAATTGAAAATAGGCATGAAGGTCTCGGAGGCTATTTTAACAGTAACCTTTAAACACTGAAAATGTTTTTATAAATGCATATGTTTAATCCTCTGCCTTAAATTATTTTAGGGTCATCGTTTTTAGGACGACTTTAAGTGAAAATTCCAGCAGGCAAGGATAATAAAATTTTGTAAGCTCCTTTTGTTAACGCTTGTTTTTATATATAGCAGCAATATTAAATTAAGTTAATTCGTTCGCTAGTTAACCTCCCCCCCACCCCCACCTAGGAAAATATTACATCATCAACCTCTCTGTTAAAAAATTATTTAAAAAAATACAATCCAGTCACTGAGATTTGCGCACCATCTGTTGTAAGGTTCAATTACCACCTGCATTCTTAAACTTCAACGTTGGGAAAGCCAACCGTATGTGCTGCCATCTAATTTGTGAATTTTGTACTTTGTACTCATTTGGAGAATGGTTCCAACATTTGTCAACAGGGGCGACACACGTAAGGACATCTATCTTCGAAAAGGTTCGTAGGGCAAACGCCTGTAGGGCAAACGCCTGTAGGGCAAACGACTTTAGGGCAAATTCCTTTAGGGCAAACGACTGTAGGGCAAACGCCGGCAAGCATTCATTTTCGGATTATTGAAAATTCGCAAACTTTTTGGGCAAACGCCTGTAGGGCAAACGCCTGTAGGGCAAACGACTGTCGAAAAACTTCTTTTAGGGCAAACGCCTTTAGGGCAAATGCCGGAGCTTGGTCCGAATGTGATTATCAAACATTTTGTGCAAACGCCTTTAGGGCAAACGCCTGTAGGACAAACGCCTGTAGGGCAAACGCCTGTAGGGCAAACAACTTTAGGACAAATGCCTTTAGGGCAAACACTTTTAGGGCAAACGCCTGTATGGAATTAGGAATGCGAGAATATGCTTCGAAAATGCGTTTAGGGCAAACGCCTGTAGGGCAAACGACGTACTCCCCGAGTATTAACCTGTGTCGAATCCTCAGCCGAAGTGACACCCAACCCGAGATTAAAGACATTCATATTTCTGTCAGGAAAACTGCTCGTTAGGACGGTTTTTTTTTTAATGCAGAGACAGTTTGACTCGAATCTTTCTTCCACATAAGCTACTATATTACACACTCTCGTCGAGAAAAATGTACGATATCAATAAGTCACTTGACTTTCCGCGACAGAACGCCGACGGATTTCAAGACAGTTGGCCGGTGGTCTCGTGAGAGATGCTCTGCGTTTCCTCGTTTGTATCGTGACCTCGCAGGCCGAGCTCGCTGGTGCTCCAGGCTCGTGAGGTGTGGCTTGAGGCTCGTGAGGTGTGGCTCGAGGCTCGTGAGGTGTGGCTTGAGGCTCGTGAGGTGTGTCTTGAGGCTCGTGAGGTGTGGCTTGAGGCTCGTGAGGTGTGGCTTGAGGCTCGTGAGGTGTGTCTTGAGGCTCGTGAGGTGTGTCTTGAGGCTCGTGAGGTGTGGCTTGAGGCTCGTGAGGTGTGGCTTGAGGCTCGTGAGGTGTGGCTTGAGGCTCGTGAGGTGTGGCTTGAGGCTCGTGAGGTGTGGCTTGAGGCTCGTGAGGTGTGTCTTGAGGCTCGTGAGGTGTGTCTTGAGGCTCGTGAGGTGTGGCTTGAGGCTCGTGAGGTGTGGCTTGAGGCTCGTGAGGTGTGGCTTGAGGCTCGTGAGGTGTGTCTTGAGGCTCGTGAGGTGTGGCTTGAGGCTCGTGAGGTGTGGCTCGAGGCTCGTGAGGTGTGTCTTGAGGCTCGTGAGGTGTGTCTTGAGGCTCGTGAGGTGTGGCTTGAGGCTCGTGAGGTGTGGCTTGAGGCTCGTGAGGTGTGGCTTGAGGCTCGTGAGGTGTGTCTTGAGGCTCGTGAGGTGTGGCTTGAGGCTCGTGAGGTGTGGCTCGAGGCTCGTGAGGTGTGTCTTGAGGCTCGTGAGGTGTGGCTTGAGGCTCGTGAGGTGTGGCTCGAGGCTCGTGAGGTGTGGCTTGAGGCTCGTGAGGTGTGGCTTGAGGCTCTAAACTCGAGCAATCCGTCACGTCGAGTTCGTGACCAGTTGGTGCTGAGCCAACCGCAGATTTAATTTTTTTTTATACCGATGACAGGCGACCAACGTATTTAATGCTCAGCTCTCAAATATTAAAATAATATATTCCTAGTACAATTTAGATGGTTTCGAACATTTATAAATGCACAATTGTTACTATCCATTTACAATAGTTTTTTTTATGTCTTTATTTTGGTCTTTTTTTCATAATGTACATCGTATTTATAAAATCGAATATTTCGAAACGTTAAATTTTTTGTCTTATAGTTTTTCGAAAACATTTTTTGAAAAGAAGAATTGTTTGTGCTATATATATATATAAATTAAACCAAAAAATAATATATTCATCTTTCCAACCCCAGGTGCCGTTTGTTCAAAATAGTAAATTCTTTATTTTGGAGATACATTTTGCATTCACAAATTTTTTAAATGGTTAATGAAAATAAGTTAGAACAGGGGAATGTAAATTTTTTTTTGTCTCAGAAATTAAAACTGAAGCCATCTTTTGAAAATCTATTTTTTTCAGTGGCTCTATCACATCACTGTAAAATATTCTTATAACGTAACTTTTGTGTAACGAAATCATCCCTTCAAATATTTTTTGAAATGCAGAAAAATAAAAGTGTGTAAGAACTAAATGTTTTTTTAAGCAACAAGAGAAGCCGAATTTTAACGCTTTCCTTTGAGAAATTCTTCTCTAACTGACAAGAAAACACCGTAAGCAAGTTTTATTTGCCAGAAGTTATCAAGTATTATTATTCCAAAAGTTCATTCTTTTCTCCTGAAAGTTTCTGCAAACCACGGCACACTTTTTTGTTTGTTTTCTTCTTTTTGATGTTTTCCGCGAAGGTTAATAAATACACTTTGGGGTGTAACAAAGTTAATTTACCGCAAAGTTAGCTGCCTCCTGGAAATTCTTCACTTAACCTTTTAGTGTAACACGAACATATAACATTTCGTTTAGATACACACGCCGGATTTGTGACTACCTATAGATTCATTACGGCAAATATCTTCAAATAATTTACCACACATGCATCAACAAAAAAATTACTTTTTGTAAAAAAAATTAAAACACCTTACGTGAATATTTATAGTTATCAAAGACAAATTGGTAGCATTTGAATTTCAGTCATAGTTACACATTTGTTATAAAAAAAAAAAAAAAAAAAAACAGATGTCTTTAAATGACAAATGTCGCAATACTCTTCTTACAATCAGTTAAAATGAAATAAGCAATGCCATTATATATCTGGTTTTATAATATTCCGTTTAAAATGTTTTGATGACAACAAAATAACTTTGATGCTGGCTCGATATGGTGTTGTCATAATATAGAGCTAAAAAAGTAAATCAAAATTACAGCCTATCTTATAAAATAAAGGCAAGCAAGAAATATTCCGATATATAAAACAATAAAAACATAATTTTAATGTAATCATAGTCAAAATAACTTATTTGGTTTAAAAAGGTACAATTATTTTGACATTAAATAAATCACAAAGTATTTAGTAAAATGAAATTCATACAGTTATTTGAACAAAATAATAAATCGTATTAAAGTTTAACTACTTTTTTAAAACATTTTTGGGCACATAACGCCATTGCTAGTGTTTACTGTTTGTCATAGATAATCCACAATAATTGACAGGAAATATGAATTCACAAACACACAGAAAAACAAGCCAAAATCATCCGATGTCATATGTTAAATGAATAAACAGCACAGATAATTTCGTGACAGTAATTAGTTGAACCATTTAAAATTAGCATATGTCAAATTTTAAATGAATAGACAGCACAAAGATTTTTGTGGAAAGAATTAATCGGGAAAATTGAACAGCTGGTTTTGCCTGGATTTGGATTCATCTTTTATGTTCGTTCTTGTGGTTTCTCTATGGCATACAGTGAAATTCAGCAATGGCGTGTATCCACATCAATGTTTTTTTCCCTTCCCAGTTACAATAATTATTCAAACAACCTAAAACTACGTAGTTGGGACAGACGTACCTAGATTGAACGGCATAATACGCCAGCCTAACGTTTCGTTTCATTAGCATGTATCGCCAATAACCTCTATCTGATTGCATTTTCAGAAAAAATGTTCGTTGCGTACTATAGAGTCCCATTTTTATTTTTTTTTTTTTGTATTTTGTCCAAGTTAAATGTGCAAATGTAGTTTTAGGTATTCAAATAGAAAAAAAAAATCGTTTATAACAAGAATGCATTTTACGTCGGATGAATTATCGGCCGCTCGGATGAACTCTCTACGGAAGCAAAATGCCTGGGATAAGGCTACCTCGTTCTCTCTGTCCTCCCCTTCCAAACACCAGTCACATCCCCACCCCTAGCCACCAGAGGTGGTCGCGCTCAGCACACCTTCACGAAGGGGTCGGTTCATGACCGGATGATGATGGAAGGGGAGGGGGGTGGACTGCAGATTCGCTGTCAGAAACACGTTGATTCACGGGGGTTGCGGGCAAGGGTTGGTCGATCGGGTTGCCGCCGTTTTAGGGGTGGCACGGGGGCGGGTTAGAAGGGGTGGTTTTGCAGGACAACCATCTTACACCCCAGGGGGTTCTTCCTCCCCGACCCCCCTTTCTCTTCCCCCACCTTCCTTCCCAACCTCGCCACTCGAGTGATGAGAAGTGGTTGTCTAGCAGGGGAGTGGGTTGTTGCCCAAGGAAAAAAAAAAAAAAAAATAAAGGAGGAAGGAAAGATTTATAGATGGGATGAAAGGTAGAATGATAATAGAAAGTTTACTTATATATATATAAACATATATATATATAAACTCACATACTAACAATTTGGATGAAACAAATATTTCATTCGACAGCATTGAAAATGAAGTGGAAGAAGTCAACTGTCGGAAGGTATTCATTCACATTCGTAGGAAACTAAAAAAAAAAATACACATAAATTAAAAAAAATTAATTCGTTTTACCTTGGGGAAATAAGAACTCTAGTTAACCGTGACTCATTAAAAATGCGCCGTGTAAATGTATACAAGCGTTTAATGTTGTGATTGCGACAAAGAAGTGATTACGGTGATACGTCAACAAAACTGCTGGCAACACTGTCTTCCTTGCCGAGTTTTAAGACCAAATAATTTATCTAACTTTTGGCGATTTTTTTTTTGGTGACGATTGATATTTTGGTTGTACTGTGTAGTCTTGAAAATTTATTACAATAAATAAATTTCTTTTTTAATTTGATAAAGTTTAACCAAGAATACCTACGACATATGTATCTAGTATAAAGGGACTATTTAGCATTGTATAAAAACAAGATTACTGATTTTATTATTACGCACATACATCTCTGAGTAATTTTACAGTAGTTCGGCTAAAGTTAAGTAGAATTCAGTGGAAGGCATGATTTTCATTTAAATTAAAATCAGGAAAACAATTGAAGTTGAAAATTGAACTGAAGATTTGTCAAAATAGTTATTTAAAGTAATCTGTAGATTTTATTTAGGCACCTTGTTTACTTTCATTTTTTTTTTCTCGAAAAAAATACCTTATAGCAGCAGCGTTTCATGGAAAATAATAATCATTGTAAACGTTTTCAGTGCGTGTGCTATAAAGGAGAAGTTAGGCAACATTCTCCTCTCTCTTCGTTTTCTGTTAATTTTCCCGGCGATGTGTCAGCTTTATTGCCTCAGCCAGCCACGAATCTTGGTGCTACATGAAAGTTCGTTAAAAGACCGGGTGAGTTATAAACGCAGAAAGACAGCTACAACGCCAATATGATGTTAAAGGGGAAATACGATATTCTTTATCACTTACGGTATCACTCCCTGAAACAGTCCGCGGGTTGTTACTGTTTATCCCCGGGCACAATGGTGGTGTCTGGTCACAAAACCACGGTTTGATTTTATTTTTTTGTATTATTATCAATAATGTAACACTTTACTTTTCATTGGCGTTTTACTTCCCTAAACTATTAAAACATTCCCAATCTATCATATGATGGCAAGAGCTATAGCCAACTATTAGTATTTAATGTGTATAAACATCAAGTAAATTTTGTAAAAAAAAATTATGCACTATTTATTTGTACACAAAATTGTTATCCTGTAAAAAATATAATAGCAAGTATTTAGGTAAGACAAAATTAAATGAAATTCTTGTTCAAAGTATTTATAGCCTATGTGACAAACAAATTCATGACTTCTCATGTTGCAAATCAACTTATGATATTGATACGAACGTGCGAGGCAAAGGCGCGACATGTGCCAGATACCTATCCTGGTGGCCCAGGTGGGCCATTTGCGTCACTCGCTCATACCTGCGGGAATTAGGGTGGCCTCGCCGACCGCCCTTCCCCCACACCCAACTTCCTCGGCGCGGTCATCTACCCCTGAGCCGCCTGGCAATTCTGCGGGCTAACATAGGCCGCCGCGTGGAGTAGCGTGGATAGGGCGCCGCCGTTCTGGATGCTTCCAGCGTCGGGTCCGTCCGGGATCACAACTGCTCCAGTGAGTTCCAGAAAGACGGTCACGGGTATAAAAGCGGCGACGCCGGCCTCCGCGGGAGTTCCAACAGGCGAGTTGAATGAAGTGCGAGTTCGGCGCAGACGCGGAGCGACGGGGCCGTGAGAGTGCGACCGAGTGGCGCGAGACTGTGTGTGTGGACAGGCGTGAGGTAAGGGGCGAACCACTGTTGAGCCTGGCTCCAGTGAGGAGTGCGAACTGTGTACTTTACAGATACTTATTGATTTGTGAAAGTACATTAAGTGTGGTGATTTAATTAGTAATGCAAATATTAGTAAACAATTAAAATGTATAAAATGAATTGCGAATTGGGATTCACCCCACTCGTAACAATACAAAACTGGGACTTTAAATTTATCGTAGAATTTTTAAAAACAATTCCGAGCTTGATAAAAACACGAAAATTGTATTTTCAACTACATTTCTTGAAGCGAATCACGCGTAGTTTTCTCACCCACCGCTATAATTCGGTACCAAAGCCGCTACGTCGACTATTGAATCATTTGATTAGAAGAACAATATTTTAAACTATATAACAAAATGGCTCCGAAAAATGAGAAAAAGACTCGTAAAAATACTAAAACCAAAATTTTGACCTGAAATTCGACAAGGAATTTTATAAAAATACTGCCCATCATGTTTCAATTCATTAAACAGCTAACCCATAAAGTTTTTGTTTGGCTTTGGGAACTTTGGTTTGCGCCATCCACCACACCTGGAAACACTTTGGTTATACATTTACGCTTCAAAATTACTCTTGCCAAATGATGTTTATTCATCAAAAACAATTCCGTTACTCCGTGTGTTTTGCACGTTTTATTACCAAAAAGATATGATTCACACACTTTTAAATCCTTCTCTTTACCTATTACATACCTAAATTAAATTTTCACTCGATAATATTCTCCCAGAATGTTTTGATTGCAATTATGTGTCAAAAAACTACATAATTGAATATTAATACAAAACCTTAAAAAAATATTGTATAAATGTTAAATCATAATGACGTAATATCACAAGTCGCAACATATCAGCTGGAAGTAGAATGACGCGGTACTTAACATCGACGCTCCTGATCTAGTTACGGAACAATCTACCCCTTCGCACCGGGTGCACGAATGCGGCAACGGAACTCCAGCCCGGGTCACAAGTGAGGCTTCGCCGTCTTCACCCTCGTCCAAAGCCACCACCCCTTTGACGACAGCATACCGTCTGGCTTCTGCGGACACCCACCCCTCTGCCACCCATCCCCTAGCACGTGCAGCGCATAAGCTCTCCACTACGCGAGCAGATCTCGTGGCTGACGTGAAAAGGGAGAAGGGGGATGTGACCGCGAGGCCTATCGACCAATAGCACGAGGTTTATGGCGATCTGCGACCTAGTGGCGAACTTACGGAACACTTTGGCGGGAAACCCCCGTGCCAGAGGTGGCAAACCGCCATACTTGAGTTTCCCCCCCCCCCCCCCCCCCCCATCCATGAGTCCACGTGTTTATTGTCCGTCTCAGAAGGGTCTTAAACCGCGGTTATAAACTACGCGAGAAAAGCAAGACGCAAAAAGTTCGATAATGACGTTTTCAAATAATCGTTTGTAAACTACGCAACACTCAAAAAACCTAACGGAAAAATAGCCAAACTTTTAAATTCTTGCGTTTCCGTCTTTCATATTTGAAGTGTAGAATTCCGGAAACTTTTAAAGAGACAGTCATGGTGTGTATATAATTATGTTGTTTTTATTATGATGTTTTTAGTTGCTAAACTTTCTCACAACACTTTTAAATTATTTCTTGACATTTTAAAGTGTTTTCATTATACAGATCAATTATCATAAGAAACCCGGGCTGGAACTAAGTTTTATACTGTTTTACAATTTCAAGTTGTACACAGAAAATATTTTCTGTACTTTTACAAAAAATTTCTATGGAAACCGGTTGCCAACAAATAGTTTGAAATAATACAAGAAATATATTGTAACTTTGTACAACACATGGTTATGTTTTTTTTGTTTGCATTTATGAAATACGTTTTTCGAGATAATACGGAATATTTCTTGTGAAAATTGGTGCATAATATTAATTTTTTTAACTACGGAAAAGATAATGTGTAAAATGAGGAGAAACGCAGTTATTAAAGCTGTTGTCGTACATTTTCCTTTCTCTAACAATAAATATCTAATACCAGGTACATTTTCAGCGTACACGAACTTTAAAATTCAACAATGTAAATAAATAAGGTGTAAAGTGTAAAATATTTAGGTTTCATGGTCCACTATTTCTCAAAATGGGACAAACATGCCTCCATCTTACCATCAAATCATCGCTCCATTATTTGCAGAAGGAAATAGAATGGTTTGCACCTTTCTGATGTCGTATGTTCGTTCTTTATTGTACTTCAGCTGTGATGATTGTAAATATTATATGAAGAAAATATATTACACTATCGTTACCTAGCCTCATGTCTTTTTGTAGCCAGTTACACTTCTCATAGTAACACTTCTGACTGTTGCCTTAATATCTAAGATATTTCGTGTTTTCTCTTCCTTCGCAACACGTGTAGTCAATCCTTTCTGTAGAGGATTGGTTACAAATTAAAAAGAGATGTAGAGACATGGGTAGACAGATATGGAGAGATTAATATATAGAGAGGAAGAGAGATTTTTATTTATAGAGAGGTGTAGAGATAGATAGATGTTTTGTATATGTGTACCTACTACAAACAAATTACAAAAAAAAATGAAAGAGACATAGCAACACATGCTGGGCATTATCAAGTATGCTATAAACATTTTAAACGGTTATATTTTGGATTCACAAAACAAAATCGTTTATTTAAATATATATATATTAAAATATATTTGTAGAATTGGGAATTCTTCACAGTGTAGGTACGTTAAACGCTTCAGTCCCTTGCGTGTTGAACGGGACGGCAATGGGATTCTCCAGGGAATGCACGGAAGTGTAATTAAGCGGCGTAGGGCTAACTAGCAAGGGTCTGCCACCTCCCCCTTAACACCCACAGATTCCACCCCCTTCCCAACCCACAAAATTCCCATCCCATTCTCTGCACGGAATCGCACGAAATCGATGCCAGATGAGAAGTGTGGGTCTACTTCACTCCAAAGTTCTTTAGCGGCACGTTCCATTTCAGCCTATATCGGTCTTGACGTGAATACGTCTTATAAATCGGAATGCCAGTTTGAAAAGTGGAATGTTACAAAAATTTCATACGATTTTAAAACGTTATGAAATATAAATAAATCCATTCAAGTTGCACATATGTAAACGGATATGGAAATGGCGTATGCAGTCATTGTTACAAAACTTTTTTTTTTTAGGTATATCAAACGTTCAATTCCGGATGACTCGTCTACTTTTGAAAGCAGATATTGGACACACGCGTTAACCAATTTGAATCAGATAAATTTTATTTTGTGAGTTATCTTAACCAAGCTTGAAAAGTTAAAAAAAACAGTATAAGTGTAGCTGTGAGACGAAATTATGAAGAATAGTGCGAAAAAAATTTCGAGGTATTTGGTGGTTGTAAACAATTGGAGTTACAATAAATGATGGTTATAAGAAAGAACAGCTTTTGAGGATTCAGAAAGGCGGCGCTCACAGTATTCTAACAGACCAGACTCTGCAGGGAGAGGGGGGAAGCTAAGATGGCGGACTTCGTGCGGACTAGTACAAGTGCAGGTATTACAGACAGTGATAAGGTTGCTGTGAAAGCCCTTATACAAACAATTGATTGTACCTCCTGTTTTTTTCTTAAACTTCCCATTCACACGAAGTATTCACGTTAAAAACTTGCGTCTGTGTCCCGACACACCATAAACTAATTATCTTTGTAAGATATTAGGCCAGAGCTTGAAGAACTGCTCTATAATTTAATTTTATGGCTCGACACAGCATAGCATCTAACTTCGCTCTTCAGATGATTCGTGTAATGGGGAATTTAAACTTAATAAAAAAATATTGGACGTACGACATTGCAGCTTTTGCACTATTTGCCATAGAAAAAAAATTCAAGAAAGCAAAATAATAAAAAAAACTAAAATTAAAACACAAATTCACAGGGATCAAGCCTAAATCATCTTATGTCGAACAGGTGGACCCACCGATCAAACTGAACAGGTGTTATAGACAAAACAGTGACGACAACACAGATGAACACATTCAGACTTAAAATATCAGACAGAACAATCATTCTGTGTACAGAATTTAGAGATGAAAAAAAAATAACAGCACAGACGAATACAGCGGGAAATCAACGAAGAGACAGTTTCAGTGAAACTGTTCTGTCATAAGAAGCCTACTTTGTAAATTACAAATTTGACAAATGGTACAAAGCTCTGCCATGCAATTTTACAAGAAGTGACATCGTTGGCAACTGAGTTTCCAAGTAATATCCTTATGAAAGTACAAAAGAATTTTTTTTTTTACATTGTATGGTTTGGAATTAAACCCTGAGGCCAGACGAAACCGAGGAATCTCTGGGGCTCTCAACACTAACAAACCCTCAACTAAAAAATTACCGATACGCAAGCTAGCGCGTTGAGACGTCTCACCAGTCAGCAGCCAATCAGCGGACATTCTCCCGAATACACAAGAGCTGTGCAGTCTATCCTAAAGGTAATTGTAAACGCAAATTTTCCTGGTCCCTACTAATAACTAGAGAGACGGAATTTTCGCGCATTCATTTAGTCGCAAGCTAGAATGCAAATCTTCACACTCTCGCACTGTGTTCATGATTGGCACGCAGTTGTTTGGACACGCCCCTCTACGACCGTGAGCCAACGATTCCCAGCTAGGAAAGAAGTAAGCGAATCAGGTAGTACCAAATAACAAGGATAAAAATGTTCTCGCTAAGAAATCAACCAATGGGAAAGTAAACATGGGTCGACCACACCTATAACTTTGAATTCTATCCTGAGGGCAGAAGAAACCGGGAAATTTCCGGGTCTCTACTAATAACCTCATGTCAATTAAAACGTTTATTTCTTTTTTATCTTAGGTACTTATAATTTGAGATACCTGTAATACAGAACCAACATTTCTAGGTTTAAAGTTCAACGCTACTAGCATACTTAATTTTTCTTAGATAAATTACGTGTCTTAATATTCGTGTCAGGTTTCTGAAAAAAAAACCTACATATTTAAGTATTTTCAAATATTAGCATAAGGATAAACAAAAACATTTTGTCTAAGAGAAATCATAATTATTTCATGAAGTAGTCAATAGAATTTATTTTTAACATAGTAAAAAATAGTCCTTTGACCTATTGTATTTTTTAATGGATCTCTATACTAATAATAATCTGAAGGTTTTAAAACCAATAATTATTGAGTTAAGTAGTTATTGTTTTGGATGAATGAACGTTTACAATTTATTAAGAGGTGTACAGCAATCTAAGACAATTTTGTTTTGTTTTAAACGTGCTGTTTGAATTAACGCGTACCAAACAAAATGAACTATCTGTTTGATACAATTTCTCAGTATCGACTGACCGTGTACGGATATTAGTCTTTAAACGATGCTAATATTTATTTTTACATATAATGGAAATCATGCAATGATTTAATAGGATATTACAAAAAAGGATTACGATCTTTTTCCCCAATTTAAAGTATTTGTGTTTATTACAAATGATTTTTTTGCAAAATAAAATTACCCATAAGCATCGAGTCAAACATGGCATACTATATTTGACATAAGAAATCCTCACACGCAATGCACCGTAACAATTATCTCTTAGTATACCTATATAAGTGCTCAAAACCTTTAGCTGCGTTCATTTAGAATTTATTTCATATCATTTAAAAAAAAAATGTTTTGTATCCCATATGCCATATCAAGAAAATAAAAAAATAAAAAAGTTTGTAATACTGCAACATAATTTTCTGTCAACTATTTCTTATAAGATAAAGTTTTTATTAGTTTTCCATGTGAGTTGAAAGGTTTTGCTTTACATTGGTGATTATTTTTGCATTTATTAAGCGAATGTAAATTTTGTTGTAAAAAAATAGATAAATTTGCTAGCGACGTACTGTAGCGCTCGTGTTACTCAATCTAAACTCGTAAGTCACTCAGCGTCTAAAATAGCACGCTCTCAGGTCTCACGGCGCGGCGTATAGTTTGTCCACAAGTAGCTTGCCGGCGACGCAGCGGGGGCAAACTCGATTGTCGAACAATCCTCGGAGGTCCCTGATAATTGTGTTGGCTGCCGCCGCTTCTTGCCCTCCTAGTTGCGCGCAAGTTCCGCTAATTTACGAAGCAGCACGGCTCCGGGCCGCCATTTTTATTTCCCGCCCACTTCCTGCGAGCGGCTAGCTGGGCGGACGCACCGTGTTACTGAAAACTGATTTTTTTTTTTTTTTACGTGTAAACATCGAAGCTCTCAGTGCACGGCACTTAGTAGGACTAATTTCGTAAAGAAATTGGAACGGAAATCGATGAAAGCAAATGTATACATAATATGGCGGACCCTTGTACAGCAACATAAACATGTGTATAGTCACTATCGTTAATATTAGGGGACATTCCAAACGTACTGGTGAGCCAAATGTAACTTTATGATATTAAAACTTCAATGGAATATATTTGGTAAACTAAAATAGTCATAGTAAAAAGTAATATCACCTTCTAAAATACCTAAGAAAACTGGAATTACAGTGATTATTATACATAATTTCCTAATTAGTAGCATAGCGCTAGAGTGCGCGTTTCACGGGCAATATTTGTTTGTAGGACGTATTTACAGACTTATTTCAGTCTTTAAAAAAAAACAAATATGTAAACATATAATCAGCGTTATAATATGTGTTTTAAATTATTTAAGGTTAATATTTTAGTTATTCCATAGAAGTATAACTTCTAACATGTGCGGAAACATTATAGCATTAACTGTGTGGTTAATTTTAATAAGATGGACAGTAGTTCAATAAAATTCCTTGTGTAAAATCAAGTCCAATGCCGTGGTTATAAATTGTTTAAAGTCTTTTTTCGCTTTTATTGAAAACGTTTCAAATAGTTTAAAATTTCCTGTTGTTTCGTGCTGCTATCTGCGTGCGATGCTGGCAAGCAACGTTTATGATTCAGGTAGCGAATTCTAGCAATTGGCTCAGTAAGTACGCGTGTGATTCACTTCCAGTTTTTTTTTTACTGGAAAAGATAATATTATATTTATCGATAAATTTATGACGCTCTGCATTATTTTTTAAAAATTCTATGTTAAATTCCGTGTATAAGTTTCGCATTAGGCTATATATTTATTTAGAACATGAACAACGGGAGAATAAATGAATTTTCTCGTTACTGAGGTTATATGTTTACTCATCATTGGCGAGTACTAAAGGTTTCGCACTGATTTTTTTTTCTGTCATCGCGTTCTAAAACACGTTCGTTCGTGTCCTACAAACAGAGTGATGTATTTATAACAAAAAAATCTGGATGGCCATTAGACTGCAGAAATTTTTGCCCATGCCAATGGTTTCTTCCCTGAGATTGGCGGCCGTCTGCGATATACTCTGGCCTGTTTAACCGGGACATTAGGGACACGTTCTCTTCCGCTCTGAACGGCTGTGATTCGCGTGTTGACGGTAGACTTGTACCTGAAAAGAATCTCAACCAATCACGAAACACCAACGATGCTGTGGGGTTGTTACAAGACCACAACGCGGTCAGCCCAGAGATTAGGAAAGTATACAGATGGAGCATGACTGCATTAGTAGAGACCTGCCAAATTCGCGGATTCATTTCGTGATATGATACAATTCAAATAATTATACCTTAGCGCTTCTTCTGCAATTGGTTCACTGTTAATCTGGAGTAACGATGGCCAATTAGAGACCCTCGCTCAAAGAAGTGTCGAATCACAGACACTCAGTCGAGACGACTCACAAGTCAGCAGCCAATGAACAGGTGGCATTTGCCCGAGTGTGTAGAGTGTAGTAGAGTCTATCTTGAAGGTCATTGAATCCGCAAATTTCGCAGGTCTCTATGCATGAGGTCTGACTCTGTGGGAGGGGGTTGCAGCAATGAGAAGAGAGGGGATCACTGTACTGCAGGTTCCAATATGGCTGCCGTTCGTTCACAACTGTGTCAGCTACACGAGCTGTGGTTTAAGTCACTGGTAGTATATAAAAGGGCATGTTGGGACAGGGTTCAGGGTGTGATGAGTGATGCCGACCGAGCTCTGATGTCACGTCCATTTCTGACGTAACGGCGGCCATATTGGACTCAAAAATTCCTCAACATTACTCAAAAATTACTCAAAATGACTAAAAAAATCCCCGTTATTAGGAAAAATTTATCGTTTTCTTCCCCAGTAGTATAGAAATGTTCCTCCGGAAACAGGGTCCAGGGTGAGGAGCGAGGAGCTGACCGAGCTCTGAGGTCACGTCCATCTCTGACGAAAAAGGCGGCCATCTTGGATGAGTGTAACGGGACACAGCGTAACGGGACAAGTAGAACATTGAACTTTGACCCTCAAAATTCGCCAAAATTGGGCAAAAATTGCCCAAAATTCCTCAAAATTCGCCAAAATTTCCATTTCTGTGAAAAAAAATTCCGCCAAAAAATCTCAAAAAATTCCACAATTCAAAAATCAGGATTTCGAAAATCCTCAAAAGTCGTTTTGCCCTAGAAAGAACCCAAATTCCTAAAAACGGCTTAAGCATCCATGTCTACAGCCTCCGGTAAGCCATTTCTATGAATATAAGGATACAATGACCGCCATTTTAAATTATGACGTCACCGTTGCAATTTTCGTTACGGTCGCCATATTTAAAATCTTTATTTATTACCGAATTCAACGAAAAAAATTTTAAAATTTATAAAAAAAATTCAAATAATAAAATTTAATAAAAAATATTTAAAAAACAAACATTAACGACACGGAGCTCGGAGTCCGTGGTTCGAACCCGGTGAGGGCAAAAAAAAAAATGTTGACAGGCTCCTTCCTAAATGGTGGATGCAGGCAGACTGACCCCCACCACTTTGTTCATTGTATATATTTCGTCAGGTAACATGACGTCATGTCCGCCATCTTGTCTTCGTTGCTGGAAGCCATCATCATTGTATCGTCTGCTAGAGTGCGCTGATGTCATGTTAGTTTAAGTCTTACCCGCTAGAGTGCAGTAATCATTTACTACCGTGACACCCAAAATCTTGTCATTTGGCCGCCATCTTGAAAATCCGTAATTATTTAGCTAGAAATTCGGGAAAAGTTCCAAAATTCATTAAATAAATCACTCATTAATTTACATATTGATTCGATCCGCTCCTGTCCTCGGTTAGATACCCGATCGATGCAATATTGTTTAATTTTATTTAAAAAATAATAATTTCAATAAACCATGTTAAACATTCGTAAAGAGACTTTAAATCCTCTACTACCATCATCCTATCAGACATCAAAACCACCATATTGGAAATTCGTAATTTTAATGCTAGAGATTCGGGAAAAATTCCAAAATTCATCAATAAATCACTCATTAATTTACATATTTATTTGATGGATTCCTGTCCTCGGTTCGATCCCTGGACGATACAAACCAACTGTAATTTTAAAAAATACCACAAAAATGACAGGTTTGAGATAATAAAAACACAGCAAGTTCTTTTAAAAAATACTTTTATTGCATAAATTCTACACAACTACAAGTACAAAAAAATTACACAGACAAATTACCAAAGATTCGTGGATCTCTCGATTGAAACAGTCTTCTTACTATACGGACTAAGTCCTTTACATGACTTTAAATGTCTATTCAGTTTATCAGGTCGACATATTGGTACACCACAAATTTCACACAAAGACGAATTATCAACTTCATTAAAAGGACAGTGATATATTTCGTGTCGTTGTGCACTTTGAATATTTGCTAATGTTTTGTTACAAAATATACAGCTTGATTCCGATGAATGTACAGCCAGTCTATCACAATTCCTTGGTGCCGTTTTAATCTTCCATAGAGTATAAACTTGCTTAAACATCTGTTGCACTGATATTTAATGCGTTCAGAGTTACTACTACAATTGTGTATTACATAATCCCGTAATTTCAAGTTTTTGATCTTCTCACAGTACGTGCAGTCGGGTGATGGAACACCGCTGGATGCTCCTTCCTTCATCAATGCCACTGGAACTGTTGACAACCATTGTAACACTGCTGACATGATAACTTCTGAAGCCTTTAAGGTCTGTTCTGCGGAAGATGTTGCACGCGTCAAAATCTCCTGCTGTGCTGAGAGAGCAGGTGTAGCTGTAGACGTCGTTGTCATCGTGCTCTACACTGATGATGGTAGACCTTCGATCCAGGTTGGTGTAGATAGTGGTAATGATGCCATCGATTTCTCAAGAATAGCTAGATACAGGTCTATTATGTTATACAAGTATAACTATCCGGTCCGTTCATCACCGCAGCCAGAGACGGACTGAAGTCCATATCACCAGGGTCTCACTTATATAGACTCATCAGCCGGTACAACACAAGAGTCAAAACAATAACCATGTTCATTATACTCGCACTTAACTTTCTCAGAGCATTTTTTATAATGAAGATGTAAGCTATCAAGACGTGAAATTAGTTTTTTGAACCTATTGCACTGAAGAATCCATTGCTGATGATGAAACTTCGGATGATGGTGGTATCACATCTGTTGAAATCTCCTCCAATGTTGACGTCGTCGTTGCCAACGGGATCTGCACCTTCTCCATCGTAGCTGTCGTCAAGGTTCCCGTAGTCGACGGTACAACCTCCATCGAGTTCGACGTTAAAGACGGTAAAGATGCCATCGAGGTCTCAAGAACAGCTAAATGACACGACTTATGCACCAGAAGAAACAAACTAGGCGATCCTTACACCGCCGACGTCAGTAACAAACTGAGCGACCTGCTGTCTAGGACTCGCTTATATACATGCACCGTATGGAATAATACGCTAGTCAAATCAAGAACCATTTACAATAATACTAGAGTCAAATCTACTAATTAAAAAGGAGGAACATTTGATCGAAAAAAAAATTCGATCTCTCCAATATACGCCAGGCTCCAAGAGCTACAATTCACGTCATCAGATCCATCTACATTTTGCTCCTATGCTTCAATTGACCATTAGCTTCAAGTGCTCCAACAGCTTCATCAGCTCCAACACGTAATGTACGCAATGTACGCACAATACATGCAATTTACGTGCAATAAATGTAATGATCACACAGTACACACAGGAAACGGAACGTACACACAGTACACACAGGAAACGGAACGTACACACAGTACACACAGGAAACGAAACGTACACACAGTACACACAGGAAACGGAACGTACACACAGTACACACAGGAAACATAACGTACACACAGTACACACAGGAAACGGAACGTACACACAGTACACACAGGAAACGAAACGTACACACAGTACACACAGGAAACGAAACGTACACACAGTACACACAGGAAACGAAACGTACACACAGTACACACAGGAAACGGAACGTACACACAGTACACACAGGAAACGAAACGTATACACACAGTACACACAGGAAACGAAACGTATACACACAGTACACACAGGAAACGGAACGTACACACAGTACACACAGGAAACAGAACGTACACACAGAAAACACAGGAAACGAAACGTACACACAGTACACACAGGAAACGGAACGTACACACAGTACACACAGGGAACGAAACGTACACACAGTACACACAGGAAACGAAACGTATACACACAGTACACACAGGAAACGGAACGTACACACAGTACACACAGGAAACATAACGTACACACAGTACACACAGGAAACGAAACGTACACACAGTACACACAGGAAACGAAACGTATATACACAGTACACACAGGAAACGGAATGATCACACATACAATAGCGGAAACACACAGGCTTAGTCGGAAATCAGAATACAAGAAATAAAAACATTAAATTTTTACTTTCAATATTTAATTACTTCTCAACATTACACAAATACAAGTTAAAGAAGCCATTATTGTATGTAGCCAGCTTTGCTCAGTTCTTTGAGTATGAAGGATATTTCTTTGATGCACGAATAATTTCCTGCACATAGCGAGCCATGTAGAAGTCTTAGCCGGTCAACCAATATGTTTGGATCTTTCCATGATGTGTAATCAATCTCTTCTACCACCATATTACTTGATTGTTTATTATAAATACTGTTAATATCACATTCGTCCCAGTGATCATAATAAGCATTATCAGATTTATTTATAACACGACGTTTCCATCGTTTCGGTCTCAGGACATCGCCACATTCTTCGATCTTGTCAGCTCTAGGTGCTTTATCACAGTCTATGCCTTTGTCAACAGCCTCAGAGTCACTGTAACAATCACTGTAGAAGACATCCTCTTCACCCAGATTACCGTATGAATTCGCTATCGATGATGTCGAAGTGTCTTCATCATTTTCATGCTTCCATTTTAGGAGTCCATCATTTTTAGAAAGAATGGAGGATCTACTGAATATAGGCTTGAATGTATTCTCACTTATCACGGCGTTGATAGTTCCATTAGTTTCAGTCTTCCCGAAGCCATTAGCATCCTTCAATTTATGTTCTTCCTCACGATCGGGTGAGCTAATACCATCACGCTCAGGACAAGGAAAATTATTGTCGTAATGCAGATCACTCTTCTTTAGTCTAGTGGATCCATCGGTGTCCTCTATGCCGTAAGTAGTCATGACTTTACATGTTCTATCATGTCTTTTTAATCTGTCAATTCGTGTTAGCAACCTGCTACAACGATTACAGCTTAACATGTTGCGTAGTGGGTTTCTAGCACAATCATTCTTCTCATGACGTCTAGCATTCCTTCTCATTGCAAAATCCTTGCCACAGTATCTACAGCGGCTTCCTTCCGATTCAGCTGCAGACAACAAACCACGATCCATGGTAGCTTCTGCGACTAATGTTAGATACAAACTGTCAGTTTTCTCCAATTGGAACCATTTCTTAAATAGAGTTTTTGAAATATTTCATCAGCGAGAGTTAAGTTATCTAATGCAAAGCAAATTGATGCAAGTAGTTCTGGCTGTCGTCAACAGATGTCGCCACGTGTTTCTTGCAGGTAAATAATATGTATCTCATTAATGTGGGATGCGGAACGCTCACTATCGATCGCAAAGGGAGGTTGGCTTCGATAGTCTCCAAGGAGAAAAAAGTTCGTCCTTCCTGCTAGTGCTTCTCAGATTTCTCACGGTCCGCCATCTTGGATTGCGACGTCACGGCGGCCATCTTGGATGGATGTGACCTTGACCTTTGACCGAAACCGCAGGAATGATCGCAAGCTCACGGATTAACCATCAAAATATTGATAAGAATAATCAGGAGCACACGGAGAAAACCATTATAATATTGGCCAGAATAATCAGGAGCACACGGAGAAAACCGCCACAAGTTTTCTTTGATATCATAAAAATACAAAAAAAAAAATTAATAAAAAATTAAAAATAAAAACGAAAAAAATTCAAACATTCTGGCTTGTACTAGAACTCTATCTTTGCTCAACAATGAGAAGTTCACAAGCTAGCAGAATGTTTGAATTTTTTTCGTTTTTATTTTTAATTTTTTTTTAAATTTTTTTTTGTATTTTTGTATCAAAGAAAACTTGTGGCGGTTTTCTCCGTGTGCTCCTGATTATTCTTGCCAATATTATGATGGTTTTCCCCGTGTGCTCCTGATTATTCTTATCAATATTTTAATGGTTAAGCCGTGTGCTTGCGATCATTTCTGCGGTTTCGGTCAAAGGTCAAGGTCACACCCATCCAAGATGGCCGCCGTGACGTCGCAATCCATGATGGCGGACCGTGAGAAATCTGAGAAGCACTAGCAGGAAGGACGAACTTTTTTCTCCTTGGAGACTATCGAAGCCCACCCCCCTTTGCGATCGATAGTGAGCGTTCCGCATCCCACATTAATGAGATATATATTATTTACCTGCAAGCAACACGTGGCGACATCTGTTGACGACAGCCAGAATTACTTGCATCAATTTGCTTTGCATTAGATAACTTAACTCTCGCTGATGAAATATTTCAAAAACTCTATTTAAGAAATGGTTCCAATTGGAGAAAACTGACAGTTTGTATCTAACATTAGTCGCAGAAGCTACCATGGATCGTGGTTTGTTGTCTGCAGCTGAATCGGAAGGAAGCCGCTGTAGATACTGTGGCAAGGATTTTGCAATGAGAAGGAATGCTAGACGTCATGAGAAGAATGATTGTGCTAGAAACCCACTACGCAACATGTTAAGCTGTAATCGTTGTAGCAGGTTGCTAACACGAATTGACAGCTTAAAAAGACATGGTAGAACATGTAAAGTCATGACTACTTACGGCATAGAGGACACCGATGGATCCACTAGACTAAAGAAGAGTGATCTGCATTACGACAATAATTTTCCTTGTCCTGAGCGTGATGGTATTAGCTCACCCGATCGTGAGGAAGAACATAAATTGAAGGATGCTAATGGCTTCGGGAAGACTGAAACTAATGGAACTATCAACGCCGTGATAAGTGAGAATACATTCAAGCCTATATTCAGTAGATCCTCCATTCTTTCTAAAAATGATGGACTCCTAAAATGGAAGCATGAAGATGATGAAGACACTTCGACATCATCGATAGCGAATTCATACGGTAATCTGGGTGAAGAGGATGTCTTGTACAGTGATTGTTACAGTGACTCTGAGGCTGTTGACAAAGGCATAGACTGTGATGAAGCACCTAGAGCTGACAAGATCGAAGAATGTGGCGATGTCCTGAGACCGAAACGATGGAAATGTCGTGTTATAAATAAATCTGATAATGCTTATTATGATCACTGGTACGATTGTGATATTAACAGTATTTATAATAAACAATCAAGTAATATGGTGGTAGAAGAGATTGATTACACATCATGGAAAGATCCAAACATATTGGTTGACCGGCTAAGACTTCTACATGGCTCGCTATGTGCAGGAAATTATTCGTGCATCAAAGAAATATCCTTCATACTCAAAGAACTGAGGAAAGCTGGCTACATACAATAATGGCTTCATTTACTTGTATTTGTGTAATGTTGAGAAGTAATTAAATATTGAAAGTAAAAATTTAATGTTTTTATTTCTTGTATTCTGATTTCCGACTAAGCCTGTGTGTTTCCGCTACTGTATGTGTGATCATTCCGTTTCCTGTGTGTACTGTGTGTATACGTTTCGTTTCCTGTGTGTACTGTGTGTACGTTTCGTTTCCTGTGTGTACTGTGTGTA
This sequence comes from Bacillus rossius redtenbacheri, assembly GCF_032445375.1. NCBI lineage: Eukaryota > Metazoa > Arthropoda > Insecta > Phasmatodea > Bacillidae > Bacillus > Bacillus rossius. The sequence continues at coordinate 61,548,934 of NC_086333.1, forward strand.
CGTTATGTTTCCTGTGTGTACTGTGTGTACGTTCCGTTTCCTGTGTGTACTGTGTGTATACGTTTCGTTTCCTGTGTGTACTGTGTGTACGTTTCGTTTCCTGTGTGTACTGTGTGTACGTTCCGTTTCCTGTGTGTACTGTGTGTACGTTTCGTTTCCTGTGTGTACTGTGTGTACGTTTCGTTTCCTGTATGTACTGTGTGTACGTTCCGTTTCCTGTGTGTACTGTGTGTACGTTCCGTTTCCTGTGTGTACTGTGTGATCATTACATTTATTGCACGTAAATTGCATGTATTGTGCGTACATTGCGTACATTACGTGTTGGAGCTGATGAAGCTGTTGGAGCACTTGAAGCTAATGGTCAATTGAAGCATAGGAGCAAAATGTAGATGGATCTGATGACGTGAATTGTAGCTCTTTGAGCCTGGCGTATATTGGAGGGATCGAATTTTTTTTTCGATCAAATGTTCCTCCTTTTTAATTAGTAGATTTGACTCTAGTATTATTGTAAATGGTTCTTGATTTGACTAGCGTATTATTCCATACGGTGCATGTATAAAGCGAGTCCTAGACAGCAGGTCGCTCAGTTTGTTACTGACGTCGGCGGTGTAAGGATCGCCTAGTTTGTTTCTTCTTGTGCATAAGTCGTGTCAATTAGCTGTTCTTGAGACCTCGATGGCATCTTTACTGTCTTTAACGTCGAACTCGATGGAGGTTGTACCGTCGACTACGGGAACCTTGACGACAGCTACGATGGAGAAGGTGCAGATCCCGTTGGCAACAACGACGTCAACATTGGAGGAGATTTCTCAACAGATGTGATACCACCATCATCCGAAGTTTCATCATCAGCAATGGATTCTTCAACTAATGAAGAGCGTACATTGCGTCAGTGCAAATACTGTGACGCATCATTTACTATCACCTCAAATGCTCGCAGACATGAAAGAAGCAGTTGTTCTAATAATGTTAAAAGAATACAATTTCAGTGCAATAGGTGCAAAAAACTAATTTCACGTCTTGATAGCTTACATCTTCATTATAAAAATGCTCCGAGAAAGTTAAGTGCGAGTATAATAAACATGGTTATTGTTTTGACTCTTGTGTTGTACCGGCTGATGAGTCTATATAAGTGAGACCCTGGTGATATGGACTTCAGTCCATCTCAGGATGCGGTGATGAACGGATCGGATAGTTAGACTTGTATAACATAATAGACCTGTATCTAGCTATTCTTGAGAAATCGATGGCATTATTACCACTATCTACACCAACCTGGATCGAAGGTCTACCATCATCAGTGCAGAGCACGATGACAACGAAGTCTACAGCTACACCTGCTCTCTCAGCACAGCAGGAGATTTTGACGCGTGCAACATCTTCCGCAGAGCAGACCTCAAAGGCTTCAGAAGTTATCATGTCAGCAGTGTTACAATGGTTGTCAACAGTTCCAGTGGCATTGATGAAGGAAGGAGCATCCAGCGGTGTTCCATCACCCGACTGCACGTACTGTGAGAAGATCAAAAACTTGAAATTACGGGATTATGTAATACACAATTGTAGTAGTAACTCTGAACGCATTATATATCAGTGCAACAGATGTTTAAGCAAGTTTATACTCTATGGAAGATTAAAATGGTACCTCAGGAATTGTGATAGACTGGCTGTACATTCATCGGAATCAAGCTGTATATTTTGTAACAAAACATTAGCAAATATTCAAAGTGCACAACGACACGAAATATATCACTCTCCTTTTAATGAAGTTGATAATTCGTCTTTGTGAGAAATTTGTGGTGTACCAATATGTCGACCTGATAAACTGAATAGACATTTAAAGTCATGTAAAGGACTTAGTCCGTATAGTAAGAAGACTGTTTCAATCGAGAGATCCACGAAACTTTGGTAATTTGTCTGTGTATTTTTTTGTACTTGTAGTTGTGTAGAATTTATGTAATAAAAGTATTTTTTAAAAGAACTTGCGGTGTTTTTATTATCTCAAACCTGTCACTTTTGTGGTATTTTTTAAAATTACAGTTGTTTTGTATCGTCCAGGGATCTAACCGAGGTCAGGAATCCATCAAATAAATATGTAAATTAATGAGTGATTTATTGATGAATTTTGGAATTTTTCCCGAATCTCTAGCATTAAAATTACGAATTTCCAATATGGTGGTCTTGATGTCTGATAGGATGATGGTAGTAGAGGATTTAAAGTCTCTTTACGAATGTTGAACATGGTTTATTGAAATTATTATTTTTTACATAAAATTAAACATTATTGCATCGATCGGGTATCTAACCGAGGACAGGAGCGGATCGAATCAATATGTAAATTAATGAGTGATTTATTTAATGAATTTTGGAACTTTTCCCGAATTTCTAGCTAAATAATTAAGGATTTTCAAGATGGCGGCCAAATGACAAGATTTCGGGTGTCACAGTAGTAAATGATTACTGCACTCTAGCGGGTAAGACTTAAACTAACATGACATCAGCCTACTCTAGCAGACGATACAATGATGATGGCTTCCAGCAACGAAGACAAGAGGGCGGACATGACGTCATGTTACCTGACGATATATATACAATGAACAAAGTGGTGGGGGTCAGTCTGCCTGCATCCACCATTTAGGAAGGAGCCTGTCAACATTTTTTTTTGCCCTCACCGGGTTTCTTACCGCGGTCTCCGAGCTCCGTGTCGTTAATGTTTGTTTTTTAAATATTTTTTATTAAATTTTATTATTTGAATTTTTTTTATAAATTTTAAATTTTTTTCGTTGAATTCGGTAATAAATAAAGATTTTAAAGATGGCGACCGTAACGAAAATTGCAACGGTGACGTCATAATTCAAAATGGTGGTCATGGTATCCTAATATTCATAGAAATGGCTTACCGGAGGCTGTAGACATGGATGCTTAAGCCGTTTTTAGGAATTTGGGTTCTTTCTAGGGCAAAACGACTTTTGAGGATTTTCGAAATCCTGATTTTTGAATTGTGGAATTTTTTGAGATTTTTTGGCGGAATTTTTTTTCACAGAAATGGAATTTTGGGCAATTTTTGCCCAATTTTGGCGAATTTTTAGGGTCAAAGTTCAATGTCCTACTTGTCCCGTTACGCTGTGTCCCGTTACACTCATCCAAGATGGCCGCCGTGACGTCAGAGATGGACGTGACCTCAGAGCTCGGTCAGCTCCTCGCTCCTCACCCTGGACCCTGTTTCCGGAGGAACATTTCTATACTACTTTCCCCAAAAATTAAAAAAATTAGAATTTCGAAAAACCTGAAAAGGCCCTTGCCTTAGAAAGAACATGTAATCCAAAAAACGGCTTAAAATTGGAACAAGAAAATGCATTAGAATTAATTATTGTAATACCAGTTTCTTTAGGTGTTTTCTAATTTGTAATTACTTCTTACTATAAATATTTTAGTTTACAAGTATATTCCAGGATAGTTTCCCTATCATAAAGTTGTATTTGGTTCATCAGTACGTTTTGAATGTCTCCTAATGTTTAATAAAGTGACAATACAAGGGTTTATGTTGCTACACGTGGGTTCGCCATCATTGTGACACATTTCCGTTCAACGACTTACGTTCCATTTTCACTAAATCACTCCCAATTCACTTCCAAATGCCGTATACCGAGAGCTAAGATATTTACACGTAAAAAATTGTATGTCAAAATATATTTGGGCCATTAACAATTATTACTTCAACATACACGGTAGGTAGAGACCGGAAAAATTCGCGGATCCATTCAGCGATAGGTTAAAATTCAAATACATATACCTTTTAGATGATTTTTCTATTGGCTTACTGTTAATCTGGACGAATTTCCACCAGTTATAAACTCTCAACCATAGAAGGATCGAATCACAGACAGCTGAGACGACTACAAGTCGGCAGCCAATGAACTTGCATTATTTGTCCCAAGTGTACAGGGGAATGCGTAGACTATCCTGAAGGCCATCTAAACCGCGAATTTTTCCGGTTCCTAACGGTAGGACGTTATTCGTTAAAGTAATTATTTATAATCAATGTAATCATTCATCAAGCAAACTATAAAAATTATTTGACAGTTTTTAATTTCACACGGGTCTAGTTATACCATCTCACTGTTAGAAATTAGAGTAAACTCACGGACTTTTCAATGAAGGACTCACCTGCTATAAATAAAGGTTCTTTGTCCAAATAACTGGATCTTCGTAGACACCACACCGAACTCCGACTTCAGAGTTCTGTGTTCCCTTGTAAACGGAATAAATATGCACACGTAGGGACAGGAGTGTTGTGGTGTTTGTATTTTGTAGATTTAACATACTTAAAAAAAAAATTGTGTTTACTCCGATGTGACTCTTGTGGGTTCACGTTCTAATCAAGTAAACTAAACATCCGTAAATTTCTTAAAATTTCACAAATATCCTGTAAGATCACTGGATATTACGCGGCCAGTTTCCTTCGAAGGTTCAAAGTTAAAATGTTTTTACGGTAGAAGCTTGAAAACTGTTAAAAATACGAAGTTCTTTATAATGATATTTTTTGATATTTTATGTAGGCATATTTTAAGCTAAATTTATAATATTAATAAATATATAGTCTATATCTATATATCTGAGATTGATAAACACCGACAGTTTGACCAATCATCATGAAAGTTGGCACATTGAAGTGGTTTTTTCAATGAGACGTTTTTTTTTTTTTGCTAGCCATTCTTTTGTAACTCTTCACTACATGGCACTGCAGTGCATCGAATTCTATACAGTTAACCGATCGCCAAGGGTAATTTCATTTTTATGACAGGAAATCGTGTCATAGCCATAAAATCAGTGAGTGTGTGTTATTTCTCTATGTCCGCAACATGTAAGGTTTAACAACTTCCTACCCTTCTCCTTGGTGAGATCCGAAGAAGACAATTACTGGCTACATCTGATTTCGAAAAAAAACTCCCCTTCACCCTGTGTTCATCCCGGCCAACACCGGGTACTGCAGCTAGTAATACAAAAAATAAAAAAACAATGTTATTTCATTTATTTCACAGCCATAAAATAACCATGACGTCAATTAGAAGGCACACAATGACTCACACATTCAAAGATTGATAAAACTGCATGTACCTATTATTGAGATATAAATTGTCTACTTCCGTGTAAGAATATACTGAAAGGGTTAAGTCTATCAAAGATACCAGTAAGCTGAGAAAATTTCTTATTCCGTGCTATAGTGAAACTGCTATCAGGACGTATTTTCGTTCAATTTCGTCTTGCTGGAGTGTCGCTTATTTGGTGTTTTCGCGCTTTGATAACGAGGTTTGATTATTCATAACTATCCTTAAACCATTTCCAGCCCCCCCCCCCCCCCCCAAATCCTTCACCCCTCTTCTACTTCATGACCAGCCAACCCGTTAGCTTAGCTCATCTGGACGTCCCTGGGAAAAACGGAAAAGCGATTAAATTTTCCCCTGCCGTCTGTTTAAAGGAATTAGGGACGGGGTGTTTAAGGGTGTTGGACAGCGGTGATAACTCGCCACCATCGCTGCACCCCTACCACAATCCCTACACCCCCCCTCCCACGATGAGTAGAAGGGAGGGGAAAATACGTCACTGGTTAATATCATACCCTCTCTCCTCAAAATTTTCAACTTGGCTTCGCACCGATTTACACGCACTGCCGCGAACCTACAATCTGTGAGACTTCACCTTTTTGACAGGGGTCTTGACGAAATTTTCTGACTTTTGACAGCCATGAAAATCCTGAAGTAGTTAAACTAATAAAGAAACCACGTTGACACCAAATAGGAAATCATGTATTAGTAATTATTTCTGTATTTTTTTCAACGTTCAACCGTCATTATGTAAGATTATTTCTATTGCATCTGTCAAAAAAAAAAGAGACACCATATCGTTAGCAGAGTTTACGTAAACCCAGCTTTTCAGAGTATGTCGAATCACCTCATCCCCCAACAATCTTCCCCATAATCCGTTACCGAGCGCATCATAAATACCATATGTTTTGTTAAGCTCTAAAAATTTACATAACTTTCTTAATTATTATTGATCTTTATTGTTTTAAACGTAACACTTCATGGAAGACAAACATAAGTTAGTATTCAGATTAAGAGCCGATTTTCATCAAATATTTATTTTTCACAAAAAATAAATTTAGACTCAACCAAATAATTTCACCATTAGCGTTCAAAACATTATTCCAGTTTTTTTTAATGCTAACACCAAACTTTAGCTTTTGCCAGCAGATTTTGATAAACTTAACGCAAATTCATTATAAATACAGAATATATGGATACAGAATAGATTGATACAGAATAGATGGATATATTACTAAGCAGAACCATATAATTTCATACAAATACACATAATTACATATAGCCTACTTACACAGATAAAAACACGTTTCACTAATAAATGCTAGGGACACGAATACTCGCGTTATAATCACAAACACGTTAAAAAAATAAAAGAGCATTTTCTTTAATAATTTGTAAGCAGTCGATGAAAAGATGATATTTAACGAAATTATGAAAAAGTTTGTGAAGTCTAGCTTGGGACATCAAAATAAAACCGAATATGCAGGTGCCCACTAATTTCACATACATATGCGTACACAGAGGTAGAGTGACAGATAATACAGGAAGGTTATCACAGAAGTTGTTTTTCCCCCAAGGATGAAAAAAAAGGCCAATCAAAACTGTACTCGCACATTTATTCCAGTACGCACGGTAACGTTATTCTTGTCTCGTGCCGCGCGTGAGGGCTTAAAGCAGTTTTTGTGAGCGCGTGAGGGGAGGGATAGGGTATAGGAAAGGGTGGGGGCGAAGCTGGGGAAGGGGGGAAGGGGTAAATGAGGGGAGGGGGGAGCAGGCCAGTCCCATCAACCCCAATTTTCCGCCCGACTGCCCCTCACTTCTCGCCAGATGACGTTGTTAGAATATCATTACGCGCCGCTCAGTCTCAGGGTGCCTACGGGGTCGGCTACACCATGAAGGGGGGTGCAGATTTGTTGGTTGGTGTTATGAGGGGGGGGAGAGGATCTCGAGCGCAGTATTAACGGGTAAACTCGGTGATGTCGCGACCGGCCATTCATTACTTCTCGCCGCCTCTCGAGACAGCACCGAATCTCCCATTTTCCCCAACTCCTTAACCCCCCCCCCCCCTTCCCAGATTACTTCTTGCCAACACCGTTAATAAAATAACACTAGCATCGCAACAAAAAAAAAACTGCCATTTCTCTGCACTGCATTTTTTTTTAATGGAACAGAAATATTCACGCAAAATTATAGATATTTGTAAATTTTCGCATTTTCATGAAAACAACCGTAGCACTAATTTAAAAAAAAAAATCGCAGTAATACTGGGTTCGAATTCTTACCCGGGAATTTTTTTTTTTGTGTGTTTCGTGTATTACCAGTAACTGCAATGGATAAAAATTATTTGTAAATCTTACCTGAATAGCTTTCCAGGATTAACTGCGTACTTTTATATATAAAAATCATGCTTGAATAAAACATCAAATTAAAGCATAAAATGTGAGCCAATTTTCTCAAGAAATACTCAGTATTATCTCGAAAAAGGTATTTCATCTTTCCACAGCCACAATATCTTTCTTGTAGTACAACCAAACATTTATTGTCAAATGGTTTTCAAAGGAATCTTAATAAATAGCACATATTTTTTTTTTCTTTGCGGTGACTAAGATCGCTATATGCTGACATCACAACATAACCAACGGCGCTTGAAGCGAACCGCGATGCGACATCACAATATCACGTGTTTTTCTGCAGTCATAAGTTACAGTTTTTTTTAATTAACATGTTTTAGAGAAACATGTTTAAAACAATTTCAGCATTCACTTTTAAAAACGGCTTTGCATTAACACGTTTCAAATATGTTTTGTATTATTTAAATTTAAAAAAACAACAGAAACATAAATTTTACAAATTCCACCAGTCTAAACAACTCTTAAAACAAAACAAAAAACCTGTGGCTTCTATCAGTAACGTTGCGCCCGCAACGAAATGGAGGAAGAATTTATCATTAAATCAAAAAATTCTGTCGTGCCTGCGAATTTTGTTGCTTTGACGTCTCAGAAGTTTAACCTGAATTTTTATAAAAAAAAATTTAGATCACTTCCCACCCGTTGAACCATTTTTACTCCACCATCATTGCAAAAACATTTTTTGTACTTCCAAAAAGAAAAACCTTGAAAGAAAAAACTCAGTTGCCAACGATATCACTTGTAAAACTAAAAGGTAGAGCTTTGTAAAATAACACCTGGCCCGACGATATGTTTTGCAGATTTATTTACAAGTGATATCGTTGGTAATTGAGCTTCCAAGTAACTCACGTGGCAACGGTCATATTTTCGAACCCAACAAACTCTCAGGCGCGCCTTATCTTCATTAGCGCTGATTTGGCGACCCGGTGCCACTGTAATAAATAGAGGTACGGAAATTTCGCGGATTCATTTGGTCGCAAGTTTGAATAAAAAACCTGCATACTCTTGCACCGTGTTCATGATTGGGCCATAGTTATTTGGACACGCCCCTCTGCGACCGTTGGCCAACGATGCCCACCTAAGAGAGACGTAAGCATATCAGACAGTGCCAACTATCAAGAACAAAAATGTTCTCATTAAGAAATCAGCCGATGGGAAAGCAAAAGTTGTTGAATAAAATATAATGTTATGATTTTTAGCCTGTCGCCAAACCAATTCACGATACTTCAGGGTCTCTAGTTATAAATTACAGTAAATTTACGGAATTTTTATCAAGGAATCAACAGAAATAAAATAATAGTACTTCGTATTCTCATATAGAAACTCCATGGAAACTACGCCGAGCTACGAATTCCGAGTAATGTATTACGTAGTAAAAAAGCAAAACACGCACTGTTAAAAATTTTCAACTTTAATTTACTAAGAAAGTCGATTAAAAATCACCCAGGGATCTTCGTAAGTTTACGGAAACTGACTTCACTTCCTTTGGACATGAATCTGAAAGAATATTTTTTGGTAGGTATATTAATCAAAACATTCAATAACTTGTTACGACTACAGCAAGAGCACACTTCTTTTGTATGTTTGTGTGTCTACTTTTGCTTATTACTACACATACAAATCGGAAGTCGAAATACGGTGAAATTTTTATGAATATATGGTTACTTGATTACGAAAACCTCTTCGTATATTTGAGTTTAATTTTTCTTTGATAATCACTGTGATTTCTAGCAGTGCACGCGGGAGAAAAAAAAGTTTTTGCTCGGACGTACAAGGATTTGAATGTTTTGTTGATATTAAAATATATTTTTTGAATCATGTTGAATGTAATTAAACTCAAAATCCGTAAACTTACGAAGATAACCGTAAATATACTAAGATCCGTCGCTAATTTGTAACCAGCTTTCTTCGTAGTTTTAAGATGAAAATATCTAACGGTGTGCTTCAGCTTTTGACACACGGTTTGTTCGGAAGACTCCTGGTTGATTACGAAACTACCAAAGAAGAATAGACTAACATGTTACCTAGCTGTGATGCTTCACCAGTCGGCAACCAAGGAACTGGTGACATTTGTCCGATTGTTCAGAGGACTGTGGTGTCTATCTTACAGGTCGCTAAAAAAAACACGAATTTTTCCAGATCCTGTCAATGCACATTTCTTGCGACGTAACACCCTATCAATTAGAAAACAATACTACTTTGTACATTCGACCATCAGGATGGACTCTAAAATCCATATAGTACTCCGATCAAATTCGGATTTTCCTTTTCTTTTCCCCCTTCAGGATGGACTCCACAGTCCTCTGAACACTCGGGAAATTGTGACCTGTTCGTTGTCTGCTGACTGGTGAGACGTCTCAACTTAGTAGCCTGTGATTCGGTACATCTTTGGTTGAGGGTTTCTAATTTATAGACATGCAGATTTCGCGACTAGATTAAAGTTAAAACACTGTAGCATCGTCTGTGTTTCGTGATTGGGTGAGTTTCTCCCAGGTACATATCGATTGTAACAATACCAATCACAGTGATTCAGTGCGGAAGTAAACGCGTCCTGAGTGGCTCGGTCAAATAAGGCAGAAACCACAGGTGCGGGTATAACTTGTCGCAGTCTAAAATGTGTTCAGATAAATTCGCGAAAAATGCCTGCCCTACTAATTTATTGATATCATTCCCAATAAACGGTGTGCCAATAGTGGGAATAGTTAAGTGATGTACATAGTTGAATTTTATCCTAATGAATACGCGGGTACGCCAGGCCGGACTACCGCTTGGAAGGTTTGCTCAGGCACCTGGCTCGCTGCACGGCCTTTCCTCCTCGCTCGCACGCGACTATGTAACGGTGGTAAAAAGTCACATTTAACACTGTGGTGAGGAAGTTTGTGATCCAACAACAAACAAATGCAAGAGAGTTATTGCGATATATATTCCCTTAATGTAATGACTACGGCCAAGCAATTTTCGCGAAAAAAAAATATCCAAACGCTCAATAGACTGCAAAAAGGTGTATCTGCACCTGTCGGTTTCTTACTTGTGTTTGGAGGCCGTCTGCGAGAGTCATTCCCATATTTGACCGAACCAATCAGGACGCGTTTTCTTCCGCACTGAATTACTGTGATTGGTTATGAATCGATCGACAAAAATCGAGAAAAAAACTCACCCAATCACGGAACACAGATGGTGCTACAGTGTTTTAACTTTCAGCTAGTCGCGGAATATTTTCGCGCAATATGCATGCACCTAGTAATGACTAGAGACTTGCAAAATTCGCGGATTCATTGACCTCTAGGATAGGCTCCACAGTCCTTTAAATACTCGCGAAAATGACACCTGCTCATTGGCTACTGACGCGTGAGACGTCTCAACTAGGCTGTCCGTAATTCGGCACTTTCTTGGTTTAATGTTTCCCATTGGCTCACATTTCCCCGGATAAAATGTGGGCCAATCGCAGAAGCGGTACGAAGGTATAGTTGCATTGGTGCCAGCCTATCGCGAAATGAATCCGCGAATTTTGCATGTCTCTAGTAATGACGTTTGGCTGTGATACCGAATCAAAGACTTTTTTTTTGTTATTTATGTTTGATAAAAAGACTTCTAATCCACTACTGAAGGCCGTTGGGTCCCTGCATCGATCTCGTAAGCCCTTGCGCCGACTCTGCTTGGACGTCTTAGTGGTGTGGTGAAGGGGAGAGGGGATGAAGATCGGGGTAAGGGGGGTCGGCTTTAGGCGCTAGCCTCACCGAGATAGCTTGATGACGCAAGGATTGGCGAGTAAGTAAGGAGAGAGGGGTAAAGGGTGGGATGGGTAATGGTGGGGAGGGGGGGAAGAAAACTTAAAATGGAAATTGAGTTCTAAACTTCGTTTTCCCTTCGTGAGATCACCTTCGTCGCTTGTTTCTTCGGGACCCGACAATCTCCTCCTCCTCCCCCCCCCCCCAGGGAGATTGCAGCCCGAGACCTGGCTCGTAGGGGCGTCCCAGCGCCCAAGACGCCCGGCGCCGCGATGCCGTCACAACTTGAGGCGGCGGGGAAGGGAAACGCTAATCGCGTTTTAAATCACGAGACTAGCTCCGTTCCGGGCGAGAAAACTTGGCCGGGCGTGGCGAGGTACTGCTGCATGGCCAACACCGTCAGAACATTTTCACCTTCAATTTACGAAGTACGCTGTTTTAAAATCCATCCAGGGGATCTTCGTAAATTCGCGGCTATCTGAAAGCTAAAACACTGTAGCATCGTCTGAGTTTCGTGGTTGGGCGAGTTCATTTCAGTTCCACGTCGATTGTTACAACACCAATAACAGTAGTTGAGTGCGGAAGCAAATTCGTTCTGAGTGTCCCAGTCAAATAAGGCAACGACGTCTCTCGCAGACGGCCGCCAATCACAAGGAAGAAACTGCTGGTGCGGGTATACCTTGTTGCAGTCTAATAGGCGTTCGGATTTATTCGCGAAAAATGCCTGCCGCTAGAGATTTCTTACTTGAATCCAAAAGAATCATGTTGGAATGTTAAACGAAACATTCGAATAGGTACTGGTTAAGTCTACGTCACTCACGGACTGGAAAAATTCGGGGGTTCAATGACCTCCAGGTTAGATTCCACGATCCTCTGTACACTCGCGCAAACATCACCTGTTCATTGGCTGTTGATTCGTGATTCATGTCACGTCACTAACTTTTTATTCGTTACTTCTTTGTCTGAGGGTCTCTAATTGGCTCAGTCACCCAGATTAACAGCGAACCAATAGCAAATGTAGCAAAAAAAAAGTATATATATATATTGAATTTTAGCACATGACGAAATGTATCTGTAGGGGCATGCATATTTCGCGAAGAGATTCCGAGACCAGTTGAAAGTTAAAACACTGTAGCATCATCTGTGTTTCGTGATTGGGTGAGTTTTTTTTTTTCGATTTACGTCAATCGTTTCATAACCAATCACAGTAATTCAGTGCGGAAGAAAAAGCGTCCTCAGTGGTTCGGTCAAATATGGAAATGGCCAATGACTTCTCTCGCAGACGGCCGCCAATCAGAAGTGAGAAACGGCTGGTGCTGGTACACTTTTTTGCAGTCTATTAAGCGTTCAGAATTTTTTTGCGAAAATTGCCTGCCCCTATGTATCCGCAAATTTTTCCGGTCTCTATGCATCAAGTACACTTTTTTTTCTCCACGCGTGTGTTTACTTTTGTTAGGCACGAAACACACAATACGGAAGTCGAAATATGGCGTAGTTTCTACGAAGATTTAATTAATTGAAATTACGAAGAAGTCTTCGTTTCAGTTTAATTCTTCGTTTAATTGTCCGGAAATATACTGTAATTTCTAACAGTGCAGGGGCCTAATTTCTGGCTTCAAATCGCTGTCACTTTTACGGTGGGTGGAAAACGCAATGGCGCGTCAGACGTGACACGAGTGAAAATAATTTTTCCCAACCAATCACTATCGAAACATTTGCAGGCGTGATATCACTGGAACGAGTATCAGAATTTTTCTATCGGAAGAAGGTTAAACACATACATTTCTTAAGATTTTTCCACTGACTCTTTTCCGTGAAATTTTTGAAATTTTTCACGCACAGTGATTTTTACAAATGAAAGTTCAGTTTTAATTGAAAATATTTCTTTCAAATATGTCAATTCAAAAAAAAAAATAGCAATCATTGATGTCTACGTACGTTTCATATGAAGGTAATGTATAAAAATATCATTTTATATTTAGTTTATTTGTAGCACGTAAAAATAATTGTATATTTACAATAACGCGTTATTTTACGGTCGTGTCCTTTAAGCTATTCAGACTCCAGTGTATGGAGTATCCTACCCAATCTTTTTTGTTTTTTTTAAATAGACTACGGGTTTACAGTGCATACGCATTATTTAATTTAGATGATTTAAAACAATTTCTTGGACATACGCCACTGCAGTTTTGCACTGTTTGTAATGGAAAAAATTCAAGAATGTAAATAAAGAAATAAGAATAAAAACATGAACCTATAGAGAACAAACCTATGTCAGCTGAGGTCAAACAGATAAACCTAACGATGAACCTAAACATTTATTATGGGCAACAACGACGACAGCACAGGCGAACACATTCAAAATTTAATTATCAGATAGCACAAGAATTCCGTGGAAGGAATTTAGTCATGAAAAAAAAAAATAACAGCGCAGACGAACACATTGGGCTAGCAACGACGAGACAGTTTCAACAATAACAGTAAATGCAGACGGATAACAAACCTGAAAACGCAGAAATTAAACGAACACACAACGATGAAGATAAAAAGATATAACGGACAACACAACGACGACCACTCCGACGAACACAGTAAGTTTCTTATGACTAGAGACCTGCAAAATTCGCGGATTCATTCGGTGATAGGCTAGAATTCAAACACATATACCTCTTAGATAATTTTGTTATTGGCTTACTGTTCATCTGGACGAATCTCAACCGGTTATAAACCCTCAACCAAAGAAGGATCGAATCACAGACAGCCCAGCTGAGACGACTTACAAGTCGGCAATCAAATGAACTTGCGTTATTTGCCCGAGTGTACAGGGGTATGTGCAGTCTATCCTGAAGGCCATCGAAACCGCGAATTTCGCAGGTCTCTACCGGTTATGACAAGTTTGCGATGTTTCGGGAACTGGCATCTGTTCCCGTCATCAGGCACAAACAGGCACTTCAATAACCACTGGACCTAACCTTGGATGATGTCAACATTCTTGACTTTGTGAAAAAATCACGTCAACTAAAGTCGCTCAAATAAAATAATTAGTAATTGCTTTACCAAGGATTACAAATTAGAATATTTTATTTTTATCCCTTTTAACAACACTTTATCAGTTCATAACATTAAATTTTAATTTTTTGTGTTATAATTATTATATTTTTATGAAATTTTTATTTTATATATTTATATAATATAGTAATAATATTAATACATAAAAATTGTATTAAAATCAACTCGAGTTTACATTATGAATAAATACAGGTAAAATTCGCGTTTTCATTCACCTCTAGGATAGACTGAAAAGTCCTATGTGTACTCGAGAAACTGTCACCTGTCGACGGGCTGCCGATTGGGGAGAATTCTCAACGTGTTATCCTGTGATTCGGTAATGCTTTAGTTGAGGATTTATGATTGGCCAATAGTATTCCCTGTTAACTGTGTTCTAAAAGCGGACTCAGATTAGAGGTATACATATTTGAATTTTACCCTATCGCGAAATGAATCTGTATATTTTTCCGGTCCGTAAGTATGAACTGCTTATTTATAGTTTGAATGAACATACACCAATGATATATAAATCGTCTACTGCAGTGGAAAACTTATTTAAAGTGTTAATAAAAAACGACATAAGCGTTAAAACACTTTTAAAAAAGGTACTTAGGCCTTGCCGTGAAAATAATTATGATAGATATTTATTTTAAAGAAAGGAACTATCGCAGAATGAAAAATAGCGATGTACGTTATACATTAATGTGTACTGTTTGCGAAAATTATTTTCTCAGTAGTTTGTTTTATGTGGATCTGATTCACACTTTATTGAAAAAAAATATTGAATAAGTTTTTTTATAAGAGATTTTAATTTACCGTGGAAAACATTTGACAGCTTTATAGGCTTCCATAAACTTTATACATACTTCCAACTTTTATTTCTGTATCGACTCTGATCAGCCAAAAAAAAAACCTCTTTTGAATTTTAATCATCCAATGAGGAAGGACACACGCTGCAGTAAATAAATGTATATAATTCGTCCTAAAATGTCACATATTGTAAATGAATTCATTCTAAACAAAAGAGTAACAAATAGCTGCAGTGGATCGCAACTAACTTTGAGCAAAATATTTCCGCGATAATTATCAACTACATGAATTATGTCCCTGTCGTTGATATGGACCGGAAAAATTCACGGTTCATTTCGCGATAGGAAAAAAAATATCAAACATTTACTACGCCAAGCTAATTCCGCTATTGGTACGCAGTTTACAGAGAATACTCCTGTCCTATCACAAACCTTCAATTAAATAATCACCAAATAACATTCAACCGAGCTGTGACGTCTCACCAGTCAGTAACCAATGAAGAGGTTACATTTGTCCGAATATACAGAGGACCGGTTCAGTCTATCGTAGAGGGAAACGAAAACGCAATATTTTCCGGTCCCTACAGATAAATAACAATATTTGAAACTCATCCAATATTTAATGAAAATTTGTTAACTAAGTGGATTCTATTTTTCTTGAAAAAGAATTAAGATCTCGTTTATTTACGACATAACTAGAGACCAGAAAGTTCCCGGATTGATTTCGCCTTATGCTAGAATTCAAAATCCATATTGATTCTGTGATTGGCTCACAGTTTATCTGAAGGACACCGAGCCAATGAAAAGCCTCAAACCAAAGAAGAATCGCAAGCATACCATTTGACGGGCCTTGTAAGTCAGTAGCCAATGAATGAGTAGGGGGCATTTTCCCAAGTATGTAGGGAATTGTGGAGTTATACCCAATGGATAATTAAAACCACGAGTTTTTCGAGTCCCTACACCAGCAGTTCCCAATTTTCTTTCTGCCCAGGGAACCCTAGGTTCGACTTTAATAATTGTGAAAATTCAAACCAAATTTATTTTCCTTCCACGTTATTTTTAGGGGCATGCACATTTCTTGAAAGGATCCCAAACCAGTTGAAAGTTGAAACACTGTAGCATTGACTGTGTTTAGTGAGTGGTCCGATTTATGTCAATCGTTCCATAACCAATCGCAGTAATTCAGTGCGGAAGCAAACGCGTCCTGAGTGGTTCGGTAAAATGTGGCAACGGATTCTCTCGCAGACGGCCTCCAATCACAAGGAAGAAACCTCTGGTGCAGGATACACCTTTTTGCAGTCTATTAGGCATTCAGATTTTTTTCGCGAAAACTTTCTGCCCCCTCTTATTGTGTCATTGTTAAAGACTACTGATACCTAATTGTTTGCATGTTGAAATGTTCGAATAGAAAATATACTATAATTTCGAACTGAAGACCTTTAATTCGCGTATATAGTGTGATGAATGATACATTTTCATAGTTTTATTTATAATATCCCCATAATTAGGTTTTATGTTCTTCGACTGCCAGCTTTATACGACATGCTGACTCTCGGAATCCCTGTGACCCTGCCATGGGACTCCAGAATCCCGTGGAACAACTTTCAGGAACCACTGCCCTAGACAAAAAAAATTATTTTTGAATAAGTTATTAGAAACGAATTTAAAAAGTGTTAAATATTTATAAATCACTATAGTTTCTTGTCACTACAGAATCTTTTGGAAGACAAAATGTTCTAAAATAAAAAAATACAGAAGGATAATAGGGAAAGCCCTTTGTACTCTACAGTAATATTTTCACCAAGGCATCGATTATATATTTTTTAAGTAGAAGAACAAGTAATTATTTTTATTACTTTGCTTTATAAAAAAATTAAAATTATAGCATTTTTTTCATCAGCTTAAGCAATGATTACTGCCTCGTTAGTTCTTTGATACTTAAGTCAACGTTATTAAATTATAATGTGCAACATACCATTAACAACATGTTTTTATAAGAAAAGTTCATTTAAAGTGTTTCATGACTAGGGATGCAAATTTTTTGCTCATAAAATTATTTAAGCAGACAATAAAACCTCCGAAAATATTTAGAACTTCACAAAAAAGCGCAATACAAACTGCACAGAAAATAAAATAATAGCCCGAGGAACCAAATTTTGTTACTCACGTCTCATATAGGCCTACAGCGAAAACAGTTGGTAGGCCAGTTAATTACGGTTCTGAATCAAAATTCTGAAATAAAAAAGTAATGTTTTTTTAAGTTATGGGGATTTATCCTAAAGTTTGAAAAATTCTAACCCTGTACAAAATTATTAGTTACTGTGATAACACGTTTTTGTTATGCAGTCATAAATAACCCTGCTATTGGTAACAATAAAAAATTATTCTTTACTTTGAGGGAAACATTTCTTTCCACGATTTATGAACTACAAATTTTTAATTAGATAATTTTAACTATTCATCCTGTAAAACATTTACTAGCTAACTTAACCGGTTATTGGCTTTAGTGAGAAATCTTCACAACTAACATGCTAAATTAACATATTAATGTTTTACATTATGAATATTCGAAGTTAACCGATTAAAATTTTTGATGCATTAGGCTTGCAAAGATTTTTTTCTTCAAGAGTATAGTATTTATTAATTTTTATCTTTAGTATGGTTATAAATGATTGCGTAGCAAATATGTGTTGTTACAGTATCTAAACATTTTATACAGGTTGTAGATTACAATATTTTTAAGGAAGAAAAAATCCTATAACTCAAAAACGACAACAATGTTTTTGCAATTTTGATTTTTGATTCAGAACTGTAATTAACTGAGTTATCAACTGTTCTTGGTTTTAAGTTTTGTTCTGAGACATTATGTGTACTGTTTATAAAGGGAAAGTTATCTATATTATAGATTGTTAGTACCACACAACTGCTTCTGCAAATAGTTAGGGTCGTTCGCTTTTCGCGAAAGGATTTCCAGACCAGCTTTTTGTTAAAGTTTTTAGAATTGTCTTTGTTTTGTGGTTGGCTGGGTTTATTTCAGGTATTATATTCTGTCAGCGCACCAATCACAGGCATTCAGTCCGGAAGCCAACACGTTCTGAATGGCGCAGCCAAATGGGGCAATGGCTTCTCTTGCAGACGGCCCCAATCACAAGGAAACAATCGCTAGCACAGGCGTATTATTGCCGCCTAATGGGCGATAATATTTTTTTTCACAATGAATACCTGCCCCTATCGTTAAGTAACGACATTATATAGTAAAATTGAACTAAGAATATCTCCCAAGGCGTGATTTTTTAATCAGGTGTTTAAATTCGACATTTATGTTTCGCATAGCGAGAAAATCAGACTGTAAAACTAAATTCACTGAATACCGGCAAGAAACACCAGAAACTCAAAATACGTCACGTGGTTTGGCATCTTTTTTATTCTGTACGCTTTTTTAAAGCCATTAATTTCAGTGAGAGTTACCTATTGACTTACTCATTTATCAGTAAATTTAGAATTTCTTTAAAGTAATCTGGAAAAAAAAATATAAATAAAAAATATCATTCAAGGATAAAGGATAAACATTTAAAAAAAAAAAAAAGCAAAACCACACGAGGCCTCTGCAGGCATCTTTATTTCGTGCGATAAAACAGCGCTAACATTCATGAATTTCGAGCGTTATTCGCAATAAAACCTTCAGAATCCTTTGTCTCTAGAGAGCGTTGCCTCTGACGTTTTATTTCAAATCCTGGTCTCTTTTTTTTTCTTCTCATAACCCTTTTCAAGTGGACACGCAAATAAACACGCACAACTGTAGAGAGATAACAAATAATAATAATAATAATAATAATAATAATAATAATAATAATATACTCCAGGTCACAACTGACATTTGTAGTAGGTTCAATTATCTATTTTTTTGCTTACAGTTAAAATAATTTATCTTGCATTTTATAGTTCGGCACATTCTGTAATCCGGCACCAATCAAGCCACTATAGTTCAGATTTTTCTTTAAGTCGAAACCGACTGTCGACATTTTGCTGCCAGCGTTACAGCGCTGCCGGGATTTTGAGCTCCCCTAAATTTTATTCCTGCTGTCAGTTTTCATGACTTTTTTTTTTTTAAAAAAAATCCCAACACTCAACTTTTTTTTTCCTTTTAAAAAGGAATTTATTCCAACCTTTTTTCAGTTATCATTGTACTTTATAGAAATTTTCCCTGAGTAAAACTGTTAAAACTATACCTATATTCACGTTCGATAAACCGGCTACAATTCTAATCCAGCTTGTACGTAATCCACAATGTGCCAAATTTTAAAAACCTTTTATTATTTTAAATTTTTGCTACTGCTGCACCAAGAGATTTTTTTTAAACTTACCTTCTCCAAAAAAAATTATTAAAAGAATACTTTTAATGACTTTTCAAAATGTCAGAAATGCTTTAAACCGGCTTTTTAAAAGCACGATTATTTTAATCTGAAACATCTTAACTCTTGGTAAATGGAAATGTGTAACCCCTCGGTGTTGCCATTTGTGGTTGATGACGCGAACCAAAGTTAACAAAGCCGAAGAAAAATTATATACTTAGTATTAACCGTTTAGTAAATTTTAACAATATGGGCCGTATTTGCCGTATTTTAATACAATTACTAGTCGAAAATCAGTTCCAAAACCAGTGTTTAGTATTTTAAAACGCTTTTATTAACTCGCTTTCTTGTCTGTCTGTTTCTCTGTCCAGTACAAACAAAATTAGCAGTCGATTTTAAATTAACTTTCCGATGAGCTAGATAATTAAAACTTTGAACATAGCTTATAACTGTAAGACAATGCAATATTAACTTGCTTTCTTTTAAGTTTTTTTTATTTGTCTCTCCGTTACAAATTTGTTTACTTTTGTTTAGCAAAGCCCCCGGATTCGTGGCATTATGCTACGAGCAGAACAGTACAGTGTGGCGGGATGCATAACGCAGTACTTGCAGACGTTGCTTGTATCAAGCACACAGAGCTACGAAAAAAATGTCTGCCACACGGTCATATAGTAAGATCTGGCAATTTCCTATCATTCTCCTTGGCGAGACCCATCCTCTTAGCAAAGCGAACTAACGGCTCTTATAACAGTTTGGTTTAAAACTCCGTAAATAGATAGGATTGCATTGGATTCGACATTGACTGTCGTTCGGTGCGTCAGTCACGTCTTGTATCCTTACTATTATCTATTGTAAGCACCCCTCATTTTTAGTTTTAAACCTTACGGGTATTATTATAGGTATTTAAAATTCACAATCACAAATATTTTATTGCAATTTGTATAGGGTAAGGTATCAAATCAAATATTTAATTTGTACTAAAAAATAGTTATAAAACTTTACACACATAAGATTAAAAACCAGAAAATAATTGAATGAATAATAATATTTTTAAAACGGATTGAAAAATATAAAATAATTAATCCCAGCCCCGTATAGAATTATAACTGGATACATATTGTCCTAAAATTGTATGCTAGTTTATATTTACACCTATTAATTAAATTCTAAGTTTTAAAACGGAAAACGCGGTGCACATGCAATAAAAAATTGATGCAAAATAGATTCACTAATAAATCTTTTGCACCATAAGTGATATGAACTGTTGTGTGAGTTTTCTCAGTGACAGAAGCTCACTACACTCCTTACTATTATCGATCATATGCACTCCTCTTTTTTTCGTTTTAAAACTTAAAAATTAATTCATAGTTGTTAAAAATCAACAATCACGCATTTTTAAGTCAATCTGTATGGGGTTAAGAATCTGTATGGGGCTATGAGACATTATTTTAAACTGTTTAGTCTGTTTTGAAAAAGGCTGTTTTTTAAAATATAAATTTTTGAATATTATTTTTATGTCCATCCGTTTTATTTGATGGTTTAAAATTTATATCTGCAACTGTAATGATTCTATAGTAGACGTAGTTGCTGTGGCAGCGAATTCTAGTGGCGGGTGTGGAAACTACGCGCGATTCGCATCAAGAAATACAGCTGAAAACATAATTTGCACAAATTTATCACGCTTGGCAATTCTTTAAATAATTTTACGTGAAATTTCGTGTTTCGTATACTATAAGTTTATTTGCAACATGAGAACACATGATTTTTATCGTTTCCGAGTTAAGATGTTACACATATCTGACAGGAAATGAAACACGCACTTTTTTTTAAATGTTAGAACACCTTCTTTAAATGGGAGGTGTTCCATAGCACAATAAGTCATCCGTTTATTCGCTCTCCTTTCCTTTTTCAAAATTCAAAGCTGGTACACAACTGCTGATACGTCCCTTTCAACTGGTGCGACGAGAAATCAAGAGAATCGCCCGGTAAAACACGTATGCTAACGTGCGCTATTACAAAAAATACCACTTAAAAACTTTCAAGAACCCTGGTTACAAAGTATACAGAGATCGTTGAAAAAATTTACTGGGCGTAATTAACTTTGAACATGAACTTAACAATAATCATTATTCTACATACAGTTACGCTCATCATTGTCTCACTGACTCTGTAACGCCAAAGATATATCTACACATTGGAGACAGGCGTATCATAAAGCACAAATATTAGCATACTCCATAGTTATGTGTATAAAATAGAAAATTGAAGTGTAACAATATAGTAACATTTGGAATATACATACGTAGGTGGAACAACTTAATTATTAAATAAGAGTGTTTATTATATTCATCATTTTTCAATGGGTACCTTAGGCGCCTTACGAATAACTATGCTTATAATTAATAAAACGGCTTATATCTAAAAAAAAAAAAATGGTAGCTCTAAACAAAAAAGGTGAACATTTTTCATATTTTGGAAATCTAATTTTTGCCTCACTGGCAATCTTTTGATGATATTTTGAAGTTTGTACTTATGCCCTTTCGAAAAACTTTGTTTTTAATTTTAAATATATTATATATGTGAATTTTTTTAATTTTATTAAAAAACTGTTGGTACTTTGACTTTTATGTATATAATATATGACTTTATATCCAAACTTTTTTTTGGCTGATTTAATTTTTTGTAGTTATCCCCCTTTGAATTGTTATATACTTTTTTGTAGTCACTGCAAATTCTTGCTGCTAAAATTATCAGTAAATAGCATTGATACACTTGAAATATGGGCTACATCTTAATATTCATTTTGTTTTTGCAATATTATTTATAACTTCATGTATATATAATTTTGTTTTGCACAGTTATTAAAAATCAATTTATTTTTATTAAAAATTATGTATATAGTAAATTAAAGTGTTTGTTATATTAATAATTTACAACGGGGGTCCTAGGTGCCTTACAACCTGCTAGTCTTGAAGATTTTTAAAATACTTTCAAAAACTTCGTTAAGTCTAGGGCCAAAAAGTATATCTGGGTAGGCTCTGACGGAACACGGCCGCAAGTTCTTAAAGCGAACCTGGGAAGTTAAAAAGAAGACATAAGTACTATACCGCGACTGGTTACTAGAGGGTGATGTCTGCACTCGTCCTAGGCCAGATGACGTTCGCCATTTTAGTTTTCTCCTTCTCCCTCTGGTCCGTTCCGGCTCCAGTGAGCGCCGCCTTTTTGAAACCTCACAAGCTGTTCTTTCTTTTAACCGTCATTTATTGTAAGTCGAGACGTTTACATTAAACATACACCTAGACATTTTAATTTTTTTCGCACATTCCTTCGTAATTTCGTCTCAGAGCTGTTACATTTTAAACATTTGTAATATATATATATGCATGCAATGTTTAAATATTAAACTATTTTTTGTACAATTTAAAATTAATTTAATTCAAATAGGTAATCGCGCGAGTTTTATATCTAATTTCAAAGTAGATGAGTCACTCGGAATCGAATGTTCGGGAAACTTACCAATTACTTGTAAATATACAAATACTGTTTATAATAATGCCGCATGCGTAAACCCTTACCCTGATGCACAACTCGGCTGTACTGAGCCCGGTTTATATTTCATAACGTTTACGAATCTAGCATATTTTCGTTACATTCCATTTTTAAAACTGTTATCACGATTCAAAAATCTCTTTTATTTTTTCCACATATACGCTACCGTGTTTAACGACAGGAAATAAATATTTCAAAGACAATTTATTTATAACTGTGGAGAAAGCTTTGTTTATTTAAGATATATTTGTTGAAAATTTCATAAATTTTAGACAAGTTCCAGCAGTTTACAAAAAAAAAATAATTTTCCGTATTTTTACTAAAGATTCCCTTGGAAAAACATTTCCACGAAATAGTTTGTAATACTATAAGAAATATATTGTAACTTTGTAAAAAAAACATGGAAACAGTTATTTTTGCATATATGAAACACGTTTTTAAAGATGATACTGAGTATTTCTTAAAAGAATTGACGAATAATATCATATCTCAATTAAGGTTTCACTTAATAGAATATTTAACAGTTTGACTTAATTTTATTATATTATGCTTAATTTTTACACAATTAATACTGGGAATCCGTTCAGTAAACGGTTTACAAATAACTTTAACGATTGAAGGTACTCTATCAACTCAAAACATAAATACCCGTTAAATAATCCGAACCTATTATTACTGCGAATACTATTTGGTAATGATACAGTATTTTCCATATAAATTGAAGGTTTGCCTATCTATTCTGTGTATCTATCAGAATATATTGTGTAGGTATGTAGTGTAGGTAGGTTTTCAGTGTGAGCAATATATTATCTTAATATATATAAATCTCGTGTCACAATGTTTGTCCTCAATGGACTCCTAAACCACTTAACCGATTTCGATGAAAATTGGCATTTAGGTGTAATATTTTCCAACTTGAGAGATAGGATAGTTTTTATTTCGATTAATGGTCTTAATATTATAATTTTAGAGTTTTCTAATGTGATGTATGTATGAGTTGGCAGAAAATCACCACGGCAACGGCTGTAGCATTGTTGATGCTTCATTCGTCTCCATGGCAACGACTATTTCATTGTTAGTGTAGTCCTCATCACTCATTAAATACAGACCACCAATTTTTAGATATATACAGGTAAATAACTATACACTGGTAGAACAAAGTCGGTCGGGATTTGAAAGTGATATAAATTATTCAAATTAAGAAGACAATTACTAACTACATCTGATTTCTTAAAAGGTCCCCTTCACCAAGTCAACTGATTTCGATGAAAATGGGCATTTATGTGTAATTTTTTCCAACTTGAGAGATAGGGTAGTTTTTATTTCGATCAATGGTCTTAAAAATTTATTATTAATAATAAACTGATCATCAATGTTGATTGGTGTTTAAGGGGATTGGTGCACCAGCATCGTATTAAAAAAAACAATATATTTGTTAATGATTCAGCTGCTAGAGAAGATTTGAACCATTCTGGTGTAAAATTTATTTTTTTATTTTTTTATTTTAATTAAGTTATTGCTGATTTTCGGGAATTGTTTTAAATTCGAGCTTTATTAAAAAACTATAAAGAATTCAGTGGTAAAACATTCGCAGATAAATTTTCAGACACGGGAGATATGACTGTGACCATTATTTTATCTGTAATCATTATTAATTTAACGTATCTACAATTTGAATTTTAATAAATAAGCTGCTACGAAATTACGTGATATTCATTTGCGAATTTAATAACATTCGCGTTTTCATTTGTAATTCAAACGCCTACATATATGTCGGCTGAATGATTGACTTTATTTTAGTCTTTAGCTTATTGCAGTCGGACCTAAAGTAAAAATGTAGCTGTAGAAATTTGAGCAGCGTGCAAGCTCGGATACGAGGAATTATGGAGCGCGCTGGACAGTAGTGACACCTTGCGACAGTTTTCCAAACTTTTTGCAGCTCGTTCCCACCCAGCCACAGCTGTCTGCTGTTTACGAAGGGGAGACGGGATTTCGCGGGAAACTGATATGAAGGTCAACGTACTCATTTTCAGTAGATAAGATAACGTGTTTGGTATAGCTCGGCGTATAATTGAATGGTTATTCTCTGTTATTATTTAGCACAGTGATTTAGCTAGATGTTTTTTGTTGTAAGCGTGAGATTTATTCAGGAATAAAATGCAGAAGAAACCTCCACCAAGCAGCGTACACAAAAGAACAAAGCTATCGAAAGCCATTAGAGCGCTTAGAAAAAAGAATAAAGAAAGATACGAGATTATTTTATTATAGCTTTTTTTACCATATATTTATTTTTCAGAGTTGCGTATGTACAACGCGATGGACGCGATGCGACAACAAAAAGATGTGTAAAATTTTAAACATGTTTTTTTTTTTGTTTTTTCAGCAGTGCGTGAACCATTCATTAACTATACTCAACATGTATCCGTATAATTACGTTTGAGTTTTTTTTTATGACAGGCACCAATGTTAACAAGTTTATTAAGCCACAATAGACTTTTTTCAGAAAACTACGTGTAGCAGAAAACACTCAACATAGTATCACACAAAATCAGTTTACATGAATGCAGTTTTAAGAAGTAAGCTACGTAAATAATAGTTAAAAATTATTTAATATCTGCTGGTAACGTTTCCAAAGTATCAGCTTCGCCTTCATTCACGAACAATATTCGTGAGCTTATTTATTTATTATGCTGGCTATTCGTTGGTGACTGTTAGGACTGCAAAATTAGTAAATATTTTTCACCCTATCCTGAGTTAAATCTAAGTGTGCGCGGTTAGATGAGGATCTAGATGTGTCTCAGGCTTACGCCTTTACACTCTACTCATGCGGGGTATTAACCATGCGCGTAAGGGCGCGTTGCCATTGACCTGTAGGATAGTCTCAACAATCCTCTACGAACTCGAAAAATGTCACCTGCTCATTGGCTACTTGACTTGTGACAACTGTTTGTTGTAATGCCTGTGATTCATCGTTGATTTTGTTGAGGAATTTTCAGTGATTCAGAGCCTCCCATTTAACTGTGGCCGAATTGAAGAAGCAGTACACATGTTACATGCTTGAATTCATAGCGAATGGAAACCAAAAATATTTACTGATGTAGTGGTTGGTAAAAAAAAAAAAAAATATTATTTGTATCGCGTCCATTGCTTCGCGCCATTATGGCTCCTATATTATATGGATTTATAAAATATAACGATTCATTTACGACACTTAAGATAAGGTGTGTAGGATTTTAAGAATTCATTTGAATTAATATTTAAGAACATATTTCAGGATAACTTGTGAAGACGCTCGTACAGACGGCACCGGTTGTGATGACTCATTGTTACCAGAGCAGGGGCCACGCATGTGAAACCTCAACACAACTCGAAAATCAGTAAGTGTTACATTGAAATGTGTCTGCTACAAATGTTCAGGAATTATAACTTTGAAATCGAGTAGAAATATTCCTGCAATTAGCATTAGGTATATTTTAATAGACATTGAAAGCGAATCATTAAGTAGCTTCAAAATCCAAATACCGGAATACAGATAGTCTGTAACAATACAGACCTCACAGACTAGATATGGTCCAGGTTGTTAATACTAACACATTTGAAAAAAAAAACTGACTAGTTTCTGAATATGTTGAAATTTTGTAAACCTGTTACTTTAGATGATTGGTGATGTAATAATGTCTCTTGGAAACTACATAAGATTTTAACTGTTTTTATTTCTCCATACATTCGCAAATCACCATGGCGGCCATTTTACGATCACGATTTAGTTCTTAAATTTTAAATTAGTTTATTTGTTGAGAGCCTGGTACAATGTGTCTGACCACTAAAGCGATCCGAGCCGCGTAGTGTATACTACTGCGAGGTTGCCGAAGTAGGCTCGGGTCGGGACAAATTTCGCTGTGAAGAAACAAAGGTTTTTAATACATGAAAAATTATCCCAAAGCCGAAAATTTGTACAGTAGTAGAATGAAAATTTCTTAGTAACACGTCAAAAGTTTAAGTACTGCCGCAAACCTTGTGCGTCACACCAAAAACGGGCAGTTAAGTCCAAAATGACAATTTTTTGCAACGATCCACAATAATGGATATTGCAAATGCACTTTATGGAGTAGACCGTCAGTATGGAACCCAAAATAATCTAGAAACATTGCCCTATCTGAGGATAGTGATAAAAAGCACAAAGTTTTAACATGTTTCTATAGAATATACCTTTTAAATCATGAAAGTTAACGAATTCACTTTCATTCAATTTTAAGGAAATATAAATACATCTTACATAAACTTAAAGAGCCCAACGTGGAAATCGCTTGAATTAAACGTTGTTGCATATTTATTCATCTTTAAATTGGTATATTTTTTAAGTGTCTCATACAATTAGTTTGACCATTAAAGCGATCCGAGCGGCGTAGTGTATACTACTGCGAGGTTGTCGAAGTAGGCTCGGGTCGGGACGAATTTCGCTGTTAAGAAACAAAAATTTTTAATACATGGAAAATTATCCCAAAGCAAAAATTTTGTACAGTAGTAGAATGAACATTTCTTAGTAACATTGGTGATCACACCAATAATGAGCAGTTGAGTCCTTAATGATAATTTCTACAATGATCCACAAAAATGTTTCGTAAATTTAATAACTTTAATACTTTTTTAAGCCGGTTCTCATTATGGCACCAAAGTAATATAAAATAATGTCCTACATGGAAACTGTGATAAACACCTCAATGTTTAAACGTCCTATTATTAAATTGGTAATTTTAATCATAAAAGGTAAGAAAAATATATTTTTTATAGAAATTTGACTACATGTTACATAAATATGTTGAGTGTAGCGTCAAAATCACTTCATAAATATTGTCTGTGTGTTTTTTTTTAAAGGTTTAAATGTGTATATTTTGAGTGTCTGGTACAATAGTCTGACCACTGATGTATTTCAAGATGCGTAGTGTGTGTGCAGCAGTGTTAGTCACTCGTGCTGGGACGTTTTTTGCTCCAGAAAACTAAGGTTTTTAATGTATGGTAATTCCAGACTGAATTTTACTCTGAAAGAATAAAAGTTTCCTAACTGCAAGTGATTTTTGCTGCTTACGTAGATAAAAATCTTCCAGGATGCGATTTGCTTAGTTAAAAATGTTAGTATGATCGACTCTTTAATTTCTAAATTATAAATAAATAACAACAATAGAACTTCCCGGAAAGTTGTGATAAACTGACGATATTACGCGAGTAGCAGACCCGTACGTGACTACAGCCAGAGAAAGGCTATTTTCCTTGACCGTTAGGATTTCTGGGACGAACACCCTCTCACAGCTGGGGTCATAAAATACGGTCAAACTCTTGCAAAAACATCCACCACCGCTCTTTGCCACTAGCAATTCAACGAAGTAAGCTAGGCGCAGCACTCCAATGAATTAACTTAGAAAAAAAATACTAAATATGTAATTCTATCAATACATTTTACAACACAACTTATGTTTTATTTATTTTCTGGAAAAAAAAAATATTATCATACGAATTATGTTATAAAAGTGACAAAACTCAATAAGCACATTTACGGTGTATCGTTTTCTTCAATTGTTATGTAGTAAACTAATTTCATATAATTAAATATATATTTTATAATATAGGCTACATTAAAATTTTGCACAGTTCTGATTTAAAATAATATAATGTATTAGAAATAAAAAATAATTATATTTTTTGGTATTAAAATATTTTTTAATAATAAAATTTTTGTAACAAAATACGAACACACATATATAAAACCAGAGGTCCTCTAGAATTTTGATTTACAAGTTCCAAGCAGAAATTGTTTATTGTTAATTTTATTGTATCAAAAATCATTCATATAAGAAAAAAGAATATGTATATCTCAATAGATGTAACATGAATACACCCTATCATATGCATTAAATATATTTTAAGTAATTCCTAAATAAGACCAAGTTTATTGAGTGTCGCAGTACGCAGCGTGTTTCAAAGCCCGCCGGCCGTGAAAGATCAGTACGGCCGCAGTACACTGCAACGCTCGGGCAGCTTTAATGAGGCAACTAATTATGCTAGACTCTTTATAAATATACTATCTTAAAGCTAAAAGTATAATTAAAAACATTTATTTAGACATTTTTTCTTATTGGGCTCTTCAAATCGGTGTAAATCGTATTTTTATCTGGGTGGCAAAGATAAAATAAATATATGTCGTGAATTAATCGCTTTATAACATATCTTAAATATTAAAAATTTAAATTTTTCTAACATTAATGGGCGTATTACAGTTTCTAGATTATTTTGGTAAGTTTACGGACAGTCAAAATTAAAAACTGTATAAATGGGTAGCATTTTAATGGACTGATGCAAGTTGCTGTCACCTAGGACTTAAATGCAAATTTTCGGTGATAACGCACAAGGTCTTCAGCGGTAAACATTCGGTATGTTATTAAGCATAGTCAACTCTACCACAGTACAAAAATTCAGCTTTGGACAAATTTTTCACAGGTTGTCTTGGTTTCCTGGAGTAACACGAAAGTCTACGCGGGGAAGGGCGGCTACCTGATCCGAGAAAGAAGGATAGTGCGAGATGGGAAGCGAAGATAAGAGCTGGTTGGGTGTCCGTGTTGGAGAGAGAGAGAGAGAGAGAAAGGCGATATTGTGGAAGACCTTCGAAAGATTCCCGCTAGATGGCAGGCCTCAGAGCTGCAACATTCGACAACCTCCCCTCACAGAAGCTTTCTCGCCACTAACTTGCCAAATCTCACCCGCTAGCTTATATACGTGCTGGCTGGCCGTACAGTAGTAATAAACAAGCATTTATAAAACACTTAAGCTCATTTCCAACAAATTCTGACGAATGACTGTTTTTTGTCCTGCACCAATCCCCTTAAGCCCGGGAAACAGTGGGCACTTCGTCTCCATGACAACGTTGCGTGCTCGAGAGTCGGGAAACCATCGGTGCTATTCGTTTTTTCTTCGGTACATTACAAAGCATTGTGTTAAATTTTTGTCAAAATTAATTAATTTTCATTTTATTTCATTTATTATAACTGTAAATAAGAGATTTGGTCTCATCCCCCCCCCCCCCCAATTAATACAACCGTGCGAAGCCGGATCGGGCAGCTAGTTTAATATATAATTAGTGTGGTGTCGTGTCACATTAACTACCTTTGCTTGTATTTCGTATTATTAACTTTATAAGACTCAGTATTAAAAATATAATGATCTGAAACAAATATACGGCTTTTGCTAGAATCTATTTTTCTTAACAACATAAAAAACACATGAACTTAACATAAACAATGTAATTTTGTACACTGTCATCTTCAATAAACTTACAGGTATTAAAAGTAACAGTATATAGTCTTTTTAATTAGAAGACAATAATTTCCACGTTAATAAAATAAAGAAAATAATACCGTAGCTAAGATATTACGCTGGTGTTCAAAATTTCAAATGTTCAAAGGTTCGTTAGTAATATTGTTCATGATTTAATTTAACTAACGTTAGGCGTTTGATAGCAGTTCTTAGTTCCCAGGGTTCAAACAAAAAGAATTATGAAAATTTAATGCTAATTTGGTTAGAAGCAGAGGTCTCTCAAGCCCAGTACATAAATCTTGATTTAGCCTTTAACTATTGCAGACTAAATTTCTGGTCATAACTTGCCGGTTCATCAATCTAGGTTCAGGCAGCCAAAAATAGTTGTATAATATGAATTGGTGAATAGTTAAAATCACTCAGAAGATACCAAAAAAGTTATGGACATTTACAACATCAATCAATTAATTTTTATATACTTGAGTATCTTCGGAGTAATACTTTTAATGCACAAACTTAATATCAAAAATACTTTTAGGATCTGTTGGCCTTAAGTTTAAACAGTCTTCAACTTAGATAGTTGCCTAGAGCATCCGTTAGGCCTTTAAAATTGACAAAGCCAAATTATATAAATTCTTTTTTTCCATAATTTTTGATGACCCTTCGTTTTAATCTCTACCTCCTGGTTCACTATTACATATTATTTTAAAACAATTAATACACCCAATAACATGAGTGAACATACTTTTTGAATATTGCGCCAAACAAGCTGACAACCAATCCGGTTGCTTAACTTAACTGGATGCTATAATGATTTCCATATCACAGCTAGCACAATATTACCTCTACCATACAAATTACTGTAATTTTGATTGTAACAACGAACACATAGCAGATAAAAGATTGCAAAACATGACACTAAAAAAAAAAATGCGTAGATGTACAGTTCCAAAGAGGCAGGCATTACAAGTCTGTAGTGTGGAAATGCGTTCCTTTTCTCTATGCGGTTGAAATAAAAATATTTTTTAAAAACGTTTCTGTAAGCATCTGTACCTATGTAACAGTGCAAAATGTACAAATTTACAAATATCTGTAATTTAAATGCTATTTTTGTTCCATTATCAAAAATAAATTTACAGTTTGTAGAAACGCTTATTAAATGTAAGGTTTTAACTGTTGAAAATATTGTAAATTTGCTGAAATTTATAGCAGTGTACACATTGTTTCACGCCCGACGAAATTTCAGCTTTATTAGAAGTGAAGAGGCGAGAGCAGGTCGAGTGCGGTCAAGCACTTAGTCCGGAATGGAGTGCGCAGTGCTGGGGGAGAAAGAAATTGAAAGGTGGTTTGGGGGGGAGGACGTTGATGCGAGAGGGGAAAAAAAAGGGTTCACAAAAGCTGTGGAAGGGGTGAAGAAGGAAAAGAAGAAAAAAAATGAAGACCGTCCATTAAAGTTCATGACCTCGTTTTCACGGCAGCGCATCTGGGTGCATTTCGTAAGCTCCCGCGCCTTTCCTCGGCACTCATTTACCTGAAGGCGGGACAGAAGCAGCAAGTAGTAAATTACATAAAATTATTATAAATTATCCTTCCCCCAAGAATAACCTCTTAACCCCCCTCCCTCCGACACCCCCTCAAACCATACTCTTCCAACCCACTCGTCGCTCAAAATCACACACACGTTTTGAGTCAGTGCATTCGGAAGAAAAAAAAATTTCGGCAATGTTGTTTGTCAACTACCTACTCCTTGGCTTTTGGATTGAGGCCACTTCCGTAAAAATGATAATTTGCCTGACGTTTCGGCAGGTCTTGTTGCAGCCATATCTAAGGACGATTAAAACTGGAAGTTTTGTTCATTTGTTTTAAAATTATTATATTTTTACTTGAGTGAAATTTCTTTTGGACGTGACGGGAGTAAAATTTCAAGGCCAAATTTTAATGCAAAGTTTTCGTGAAACATTGCAGATTTTTTAAAAACTTTTTCCTAACCTAATTAAAACTAAATGTATTTAGGTGGAACCGGGTTAGGGGAGAGACCTAAGTACGTCTCAGGCCGAAGCCTATACGCCCATGTCATACTGGAATTAGCCATGCAGGGAAGGGTCACATGCATCGTGTGCTGGGAGGAAATTGGCCAGCCATGGCAGCGATTAATGCCATGATTAGAGACCTGTAAAATTCGTGATTTCAAATCCCTAAAGGATAGACTCCATGATCCTCTATGCACTCGTGCAAATTACATCTGCTGATTGGTTACCGACTCGTAACACCTGTTGACTGGAATGATCGTGATTCGCTAATTCTTATGTTAAAGATTTTTCATTGGCCCAGAGTCCTTCAGATAAACTGTGGCCCAATCACTGAAGCCAAATATTGTCAAAAGTATTTGGACTCTATCCTATCGCGAAATGAATCCACGAATTTTACACGTCTCTAGCCGCTATTTGCAAGAAAATTTGTTTTTATTCAAGAACATTTTATTTTAATTACTAGTTTGAATCAGTATTGATAAACAGTGTTATATGAGTATGGTTTTAGCTGCGTAAATAAATAATTTAATAATGCTTTCGTGCTTTAATTTGGCAGGGTAATTATTTTTCACGAATTTTTATTTGATTAACTAAATCACACACCGTGTTAAAATTATGAGCCCACGAGCGTGAAAATATGTTAAGTCCAACTAAATATATGCTTGTTTAAAGAATTTATTACACATTCCGTGCGTGGAATATTAATTGTTTTTATTTTCACTTTGTGGCAGTACGGTTATAATACAAAGGATTACCGTGAGGTAGGTCCGTGCCGTTTTGTTTTCGTGTTGTTCATTCATTCGACAGCAGAAAATTATCAATGCCTATGAATGCATTGCATAATATCTATGTAGCCTACTGGCAGAATCTGTTGAACTATACTATACTCAATGATATGGTGATATTTGCGGAGCTACAAAATCAATCCATAAGACTACTTGAAAAAAACATTTAACCTATACGTTGTATAAAAATTAAATTAAAAACTAATTTATTATATCAATACTAGCTTTTATATTAACTAAAAAATGTTTATGGTGTGAGTGTTTCAACAGTGATTAATATTTATTTTTAATCAACCAATATTGATTGATCTATAATTATTTATATCCTTAGTTGTTGTTTTGAAGTGATTAATAATTTTGTCAGTTCATGTTTATTATTTATTTCTACTTTAATAATTCTTTAATATATAACATAAAAAATTCATTATTAAATACTTTAAAAATAAATGAAAGCCAAAACATCCGCGTTGTTTTATCTTGTTATTAAATTGTATATACGGTTTTGCTGAATAATACTAATTAATACTATAAATGTAGTTGGGAATAAAATTATCGAAGGTGATTTACTTTCTAAAATTGTTTAAACTCGTTAAAATTGTTTAAAAAAAGTTTCCGTATCCATCGTCACACAAGCTACGTCTACCATCAATAAAAAAACTAGCATGTTTTTTTTTTTCCGGTAGGACACCGGACAAAAGAAATCGAAAAGAGATAGAGCATACGAGAAAATTTGTTTTCAGTGTCACTATATCTTTGTCGAAAGCAGATGGAAACAGGCTATCTTCTGGCAGTCACTAGAAAGGCGTTTATGAAGTACCAGAGTTGTTGGGAGGTTGTCAAGTGAATGGGAGTAAACTGCGCTTTCGAAGTATGACTCAGAATCCAGACTCTAGTGTTTCCTCTTTAATAATTTCTCAATTTTTTTCACAAAAAAAATGTTGTTCAAATACAACTATAAAGAGTATACCAGCCTTGCAAAGCACTTCCAAACCATCAGTCGTAAATAATTTTTTTACGTGTAAACCGCGTTAGCTCTCGGTGTACGGCAGTTCCGTGGGAGTAATTTCGTGTCTGGAACGGAAGTTAAGTGGAACGGAAATGTGTAATCACGGTACTGCCATTTGTGGAAGTCTCTGAAATCTCGAAAATATGGTGGGCCTACGTGATTCATCCGTATATATATAGCTTTCATAATTCACACCACTCATAGGTTTTGAAAAATAAAACTTTAATTTAGTACTATTTCTTTAGTACTGTATGTTCTAATTTATAGTCATAAAGAGAAACAATGGCAACTTGAACAAAACCGTTAGAATTCTGTATAAATCATACTGTAGAGACACGACAAATATTTAGCCTACATAGTCGACGGCATGAAAAATAAAAGAATTTTGTGATGAAAATTCGAATCAGTTCAATAAGGTTATCAAAAGGAAAAACTGAAATGGATGTAAATACTGAAATAAATGTTACCTATCTATACTTATCAATGTTAAATAACTGAAATAATCTGAAACTATACAAATGGAAATGAAATACAACCACATAAACCGAAATGAATCGAAACCTTATTGATCAAACAAATTTACTTGATACAATACAAATGAAAAGATTTCTCCCGAAATGTAATTGATTAAATAAAATGAAGTAAAATTACATGATATATTGTGTTGAATTTTTTACATACTGATTTCTGTCGTTTGAGCAAAAAAAAAATAAACATACATATATTTATTGTTAAAATATGTGTCTTAAATGTTTCAGGTTAATTTATAGTTAGAGTAATGTCATAGAAGTGTAAGTTCTCACGTGTGTACCTGAGCACACGCTGCCTATTCTCAAAGTACTGTCTCGCGACGAACCTGCAGCCAAAGTTTCCCGGTGCATTTCCAACTCGCGCAATCACACGACAGCGCGAGTGCGCTGGAAGTACAGCAAGGGCGACTGTCGCGTCCCTAGCGCCTGCAGGGTAGGCCACCGACCTGCCGCGGCAGTGGACCGGTAAACGGATGTCCGGGCGTGGTCGAAGTTACGGTCGTGCGCTCGTGACGATTTTCCCGGCGTGGCCCAGCTCGCAACACACGGTGCTAGGCATTGCAACCCAAGAGCTGTGACGAACAGAGATATTACAGTCAACATTTTCATTCTACTGACCGAGCCACGTAACAAGGAAAAAACTGAATTCATTAAAAGTTTTTTTTGTGGTAGGTACTCCTACAAAATATGTATTTGCAAACCATTTGATAGGACATAGTTTGTAATAATACAAGAAAAAATTGTAATTTTTTACAAACATTGCTACACCATTATTTTTGCATGTATGTAGTACGTTTTTGAAACAATACTAATTATTTCTTGTCGAGCTTACAAAAGTTGTCGCAAAATGTTAAAGTTGATTGATGATATTACATTATTTTTTTTTAAAACCATATAACAAATAATTGAATATTCAAATAGCTGACTTTATTTTGTTTTATTACGCATATTAATGTGCGCATTTAATACTGGAAAGCTATTCAGATAACTGTTTACGAATAACTTTTAAATAATGTAGTTACTGGGACAATCGAGTGCAACTGAGGTCATTTTGACGTGACAACGTCTAATAAATCGATGAACGCCAGCTGCACGCACGAAAAAGTGTCCCTTAACGCACATTTTCCCACTACGCTGTGTCCCGTTACGCTCATTGTACGCTTGCGCCGCATCTATCTCTCTTCCACTCGATTGGAACAACCATCGATTTGACTTTTCAATCCTGTTTTCGTCGTTTGAATTATTAATATTATGTAATTTAACGATAGTCCACCGATTTTCAGCACAATCGGTACGGTTATTTAAAAGTAATGTTGAATTTTCAAATAAGTTTTTGTACGAACAACGGTGTTTTACAGTTACACATAATAATTCAAATTACACCCGGGATGTTTTGCACAGTGTTTTAAAAAAATATTGTAACACATTATAAATAAGTTTGGTGTATTTGGGATGCGTATTTGTTATAAAATCCTATTATAAAAACGAAATAATATTATTTCCCTACGGTACTTCATCTACGGTGACGGACGCGAACTGAACGAATATAGCTATCTATCCGCTTCCGCGACAACCAGGCAATAGTTAATTCATATTTTCCTTTGTCTATCGCGAGGGGCGTTATTATTACTGAATTATAAATAAAATTTCGTGCCCGGGGCCACAATTGCATATCATTTTGATCACTGGAAGACAAAAACGTAAAATATTCTTGACGAATTTTAATCTCGGCCCCAGCGCACCACGAGCGTCTGGGTTGGAGATTAAAGCCGAAATTCCTTCTTAAACTTAGTAATACTTATTTTATTAACTGCAAGGGCATTTTTATTAAATTCTACGTTTAATTTCACTACAAACAAACTTCGTCGTTAAATGTGTAATCGCAAAAAAGCGTATAACATTTTCGACGATCTTGAAGTTAAATAGCAAACATGTATAAAAGTTATAGTTAAAATAATCTGTTCGTTAAAGTAATAAACATATTTGAATTATGAGTGCCAATAAAAGTAAATTTATCAATTAAATTGTAGATTTCATTTCACTCCTTTTTTGTATCCATACAAAATAGTGATAATTCAATAAAAATCATTCATTTTTATTCATAAAAGTATGCAATCATTTCATCAATGTTTTGTTATGACGTTGTCACGTTAAACTATCATCCGTAAACCGACTTTACAGACAACCAATTTTTTTTTTCTGTAGCGATATAGTTGCTTTCGTGTAAATGTACAAATTTACAAATATCTAGGATATTGATGATTATTTTGATTATATTTTACAGTACAGGTCATTTAGGTAAAAACCACTGAAACAAATGGGCGTGGCTGCCATGCGCGTTATGAGTCAAACATCACAGATACCTAGATGGATAGTAAATTTGTAGGGTACACAAAATATTTTTAACACGTGCGTACAATCGTACAAGTATACAAACGTACAGGCGAGTGTAAGAGTGTAAAGCAATGTGTGCAAGTATCATTTCGGAAGTATTCAAGTGAGCAAGTGATCGATTGCGCAAGTATGCAAGTGTGCTATAAGGCAAACGTGCTATCAAAGTACGCAATTAAGGTTCACAATTTTGACAAACACGGTGACCAGAAACACGAAGAGAGTCTTTTTCTCGTAGATGTCACACACTCTGCTTTATTCTTCATTCCCCCTCTCCGTCTCGCCATTCGAACTTCTCCATCCTGAGCGCGTCACTTTTTTCGTTTTACGTTACGCTCTGATGAGTCATCGCATCAACTTACTCTACCGGTTGTAAAGAAGTTTCACTTCTATAATCATTCTTAGACCCAAACTTCAAAATACCATAATGAGTTGCGTAAGCAGTGATTTATTTCAATCATTTCTCACAGGCATTCAGACAGACAAAAAAAAACATTTCTAACGTTCGACCTAATCTTCTAAAAGCGAAAAAAAAATAATATGGCACTTTATTTTTTATTTGTCTAGATATTTTGTCTAATTTTGACTTTATTACGTCTTATTAATGAAATTATTGAAACCGCGAAT
Organism: Bacillus rossius redtenbacheri; assembly: GCF_032445375.1. Taxonomy (NCBI): domain Eukaryota; kingdom Metazoa; phylum Arthropoda; class Insecta; order Phasmatodea; family Bacillidae; genus Bacillus; species Bacillus rossius. The sequence goes on from NC_086333.1 coordinate 61,586,604, forward strand.
TTTTTTCCAGTCGCTAGGTATCTTTTGCATGGTATACCTTCAATCCAGTTTATTGCTGTCACTTTATCAACAGTTAGGGAAAATGTAGGCACATAGAATTATACTTCCTCTAAGGGTCTAATTATTTATTTTTCTCAGTGAACCATTCTGTAAAATATCTAAACTCAAATTAAGAATTAATAACGTTCTTAGACATGCAATGTAAGACATTAACTTATACAATTGTATGGCACATTTACTTTGAATCCACCTTTCCTCTCAATAATTTATTTATGGAAGAGTTAGGTGCATATAAAATGTACCAAATTTGAATGGGAAAATTTCCCCTGCATTTGTTAAAATTGATAACTAGGGCATTGTTTTCATCACCAAAAAATAATCTGATAGCTCAATAGACTGCAAAAAGTTACGACTGCGCTATAGATTGATCTCTTGCAATTGGCGGTCGTTTGCAAGAGAAGCCATCGTCCTGTTTGGCAGGACATGTTTGTTTTTGCACTGGATAGCTATGATTGGTGTGCCGACAGTAACATGTACCCAGCCAACCTCAAAACACAGAAAATGGGCTGCTATGTTTTAACACACAGCAGGTCTGAAAACCTTTTTGCGAAAAGTATATGGTAGTACAGTGTAATTTTTCCTTTAAATGGAACATAAATAATCATGCGAAATTACATAGATATCTGTAAATTTGTACATTTACATCAAATCAGCTATATCACGGCAAAATACTGGGTTCAGATTCTTACCCGGTGATTTATTATTTGTATTGTATCAGTTCTTCTAACAGTTGAATTTATTTCTAAACCTTTCCTTGAATAGCTTTTAGTATCTACGCTTATATTAATAAATATAATAAAATAAAAATATTAAATATTCGATTATCTTTTTTCGTGGTTTCAAAAAATTAGGATAAATGTAACACCATTTTAAATATAAATTTATGTGCCAATTTTCGCAAGAAATACTCGGTATTATCTCGAAAAACGTATTTCATTTATGCAAAAATATCCATAGCCATGTGTTGTACAAAGTTACAATATATTTCTTGTAGTATTACAAACTACACTTTGGGAACTGATTTTCCAAAAAAATCTAAAGTACAGAAGATATTTTTTTATGTGTATTAATAGCATACATTTCATGCTGAGGAATATTAATCGATTTTTTTTTTTACAGAAAAATCTCGGAAATCGCTTCTGTAACAGGCGCTTTGCCCATTCTCGAACATACTGAGGAGTTCGAAAGTGGAAGAGGGGTGTTTTATGTTACGAGGAACAACGAGAAAGACTGGGAAAAAAGGGGGCAGGGGGGGGTAGTTGGAAGGAGGGGGTGTCGGACGGAGTGGAGCAAGGGGTAGCGAGTCACGCGCATGACTGCATTACCTCCAACAACTCGGTTATCGGAGGACCGTGCGCCCCGCTGTGGGGGTCGATTTCCAGTGCACTGATTCAATAAACCGAGAGACCTCCGTCGCTGTGTACCCCCTTCGTGGTACCCAACCTCCTTCCTTTCCCCTACCCAATCCCCCCAATACGCCACAGCACAAGGAAGTGGGGACTATGAAAAAAAAAAAAGCAGATACAACATTGTGTGCAGGGCTCTCCTTTTTTTTTTATTGGCGCGTAGTGACTTTTAGTGACGGGATGCGATCACACGGTTGGAGTACTTTGCGATGCTGCGTTTCTCTATGTACGGGAATGTGATTTCCTTGGGGCAGTACCGGAGTGCACCTTCCTTCGCGGATATATATTCCCTCCCCTCCCCCCATCTTTTTGCCTTTCTCTTCAAGATGGCTGTCCATGGAAAGCGACCTCCCGCAAGGTACCTACTCGTGACCCCACAATCGAGGGACTTTCCGAATATAAGTTTCGTCGTTTTTTTTTCTTTAAGTGAAACTTCTTTGCTGATAGGGCTACAATTTTCGAGCGTTACGAAAATTCCGATCGCATGACGGGAATAGTTGGGTACGTGGTGGGGAAACCGGTAGAGCAGGAGAGTGCGTCAGCGGCGACGCCACTCCAACTTATGCACTAGCGGTCGAATGGGAAGACGGGAAGGAAGGGGGATAGGTACGTAGCGGAGCATGCTGTATGCTAGTTGTAACGACCTGAAGGGAAGGCGGCAGGGCGAGAGGTAGAAATGACGCAGCAGTGATGCTACGGAATTCTCGTAACGCTGCTTGTGTTTGTCGACTCCACAGTTTTAGTAACGGCTAACGATTGAAGCTACCATATTTATTTTATTTTATTTAAAGTATCTACAGTTTATTGATTCGCGTTGAAAAGAGTTACTGATTTGTGCAATTAACTATACAGGTTTCCTTCATTTTTTTTGTGTGAATAGAATGATTGAAATTGTAAATAATTATCTTTATCTATACCTAATTATCTAGAAGTTTCTTCTATCGCGCGTAGACTCCACGCACACACTTTTTTTCTTCACAGCAGAGCTTTATTATAATCAGAAAAATGCAATGTCAAAACAAAATACATTCGTTTGGCTATATTACCACGCAGTTTCCACCGACAGTGATACGTTCCGTCGTAACGTGAAATCGATTTCAAAGAAACCCTTCCTAATAAAAAAAAGAAACAATAATTCCCCCAGAGATTTCAGGAAGTTCTTCACAGCTTTTTGAACGTCTTCGTCGGTAACACCGGTCCCGAGAGCCCAATCACAGCGGCCCGAAGACACGCGCTTCCATTGGTGACCCGCATTTGGAACACGTTCTTCCTGCCGTGCTCGGGGCTCGTTGGTCTACTGCTTGTCTCTGCTCTCCTGAGCTCTGCGCATGCGCAGTGGATCCTCGGTTCTCGCTCCTCCCGTCGTGAACTCGGGTCGGACTGGCTTTCGTCATGGCGATGTGTTTTCCCACTTTGCTATCTACGTAAGTCGCTTCCCTGTGGGAAAAAAAAAATATGAAACTAATTTTCGGGAAGTCCTTCACACTTCCGTTTGCCCTTGTTTTGTGCAAATGGATTTCGGAAAGACATGAATAATGACCTCTGAAAACGACATTAGCAAGGTGGAACAGGTTGTCAAACTTTTATCTTTTCAATAAAACGTTTCACTCATTTCGTTTCATTTATGTTGAAAAAGTTAAGTCAATAATTATACTCAAAGCAACTCAAGTTTCTAATATTTTTTTTAACTATAATATTTTTACGTGCATGTTTGTGTTGAAACGTCGTTACAATCTTGTTAAATTTAATTATATATGCTAATCATGGTAAAATTAAACGCGAATATGTTTACTTAACAAATTATACCATCATCAAATGTAAGCTACAAAACGCTTTTATAAATGCCGACGTTTATTTACCTGAAAGTACACAAGAATTATTCATATTCTTACACCCGCATTTTCACGCATATACTTCACTTCCGGTTTGGGCCAACCTGGTGATGTCACTTCCGGGGATGGGTACGTACATTTTTGATCTGGGCCTAAGTTTCACACATCAGCGGTTACATGCTCGAAATTACGTGATCGAGATTTTACTTTTCAGAAGCATGAAATTGATTTTCCCATTATTGACGTAGCTGACCTGGCCTGAAAAAAAATCTCTTTACTTAAGTTAAGATTTCCTGGAGCTGCAGAAATAAAAATCAGAAAATATAACTTAAAAAATTCAGACTCTCAAATTTGGTGAATTTTAGATTAAAGCGTTTACAATGATAGTAGCTGTGAAATTCCCAGAGATGTATTTCCTTCTTAAATTTTATTTTACTACTAACGCTTTCTAGAAAAATGATAGAAATTGAGTTAGCCTTGGAAACAGATCTCTTTCTTCAAACTAGGTTTTTAAGAAAGCTTAGTTATGATCCTAAAGACGCCATTGAAATTACTTAAGTTATGACATAACATTTTTAATTAATTAGAACAAAATATTACTTTATTAAAATAGAGAAACACACTAAGAGAGTCTCCCAGACCAAAATTGTATTCTTTTAACTGTATTTTAAAAAGATATAGTCATTCCCAAATACTAGTTTAATACAAATCACCAATGACATCACAGTAAAAGCTATTTTTAGTAGACTTTGCTATTTACTTCAGGAATTACATTTGATTATACTCTATTATTTAACGTACCCGAAATTTTTAATTAAATTATAAAAAAAATGTGATGGACTTAAAACTGTTCTATCTCACCCTTAAATCTCCTTTATTTAATTATTATGTAAATAATGAGTAAAATACGGAGTTAGCGACTTGTAGTTAATATTTCGTGAACGTTGGTGCAGTGTATTTTGACTCAGTCACTTTTCAAACAAATTTTGGAGCTTTACTTGGTCGTGATGCTAATCAAAGATATCAAAACATCGATGGTAGTTTCTCTTTTGGGTGACAGAGTCGACAACGTTCGGAATGGCATGTACAAGAATTTTACCGTAAATGTTCGAAAGTTCTTTGAAACTCATAGCCGTAACTGTAAACTGAAGGGGAAAAAATTCGCAAATTGCGGGGCATACATTCGATGGGCGGCAGGAAATTCCAAGACAAGAAATTTTTTGTTTGGGGAACAAGTGTCCGGAAACGCAACCCTACAAAGTAACACTCGTGAGAAGTAGCGAGCACATTTGAGTTTGGCGGACTTCAGGGATCTACCCCACCCACCGGCTGGAAGGACAATATCGCGGCGCGGTGACCTTGGAACGCTCCAGAGGAAGCATGTGGCGACCAGGACACATAAGGTGAAGGCGCGACCTGGGAGATTCACTTCGGGATGAGACTCGGTGTGTTGGTAGTATACCTTTTAGGGTGTTCACCCTCATAAAAAATTGGTTGTCTGTAAAGTCGGTTTACGGACGATAGTTTAACGTGACAAAGTCATAACAAAACAATTATGAAACAATTTCATACTTTTATGAATAAACTTGAATAATTTTAATTTTAATAATAAAAGAATAAATACTTGAAATTATACTAGTAATCAGATTTTTAAAATGCAAGAATAATTAAACTTTATTGCCGAAATTGTTGTTGTAATAAGCAATGAAAACCACATTAACTTTTCACTTCACTTTATAAACAGTCGACGAAACAGTTCACGTGTAGATGAATTGTAATTAATTTTAAAAACTGGCGTTTAGCTATAAAGTTTAAATATAATTATGAACAAGTTTTCATATAAATAACTGTAATCAAATATCTATTATCAATTATATGAATCACCATAATTTTTAGTCAATTGTAACATAACCTATTATTACTGCACTCGCCGACAGCGTAACGGAACACAGCGTAACGGAACAATGAGCATAACGGGACACAGCGTAACGGGACACAGTGTAACGGAACAATATGCGTGACGGGACACTTTTTCGTGCGTGCAGCCGGCGTTCATCGATTTATTAGACGTTGTCACGTCAAAAATTATAAAGTACGCTGGTCAGCCAATTCAGAGAGAGAAAAAAAAATTTTAAATTTAAGCACAGTTTATACACCAGTTAAGTTTAATATTGTCCTGAGCCCACCAAAATTCAAAAATATCAACGCTACTGTTCACGATTGTAACTTTGCAATGAATACATTCCCGAGGAAACATTTTATTTTATTTTTGGCAGTAATTGCATGTTTTGCAGTTCCCTGCCACCCGTTAAAATTATGCCCCTGGATTGGTGAACCTTCTGTATTAAGTTCAAATTTTCATGTTTAAATATATACCGTTTCCACTCATTAAGCGCAAAAAAATTTTAGACACATTTCTGTGATGTTTCGGAAACATTATAATGATTCATAAATGTTAAGATGTTTTTCTTAAATATGTTTTAACAATTTTGTGCGCTGTATGGTGATTACAGTGAATATATTTTAAAGGTTAATTAACCTTTTGTTTAAGTAGCTGCACATCTAAAATTAATTCACATGTGTGTTTCATTCAATTTCATCTTGTTTACGATGGACTCAACAATTAAAGATAAACGTCTTGCGATACGATTCAAGCTTGTTTTGTTATCACAATATTAACGTTATTTGTCATTTAGATCAAAGAGTGGGGTGTATATATAGTAAAATGTTTTCATTAATTAACAATTGCGGTGAGAAAAATTAATGCATGGTAATACATTCTTTTTTGGATGAATAAGGAAAAAAAAACAAGTACACCTCAGAGAAAACGGATATAATTAAGTGATTTAATGAGATTAATCAATGGAAAATATCTTACTTATATTTCCATTTACAAAATACATAATGATGAAATCAGCTTAGTGCATTAAAAAATTTCTTGTTGTAACATTTTGGCCTTTGTAACCAAATCCAAGTGTGTGTGTGTGTGGATTTTTTTCATTATTGTAATTTGATATAGACGCTCATGCATATCTGTTTCGATGAAGTAAAGTTGAATCGATGTAGACAACGTTTACATAGTCCACCGACTTCGGGGTAAATGACAAAAGTATGCCAAAAAACAGTGTTTTTTTTTTAACACTCGTAACTCAACATTTACCTCACTTGTCTTCAAATTGCTCCTTTTTTTATTTAGTGAAATATAGTATATTTTAGTACGTGATGTAAAGCAAATTCTCGCCTGTATTACGTGTTGGTTGGCTGCATCATCTCTCTGCTGTTTTCATCTGTGTGGTATGTGTTTTAGTACTCGTTTGATATGCACCCAAAAGTAACATTTTTCTTTTTTTAACAAAGTAAACTAAAATGAAACAAAAATTATAAAAATATTTGTATGAAATTATGTCAAAAATACAAATATTCTCATACCTTTAAAATTATGAAACTTAAAGCTGCAAAATGATGTTCGAAAATGGGAAATTCACCAAATTATTTTAACCCAGAATGAATTATGGCAGAACGATATCCCAAGTGAAGCTTCACTGAAGTTGTGACCACCTGGTTCGGCAAAAATAACAAAACTTAATTAATGGGTGCGAGACCACCAACCGCACTTCATGTGAAAATCAACATTTCAATTAGTCACTTCAACGATGAAACATTTTAAATAATTCAATTCAACGACAGAAATAAACTGTTTAGTGCACGATGGAGGTTCACAACGATTGTTACAAACATGCAACGGAAACCTCGCAAAGAAACTTACAGTTTTCTGACTGACTACTTTATTCGTAATTCTTCCTCACAACTCGCCCCACCCCCCCTCCAATTACACCATCGATGGCTTAACTCCACTCCACTTTCGTTGAGCTGTTACCTAAACGTACCCTACCGGTGGGGCGAAGTTTCACTTATAAAATTTCCGATATTGCACAGCTTGTGTCACGCGTAGAAAGATGAATTAGGCCGGAATTAAAACTACACAAGAAACTCAAGTGCAGAAGCAAGAAACAAACATTTAACGCAAAACAAAATCACGGTCGTTTATAAAGCACGAAAGTTGAAGCCACCATTGACCCTAATGGAATTGTAAAACAGTAGAAAACTAATAATCTCACTGAGTTTTTCTGGTGAAAATTATGTTTTTAGGTAGATTTAAAAGAAATTCAACCTATTGTAGCCGTTACCATGGTGGGACTTTAGGAAATGTTTTATATATTTTTCGTTTCATGGTCCATAGACCCCAAAACCATCGTCAACTCAAAATTGTATATGTATATATAACTATTTTTTGGACACGATAACTGTCGCATTTTTTTCACAAATCACTTACCAAAACATACATATAATCTAGTAGTAGAAAATCTCGACCGAGTTCGTTTATGGGCTGTATCCTAACATAGGGGTAAAAATTGGGAATGTTTAAAAAAAAAAAAAAAAAACAGAAAAATCGCTGTAACTCCCATGATAGGAAAATATCACATCCGTTCGAACGTATTATAACTCGTAAGTGTAATACCAAAATCTCTTGGCTGAAGAAGTTTTTTATTCGACAAACCATAACTGTAAGGACTTGAAAAACAGGAGTTCAAGGACAAAAAAATTCATCACTCCTTTCGTAGGCATAACATTGAATTCATATGTATTGTGTATTAATTTAATAATTTTTATCCAAATGAAGTCTAAATTTTTTTTTGATTTGACGAAACATTGCTGCAAGAGGTTGAAAAAATAAGAGGTAGAATTTAAAAAAAATTCATAACTCCCTTAGTATGTACACAATCAAATATATTCATATTGTTTGTAAATATTATAGTTTTTGTTTAGAGATTTTATCTGAAACAATTTTTGATTTGGCGAACCATTGCACCTAGGGGTTGAAAAAATTATTATCTACAACTTTCGTCTGAAATAATTTTTTATACGACCAAGGGGTGGAAATAACAAGGGTAGAAAGACAAAATATCATTACTTTTTATTGATAAACTATGAAATCCATTATAATTTATTGTAAAACACCTTAACTTTATCTAAAACCTTTGGCTGAAATAATTTTTGACTAAATTAACTATTATCTCAAGAACAGGGATTGAAATAAAAAAAAAATACATTAAAAATTTCTTAGTATCAAATTCTTAGGAATTTATTAATAATCATATTAATGTTACCTTAAACCTGTGCCCAAAAACATTTATATGACGACGTGTTAGTGCAAGGAATGAAAAAGTGTTTTAACATCAAAAATTTTGAACAACTATCTTAGTAGGCATAAAATGAAATTCGTTAAGACCTTCAATGTTGGATGCGTTAAGTCACAACGTTGAAAATATTTTAGCTACATGGATTTCAAAAAAATGTTAAATCGTTATTTTTTTTTGCGAACAAATAGGATGGTATGTAGGCTACATTAAGTTCTTAAAAAAAATCCAGGATTTTATAGAAGTATCCAAAATATTTCCAGAAGAAATAGGTACTTCAAACTCTACCTACGTGTAGGCTGTGCCAGAAGGGATTTTTTTTTCTCGAAAAAGTTTAATATTCTTAATAGTCTGATTTGAAAACGACATTTGCTTTCACTGTGCTGTAGCTTATTTAGTAAAAACTTTATACGAATGTTAAAGAAAACGAAATCGTAACTTATTTGTACATAACGTCTACAACTTTTAAAGTTTCCGAACTATTCGCTTAAAATATGAAAGGCGAACGCAAAACGAAACGCAGAAGGTTGATAAAGTTGTCCGATACTTGCGTTGCTGGTTTTGCGTCTTGCGTACATTATAAACGGGTGTTAGAATTTTTTTTATTACTTTATGCATCTTCAAGTTCGATCTCACACACCATTAAAGGTTTTTTTTTCTGGTCATTACTTTTATTAAAGGCTATTTTTGAAATATTTACACGATACCTACTTTGCATTTTAAAATATATTTGCTAAGCGTAACACCATGAGTGTTACAAGCCGCATAAATAATTGTAATAACAAACACTTGCACCAGTTTTAACAGCCATTATATTTTACTTAGTGAAAATCTGTTTAAAATATCGGTGACAAAATAACAAATTCAAGGGAGCTATCGGGTGGCAATTTCAAAAAGAGTACTCAAATAATATTAATGACAATAAAATGAAAAAAGAACTATCAACCTGGTGTGTGAGACCAAGTCTTAAGAGGCGTGTTTGTGTCAGTGAGGCAGGATGATAAGTGCGACGCTCGGTGGTGTTTCTAGCGCGTTATCGCCTCTAAGTGCAAGGCTCTGAATTGGCGATCGTAACATTATATGGCGGAGAAATGAAAATCAAGGTGTAATTCAATCCCTTGAGTATAATTAATAATCTGTAATACGAAAACAGAACTACCCATCCGACCTCAGCGCACTCTTAAGTGCATTTAGTAAACAGACACCCCGCTCGGATTACTTGAAGCAGTTTTCGAATTGCGTGGCTTCTACTGAAGCTCTGTTCACCTCACCTTGTGAGTTTGTCCAGGTATAGACCGTCCCCAAGCTCATATTGCAGCACACAGCTGATGGCGCGCGATGTTGCCAGATCTCTTAACACATTACGAATAAGTTCAGGGGGATGTACTCGTTTGGAATCCTGAGTGCACGAGAAGCATTTTAATAATCCATTCATAGTGATTAAAAATGTTTTAGGCCTGTACGTACCATCACGCTCATAAATATTTAATAAATAACCTATTTTTAACTTGAAACAAGAAACATTTCACACGATTTCATACATAAATTGTAGTGCTTATTCGACAAATGGATAAAAAAATATCCAGTACCTCAAATGAAAGATACTTATCATATTTGGAAACAGCGCACGCTGAAACAAGGACAGCGCTATCGGCAGTCGGTTAGTCAGTGTTTGTTAGAGAGAGAGAAAGCGCCCGTTTGCTCCCACGCTGCGATCTAAGAGTGGGACACTATAGAGGGGGGGCAACCAGGTTTGTTGCGTAGTTTATGAACCAGGCCTCACCCCCTTGATTAGGATTCATATCATGGTTCGTACCCTCTTCTGCAAGTTTTTAAGGACCATTTTGATTCACCGCCTTCACCACCATCAAGAGGTATAAAACTATATCACAAAATCCCTCGAGAAAACAACAACGTTGAATAAAGTTCAAGCACAAAAAAATATATATATTGTTGATTAGTTTGATTCTTGTAATCCATGAAATTCGCAGCCCTGACATTAAATTCTACCAATTGTTGTGGGGTTAGGGGAAGCTTTTTTTTTTCACAGATGAGAGAGCCACACCCGAAGTTCCCCGAAGGTTGCTTAGCAAATAACTTTTTTAATATGTAGCTATCCAGGGCTAGGAAACCGTTCACATGATTTCACGGTATCTTTAATGTAGCTATCCTAAACCAAATCAACCGTCCGCGATGTTTTAAAGTATTTACAATGTAGCTAACCTAACCTAACCTAATTGACCGTTAGTTATCATGAGTTGTCCAAAATTAAAAAATTAAAAAAAAACCGAAGATGCACGATCGGGCGTTCGGCTCTCTCGTCTGTGAAGAGAAGGCTTCCCTGGGGTTAGCCACCTACCTCGTGGCGGCTGCGGCGGCGGCTCTCCGGAGGATCTACTGGTGGTCTCGTCTGTCGACCGGTCGACCAGCCGCGGCTCTGGGCGGGGTCTGCCCAGCCCCCCGTCGTGCGCGGTGTCCTCTCGACCATGGTGCCACCTCCGCCCCCACCCCTCTCCCAGGGATCACTGTCGGATGCGGGGAGCCGGGAGGTCGGCGGGAGGGGACTCCCTCTGGAGCAGAAGGGCGGAGCACAAAGTGCAGAGCGCGCTGGGAGGTGTGGTGCAGGTAGAGAGACCCCGGAAATTTCAGCGGGCTCATTTGAAATTGTCATTCGTCCCCCCGCCATCTTTTGATTTTCCATTATTACTATTATTTTTATTAAATATTCATCCCAATGTTTGGCATGTCAAGTCATGGATCATGTCTCCCTGACCTTCTGTACCTTGTCGCAAACAAACCAATGGCGGCTTCAGGATGACTTTTCTGGAGAGGCTATCGCACAAAGAAAGGTCGTAGTTGCAAAAAAAAAATGAAAGTGGTCAGATATTGGCCTTGGAATATTATTTACAAATTACAGGTTTCAAATACAGTACCTTAGTAGCTCCATGCAACTTTTGATGAGATAAAAGTTTAACATAAAAAAATTAAATATTTAAGTAAACGTAGGCCTAAATATACGCTAATCAATAAAATTGGTCTCGGGAGGGGCTATTGCCCCCACCCCTTCTGTAGCCGAGCTTGAAACAAACATTTACCAACAGGCTCTAGCTTGTAACCGCCGCGACTACAGCTGACATGGTGGTCACACCAGTTCCACAAGTGTTGACTTCAGCAAAGTAGCCGAAAAAACTTATGTCCTACGACATGTCAAACGGAAAAAAAGTTTTACACAGAAGATTTTTCTGTAGGCGGTATCAAATTGTTTGAAAATTGCAAGATGGCGAGGCGTAATCCACCTTAACGGTAAGCTCAACTCCGAACATTTTTTTAAAATGTTTTTGCGCCGTCTCGTATTGGTCCAACGTTACGCGCCGAAAGCAGTCTAAACCAATAACAAACCTGCAGCAGCTGAACTTCTGAGTCAGACTCGAGTCGTTCAAGACTCGAATGTTTTCCATTAAGGGCTCCGCCTACCCGGGCACACTTACGGTGTGCAGAGCTTCAGGAAAAAAACGCGATTTCAAAACATCTCAAGATATCCGAGAAGAGTCTGTATACGAAAAGCATTTAAGAGTTCCTTGAGGGCCAAAAAGTAATTTTGATCTCGGATTAAGTTATTAAATTGTAGTTTTAAAAAAGTTAAAATGGCTAAAACGCATGTTTTCAGAGTAATTTTTAGGTGTAAAACAACCAGTACAGATTCTTGAAAGCACTTAAGGGACTTGTATTACACATTTATCTTAATTTCCCAGCCATATAATGTTACGGTCACAGCTCAAATTTCACAGTTATCCTGTGACGACGAGAATACTGCGCGCCAGTTCAGAGCCTTGCGCTTAGAGGCGATACAGCGCTAGAAGCACCAGCGAGCGTCGCGCTTATCATCCCGCCTCACTAATCACATACACCCCTGGCGAGGCGGGCCCTTTAAGGACACCGGTCGATGAACGAGTGATTTGAGACTCGACGAAGCGCAGAAACACCGAGTCTAGCCTGCAGGTCGTTGAACCCACGAAATTCCCTGGTTTCTGGGTGTAGGTGAAGGATCGTCGAGACTGGATGCCGGTAAGGGAGAAAATCTGAAGGAAGCGCACGGGGGGAAAGACCCAAGAGCGTAAGCAGAATTTCATCTTTCTACGTGAAACACAAGATACAAACACCCTCGCTTACACGGTCGGATTGTGCGATTATGGAAATTTTAGAAGTGAAACCGCTTCGCAAACGGTAGGGTAGCCTACGTTTATTTATTTATTTTATTCATACATTAAATGAGATCCTGCAAACAGACGTAGTCAAAAATAGGCTGGCGCAATACAAATATAAAACAAATACAAACAACATAAATATGGAAATAAAAGGAAACACAAATAAACAAAAGCGAAAAAATTCAAATGCGAAGTGTAGGTGCGGATATCCAAGCAATCATTTACAACACATTGAAAATACTACCACAAAATAAATAAACACAAAGTAATTCACTGTTAATTTCACATTCAAGATACATGTAGCCTACTCATAAAATATCATCTATGGAAATTAATGATTTATATTACTACAAGTGTATTAAAATATTTTTTTACATGCTACTGTATTATTAAGTCAATAATACTAATTTTATGAGGATTCATAAAAGGATCTAACGAATTAATACTATTAGTAGTACTAGCCACACAACGCATAAGCAATTTATATGACCGTATTGAAGTAAATATCAAATTATTTCTGTGACTGTAGGCTGGAACTTTCAAGGATGTGTGCTCTTTTATCTCTTTACAGTCATATATTGAAAAAAAATTCTTAATGATAAAGTACGCATCGAGGGCAGAACGTCTAGCTTTAAGAGAGTAAGTATGATATTTTTGTAACATTTCATTATAGTTAAACGTTACATCTTTTTTAGTGAAATTTTTCTAAGATTATTAAAATAACTTTAATTTGTATGTTTTCTAAACGCTTAGGCCCTGTTTCCGTGAAATAGCTCCAAACTACAGAACCACCTACTAATTTTGATCTTATGAGGGCATAATAAAAACATAATAGGGAATCACTAACGTTATCATATTTAGTTATGTACCTTATCAAGCCCAGGGAACGGGATGTTTTACTAATCTGTCAATATGTTGATGAAAAAGTATACTTGAATCTAGAAGAACTCCAAAGTCATATATTTCGGTTACAGGCTTAATTTCAATATCTTTCAGTGAATAAGTGCATAAATGTTTTTATTATTTTGTAAATATTATACAATTTGTTTGGATAAGGGTTTAACAAAAACCGAAGAATGTAACTCTCGGGAGTGGAGTGCTTGATTGTGAAGTGTTTGAGGGGGCAGTGGGTAGAACTAATTTTCCAGCAGTTTGCTTTCAAATTATTTTCATATCTTGCACTGCAAAAAAAAAAAAAAAAAATTGTTTTGTAAAATGGAAAAGAAATATTTATGTAAAATTACAGATATTTGTACAATTTTACATTAACGTGAATACCACTGCTTCACAAAAAATAGTGTTCGCAGTAATATTGGGTTATGATTCTTACCTGGGCATTTATTCTTTGTATTTCCTCATTACCTCGAATAGTTGAAAGTTATTTGTAAACCTTTCGTTCCCTCAATAGCTTTCCAGTATTAACTGCGCTCATTAATAAGTACAATACTTGCCAACTTTTGACGATAACCCCACGATAAGTTCAATACTCTGGAACATTCCTGCCCGTGGTTACACAAGTCTCTGAACTATTTCAGGGAAACATGTTCAACTTTTGCTTGCGGTTACATGCAGACTGAACATGTTTCGTTCGAGGCCATTTCTCATTAAAAATAAATAGTTTGGCAAAGTAGTTCAGAACGGGTCGTTACCACAACGCCGAACGTAAAATAACGCCGAATACCATAACGCCGAATGCCAAGTTGACCGCAATGCCGACAGCTAGAAAACTGCTGTGTACCACAACGCCGAAATACAGTAACGCCGAAAAATGTTGCTGGGGGAAGGGGGGGGGGGGGCACAGGAGCAAAATGAAAAACAACTGGATGAATTTGTGTGTTAACCTTACCTAACCTAACCTATGTGGCAGTCCCGCAATGACATTTTTCGGGGTTAATGTATTTCGGCGTTGTGGTAATTCGGCGTTGTGGTAATTCGGCGTTGTGGTACACAGCAGTTTTCTAGCTGTCGGCGTTGTAGTCAATTTGGCATTCGGCGTTATGGTTTTCGGCGTTATTGTACGTTCGGCGTTGTGGTATTTCGGCGTTGTGGTGCGTCCCCGTTCAGAACGACATCTCTTCTACATAAGCCTCTTGATTGGCTGTTGAGTATAGATAGTATAAACATTTATTTGAGAGAAATTCAAGATGGAGAATGTCCCTGGCACAAGTCTAATAGGGCCTACTTTACCGACTGCAACGAAAGTATCGAGAGGTGAATATTTTAATGGTTTTAAAAATATATATGCTGACGGTAATTCTCTAACAGAGATACACTTGTTCTAATAAATAGTATCCACAACACATTCATTCGATGACAGTAGACAGTCAGTTTTGGAGTTGAAAACACTAAGACCACCTGCCGTGTGACCGTACAATTTCGCTTTTGTGAACATGTTTACTTAAACATGTTCACTTGAAATGGTTCGGCGTTCCATGATCCACGCCCTTAAAATCCTGTGTATGTGTGGGTGTGTGTGTGTGTTTAAGGTACACCGTACAGACAGTGCCGTAGCCAGGAGTTTGTGAACGAGTGTGTCCAGTTTAGCCATTATATAATATTTTAAAATGATAAATTGGGTGTCACACTAAAATCTCAGGGAATATTAGCAGGAGGGGCTTCAGGATAATTTTTGGGGAGGCCCAGACTGGACCGCAGTGGCGTATGCACAGTTTTGCGAGTTTTTGGTTCTATTCCGTGGGAGGGAGGGGGGGGGGGGGGTTCTGGCTCACATATCAAAGGGTAGTCCGAGGAATTTTTAAAATTCAGATGCAAAATGGTAAGTTTTGTGGCTTTCTGAGGGTAATTTATTTCTCTCAGAAGTTTAATATGTTTAACATATTAATCATAAGAATTATGATAAACGTTTGATTGCATGTCAATGAATACACTTAAATACCTATAAAGGTCACAAAATTAATTGTTAAGATTAACCTTGTTTTAATATGAGGTGAATATTACAACACAACTCTCGTACGTTGATGTAAACATGTTGCAAATCCTTTCCAAAATAAACTTAAACTTTAATATGAATTGTGTATTTTTTATAAAAAGTCTTATTTCCAATTTTCCATTTTGAAAATGTTGGGCAGGCCCGGGCCGACCCGGACTACCACCTGAAGCCGCCACTCAATAGTAGACTTTTATAACTTCAATGTTTACACATTTAAATTTAAGTAAATATTTTTTCCTCGGGAAAACAAAACAAAACATTTTGTATTTTTGTTTTCACTTACTTAATTGGTTATTAAGTCAATCGTTTGATGATTTCGTTATAACATGTCATAAATACTTAGATGTTAAAGTAACTAAACACGTGAATCACACGTGTCCAGTTTGCATGTCAAAGACACGCTTATAGTAACACGTGTGCGAACCGGCATTAAGTATAGACAATAATTGGTAGGGACCGGAAAAATTCGCGGATTCAATGACCTCTAGGATAGCCTCCATTATCCTCTGCATTTCTCAAGTAAACACGCGTGTTCATTGGGTACTAAATTGTGAGGCGTCTCCACTGGGTAGCTTGTGATTCGAAGCTTCTTTGGTCGATAGTCTCTCATTGGCCCAGGGAGCTCCAAGTTAAACTGCGAGCCAATAGCAGAATTGTACACATGTTTGAATTTCAGCCTATCACGAAATGAACCCGCGAATTTTTCCGGTCTATACTAATAATTATTGGAAACACACGCAATTTCTGCTGATTCTATACTTGGGAGGAAACTTCATTGTTGTAACCTTAGGGTTACAATAATCCTTATACGATAATCTCCCTGTACCTTATGTAGCTACTTTTCAGTTATTGAGTGTTTTTTTTCTTCCTTATTTTAAATCCTAGAAGGGAGGGGTCCGGACCCCCTGGCTATGTACCTGGTGCAAGGCCACCGGGTGCTGTCGTGTTGCGATCTCGCCGCCAGCGCGCTGGTAGCCGGGCGGAAGTGCGCACCGGGAAACCAACCCCACCCCCTCTTCCTCCTCCCCTACCAAGGTCGTGCGACGGGGCGGCGGCATCCGTTTAGCATGCATGCGATCCCACTCCCTCCGCCCCCCGGGCCCTTTCGTCGTCGCGCCAGCCACTCCCTTTCCGCGGCGAGGCGAGCAATTTGGGCGCCTCCCCCCCCCCCCCCCCCCCCCCGCGGTTCGTTGGCCGCGACTCGATTGTGTTCGCCGGCCCGCGCCGCGGTGTGTGGGCGCATGCGCTCCGTGATTCCACCCCCCTCTCCCCAACCCCTGCCCACCAACACTCGCGGAGTCGTTTCCTGCTCGCCTCGCAAACCTAACCGAGGCACAGCTCCTGGTGCTGGGATCAGGGATGGATCCAGGCTTTCCTTCGCCCGTGGCAGAATTTCTGATAGGCGCGCTTTCTCCTCCTTCCCCTCCCCCTTTTCACGCCCTAAACAACAATAAACTTGCCACGCATAGTTTCTTTTCGTCCGTGTATAAAAAATGTTAAACTAGCAGTGTGCCCGATGGGAAAGTATCTTATCCTCATTTTATTATTTTTATTTTTATGTATTACCGAAAAAAAAAGCTGATGCAACTGACCTTTATTTATAAATAGAAGCCCAAACACCAATTTCCATATTTCTAACATTAAAAAAAAAATGACAAACTTGGAGACAAATTTTCATCCCCGTACTGTTTTTATTGCAATAAAATTGTGTTCAGAGTTTAGCTGGAAAACAAAAGATAAAGAATAGACACAGTTTTAATTCTGTTTTAAGTACACTTTTGAAAATTTATTTGACAAATAAAGTATAGAAACAAAACTTACTTTTAAGGATAGAGTAAAGAGAATGGAAATTAAGGTAAGTACATAATACAAATGATTATATCGTTTACTCTGCCCGTGTAATCGGTCATGCTGCTAGCCCTATTTGCTATCCTGTTTACTTTACCGGTGTAATCGATCCTGTTACTGGCCCTAATTGCGATCACATTTATTCTACCCAAGTAATCTGTCCTGTTACTTGGCCTAATTGCTATCCCACTTTCTCAAACAGTGTAATCGATACGGTTACCTGCCCTAGTTGCTATCCATTTTACTCAACCTGTATCATCGATCCCGTTAGGTAAATGTAAATTTCACGCCTCTATTGTCATTTATTTTTCGATAACATGGCCTCGAACAACCATCGTACAAGATATGTTTTTATGCCAAATGCGACCTCTGCTGGTCATTAGGGGTAGAGGCTGCTGCTTCTGAACCATAGTCAGGGCCCAATGTGTGCTTATAGGAACCCTCACTCCCAATTGCCTCATTTACACCACCAGTGTATACCAAATACCACCTGTTAGTTCTACCTCAATAAAATCGGAACAACCATGTATCGACTACCATTGTACCCCTTACAAACTTATAATTTAAAAGAGGCAGACATTTTCATCCCCGCAACTTTAAGTACCCACGTGGTACTAATTTAATCATTAGTCATACGGGCTTACAGTGTAGTACTTGTTCAGATGTAGGCCTATGCATGGCACTTCTTGCAAGGTGGACAGGGTCAGTTCAGTACTAATACAGGACATTGCATCCTTACAACTTCCTGCATCCACGTGACAGTAACTTAGCCATCTAATTTTCCAGCATGCCAAATTAATGGTTAGTACTCTACGTAACCAGTTGACCAACCATGATTACACCCACTTGAAAACCATGGGGAAATGTATCACGAAAATTCCTAACTCCGTATTGTGATAGGCCATGGGCGCGATCAATGTTGTATCAGACACAGTAAAACCTCTTTCTACCAGTGGACTCTCAATCTTATTTCATATCGTGTAGCTATGTAGTATGTAACCAAGAAAAGTACACCCCAGGATGTTTCATAGCTTGTAGCTATAGAAAATCCCTGGGTATCCTTTTCTTGGTACAGTACTACTGTCTCAACTGCCACCTGACGAAGTCATGCACTAAGTCTCTATGCTTCGCGAGTTGGTGGACACATAACGACACTTCAACTTGCGCTTGCGCCCCTGCAATTTTCTACATTAACACCAACCTCAGAGAGGCAGGAAACTTTTAATGTATATGAGATAGTTTTACAAAATATTGCATATACAGGCCTAGTAAACCGAAATTACTAACCATAGGTAATATTATATAACAGTACTAGTTGCAGTACCCAGCTTTGGCCGGGCTGAACACAGAGTGATATATATTGTCCGCGAGTTTAAGCAAAATTGATAGTATATGACATATATGACAGTGAGATGGACATAGAAAAACGACAAACAATTACTGTTTGTATGTCTATGACCTATGTTTTTACTGTTGTAAAAATAAATTTACCCATGGTGATTGGTTGAATGGTTTAGAAATTGATTCACTGCAGCACCATCTAGAGGTGAGTTACAAACAATGGATAGCATGAAGACCTCCATGAAAAAACACTTAGACGTGCCAACTTTCATGGCGATCGGTCAAAACGGTGTCGGAGTTTATCGATCTCATAGGTACTTACCAACATACATTATTATAAATATAGATTGTCATTAATTCATATGTTTGTAACTGATAAAATAAATTTATTACTTCAACTTTTCCTGCTGTTAAATTTACCTATTTAAAAAAAAAATGTTCACAGCCTGTCATCCCCTTAAATTAACACGTGATAAGACATGTGCGTCGTAGAGCACGAGTGTTAGCCCCCATCGGGCACAGTGTTTAATGGACGCCCTTAATTATCATCGGGGAATAGAGCCTTAATTTAAGTAAGAAACAAGGTGCTGAAGCAATATCCAGAACAAACCCACAAACATAAACATAACCAGTGGTTTTTACCAACTAGTCTTTAAGTTGACTCATCTTTTTAAATAATATTTGTTCAATTTCTTAAACTAAAGCTTAAATAAATATTTCATAATACATCTAATGTCAGCATTAATATTCAAACAAGAGTCATGTACAATTTACAAGTAAGTTTTCAATTAAAAACTGAATAACGGTAATTTCTTTTCTTCACTCGTGGTTTGGCGCGCGGCGGAACTGTTCCCCCCTCCCCTCCCCCCACGCAACAGCTCCCTCCGGAGTCCAGATCAGCTCGCGGCCCGGGGTGGATATGTTCGTGTGTTCGTTCTGTGGGGAACCTTCAATTTAGTAACTCACAGATTCTTCACTCTGGTAAATATAGTCATGAACCAAATCCTTTGTAACGTCAATTCCCCACGTGACACCGGGTCGGTTTTTACGGTGCAGGGCTTAACCTGGCCGTCGCAGTTCTTGCCTTAAGGCCACGGGCCACCTTAAGGTCAGTCACTTTACGGACCTGGCCGACTCCAGGACAACCAACGAACTCCCCCCTCTAGTGGACTGCCTTAGGGAGAGAAAATCATAATTAATCAAGAGTAGTGTCGTGTAATATTTATTTATTTGATTTGTAACATGCCACACCAACAGCACAATGCTCCAATGGTGGGCACAACATTTATGACAAGTACAAAACAAATACAATAACATTATTAATACTAGAACAGAACAAATAATAGAACAAAACAATTACAAGAACAAAACAAATATGTAGTAGGACAAAAATTCAAACAACACAACACAACATACAAATATCCATATGAATACTTAAATTCTAATAATTACTTAAACTTACAAAAAGTTTCATGAGTAACATGGTTAAATTAATATATGTAGAAAATTGTTTGATTATTTTTAAGTACAATTATGTAAGATATATAAAATATTAGTAATAACGAGAATTTTACTTGGTGTTGTGTCTATTATAGTTTGTAATGAGTCTATAAATAAGATTATTCTTATTATAAATAGTACATAAACTAGAAAAGAATCTAGAATTGAATTGGGGGATTCTCAATCCGGAGTTATTAAGAATATAGCTACATTTAATTTTATAGTTATAAATATTATGAACAAAAAGATAGTCCAAATAGGTTCTACGGTCTGCTAGAGAAATAAGATTGAGATGCGGAAAACCTCTTTGAATTATTAGTTGAGACAATTTGTTTTGTAAATTTTCTAGTTTCTCAATATCAGTCGACCCAATGTCATTCCAGATAGTTGAACAGTATTCTAATTTACATCGAATTAATGCCAAGTAAAGAGAAAGAATTAAATCGGAATTGGTAGCATAATGAGTTATATATTTTATAATAGCAAATGTTCTTCTTGAAATGGAATTTAAGTAGTCGATTTGTTTATGAAAAAACAATTTTGAATCTAGAAAGACACCAAGGTCTTTTATAATGAAAGTTTTTGAGATTGGGTTATTATTCAGAATGTAATATATTATATATTATATATTATATATATATATATATATATATATATATATATATATATATATATATATAGTTATACGGTTATAAGCCAGTGACTTGCTGACGATACAATAGTGACAGACCATAAAAATTCTGGTTTCCTTAATTTTTTCTATAGATAGCATGTTAATCTACCTAAAGTTCATGGATTGTACTAGGTTGTATATTTGCATTTTAATACTACCAAATTGACTAAATAAGGATAAAACAACAAATACAATATGGCAATAGTGTAGCTATAGGGGGTCTAAAATCCAAATTTTCAAAGTAAATGCACAAAATAATATTAACACAAAAATACTTCCACACAAAATAGATTCAAATGAGATCATAATTTATTGTAAACAAAAATAATATAAATAATTTTGTAACATGCAGTACAAAATTTAAAAATAATATGCATGGCGAGCTATACTTTGTACAAAATAGAAGGTAGCTAGTTTGGCCTAACTCATCAACAATGAAGTCATTAGAGATAGAAAAAATTATTCAAACAGACAATAGGGTTTTGGATTGTAACTTCTATGATCTATGTTAAGAAACCAGCCAAGAATGCACCTGAAGTAAGTTAAGAACCATGTATAACCATAATCAGAAAGCCACACCAGGTCAAACCAGGTTCTTTCCATTTGAATACTTAACAATAGAGGCAAAGATGTAAAGGTTTTTTTTTTTCAATAACAAATAACAACATAGTCTGAGAAGTAGACTTTAATAAAAAAAAACTATATATCCTATATAATATACAAAACATTAAATTTTTAACTGACTCTCAATGCAGGAGTTCTTGAAATTTTTCTGAAAAAAAAAAAAAAAGAAAAAAACTATTTTTAACTTGTTTCAGGTATATTATGACATGTATGTGAGATTTTTAAACATGTTGACACTGAGTTTTTATATTATTTATTTTTAAATTAACATGCAAACAGAAAATTAAAAATTTTCTGAAGCAATGGTAAATTTCAAAACTGAAAGCATCTTAAAAGGGACAAATTGAGTATTGCAACCTATGCATTTTTTTCTCAAACTTATTAAGCAGGAATACTTCTTCACTGGGAATTTCTTAACATGCTATTTACATGCCTAATAATCAATTTAATGGTGTCTGGTTAATGTAAAGAGGCCCATGACATTGTATAACAACACATTTTAAGCAATGTTTTAAAAGAAAACTTAAATTTATCATTATAATCCTAATGATTTCCTAATAAATGTCTGTGTAAACAGTGCCTGTGATGTTACATCATTACAATTCATCCCATGTTTTTGTGCAAGAACAGGAGGGGTGTAACTAGAGTGTAAGCTGTTGCTGAAAGGTAATTAACTTTTGTCACGAAATTCACAAATAATACAAAATGTAAACCCAATTTCAGCTAATGTTAATAAGCCAATCTGTTCTTTTTTTTTGTTACTGAAACGTAAAAGTCACCTTCAGTTAACATTTACTTTTAAAATATACTTAGTTGAAGTAGGGCTGTTCATGTAAGCACATCTTTTTCAACATGAAACCAGGGATTCAACACTAATGTAACTAATACACACATACACTCCTTCACAAATACAATTTTGCAACGCTATGATAGTCATCATGATGAATGGACATTCAAAGTAAAAGGTAGAATTAAAAACTTTAATGGTGATCTTCATGCTGCCAACGTTTTGAATAATATTTTTAATCGGTGGAGTAAGTTGAAGTCCCTCCCGGTCAATTAAATTATGCGATAAAGGAATTAATTTATTTTAAAGTGAGATTATTTAATAAAAATATATATTCACGGTATTTTCAAGTAGAATACTGTCCCACCCGGTGAATTCTGTTTTGCGATACCGGAATTTATTTATTTGAAAGTGAGATTATTCAATGAATATTTTCACGGTATCGTCAACTAGAATACTATCCCACCCGGTCAATTCTATTATTTTGCGATACCGGTGGTATCGTAAAATGGAATAGAGTGGGCGGGAATCCTATATAAATAAAAATTTAACACATATCTTAACAAGGTGTGAGGGAAAAGCTCGTAGCACGACCAACAGTGCACACACACATTTATTACAGAATCAGAATACTTCAATACGGCTTTTTGCAACCATATTCGTTCGCCATGGGGTGAAAACGTCTCAACATTTTTGCAATGTTTCAAAACGCATGCTACGTAAAAAATTACAAACAGGCTACAGCTTAAACTATCTGTCTGTAAAGGAATATCATTAAAAAAAATTTTTTTCTTGCCAATTGTCAACATATATTTGGCCTGCGGTATAGCTATTTCTAATTTCCAAGAAGTGGATGAATTTGGCTGTGAAAACATTGTTTGTTAGATTTCCTAAAGAATCAAGGTAGTAACCTATATCTCCTTGTCTCTAAGGTTGGCCACTGCAAGACTCCAATGTATATTGTTTATGTTGTAAGGCATAAACATTAAATCCTTACTATGTAGTTCCCCAAAAAACTTATTGTAATAGTTCTTATTCCAATTCCCAGGTCTTTCCTGACACATATAAGTGACAAACACTGGGGTAAAGAATACTGTTTCGAAGAATGCTTCATTGGACAACTGTAGGCATTTCATGTAAACTGATATGCCAGCATCTACTGCTGCCTGTGTGAGTAAACTGTCACCTCCGTAAGAAACATAATCACAAGATCTCAATTTCGTTGTAAATCTGCTTTGAAATATGCTCACAGACATGTCCTCGCTGACACTGTAATATAAAGGATTCATAAATAACCCATTCTCCATAGCCAAATCATGTGGAACATATGCACAGTCATCGTCTCCCACCTGTATACATCGACCAACTTTAGAGACTTCCAGAATTCGTTGCCGCAAAGTGTCCCTGTATACATCTGCATGGAAATCTGTGTCGAACGGTAACTTACACGACAGTCTTTCTATGTAATATATAACAAAAACTCCGCAGTTGTATGCATCCTTTTTAACTGGATACGATGGTCGGTCCACAGTATTCCACTCATTCAAATAAATTAAGTCATTAGAAAATTTATCACGCAACTCAATGATGGAAAGGAATTTGTGAAATAATGCTTTAGTTTGTTTAAGTGAGTGACCAAGTGGGTCTAGACACATAAATTCTTGTAATGTGCTTTTCAAGAAGGACAAATTGAAATAAGAATGAGTGGTTTTTGTTTTTTCTTCCATACTTTCTCTGCTGTGATGTCATCAGGTTCATCAGGGTCATAATCGTTTACGAAGTAATCCTGATAATCGCGTCTGGAAATTCGAACACTGTCAGGTGTCTTACAAAGTTCCTCCTTCCCTATTTCACAAG
Source organism: Bacillus rossius redtenbacheri (assembly GCF_032445375.1). NCBI lineage: Eukaryota > Metazoa > Arthropoda > Insecta > Phasmatodea > Bacillidae > Bacillus > Bacillus rossius. Next base: position 61,610,885 of record NC_086333.1, read on the forward strand.
TTATTTTTAGTTTTTTTCTTGTCAACTCTTTAGGTATATCGTTAGCCAATGCCTTGCATATAACGCTTACTCTCTGCTTCATGTAAAGTACGAAATGACCAATTTTGTGAAGTCCAGAAGAAAAGGTCATATCAGCTCTATACTTGCAGTTTTTTCTATACCTGAAAAAAAAAAAAAATTTCATATAATATGCTTATTCTTGTGTGTACTTCTATACAGTGACCACTTTACCAGTACTGTACGGCACATACCATGAATTTTAAAATTATCTTGTGCAGAAAACACTGTATTTAATAACACGACATATCAGCTCTATACCTACAGGTAGGTTGCATTTATTTTTTTCAGGTATACATCAAATAAGGAAATGCTTGTGTTTCCTTCTATTCCATGGCCATTTTGGCAGCACTGTACAGACCATACCATGAATTTTAAAATTTTATTGTGTAGTAAACATCGTATTTAATAAAAACACATATCAGCTCTATACCTACAGTTAGGTTTTATACCTGAAAAAAAATGCATGAAATAAGGAAATGCTTGTGTTTCCTTCTATTCCATGGCCGTTTTGGCAGTACTGTACGGCACATACCATGAATTTTAAAATTTTATTGTGTAGTAAACATTGTATTTAACAAAAAGACATATCAGCTCTATACCTACAGGTAGGTTGTATACCTGAAAAAAATAAATTCATCAAATAAGGAAATGCTTGTGTTTCCTTCTATTCCATGGCCGTTTTGTCAGTTCTGTACGCCACGGGAAACAAATTTTAAGATTAATTTTGTAAATAAGACACTTTATTCAAGAAAAGGTCACATCAGCTCTATACCTGCAATATATTTTATACCTTAATTAATATTATTTTGATGTAATATTTTTTTCTTATGTTTCTTCCATAGTGTCCAATTAGGCAGTACTTTACGGCACAACCATGAATTTCAAAATTTTACTGTGTAGTAAACATTGTATTCAATATAACGACATATCAGCTCTATACCTTCAGGTTGGTTGTGTACCTGAAATAAAAAAAAAGCATCTAATATGCCAATATTTGTGTTTCCTTCTATCCCATGGCCGTTTTGCCAGTACTGTACGGCACATAGCATTAATTTTAAAATTTTCTTGTGCAGCAAACATTGTTCTTAATTAAACGACATATCAGCTCTATACCTACAGGTAGGTAGTAATCCTGAAAAAAAAATAAAAGTATCTAATATGCCAATACTTGTGTTTCCTTCTATTCAATGGCCGTTTTGCCAGTACTGTACGGTACATACCATGAATTTTAAAATTTTGTTGTGTAGAAAACATTGTATTTAATAAAACGACATATCAGCTCTATACCTACAGTTAGGTTTTATAACTGAAAAAAATACATGCATCTAATAAGGAAATACTTGTGTTTCCTTCTATTTCATGGCAGTTTTCAGTAGAGTACTGTACGCCACAGGAAACAATTTTTAAAATTTATTTGTATAGAAGACACTTTATTCAAGAAAAGGTAATATCAGCTTTATAGCTTCAGTTATTTTTTATACCTGAAAAATATTAATTTGTTATAATATGCTTTTTCTTGTGTGTCCTTCTATACAGTATGCATTTTGGCAGTATTGTACACCACATACTACGAATTTTAAATATTCTTTGTTTAATAAAAGGACAGATCAGCAAAGGCAGTGCTGTACTTATTTGAGCAGTGCTGTGTGTTGTTTCTTTAGCGTTGCATTTAATATGAGTTATGGAGTTCTATACTTTTCTTCCGTGCTGGAATGTCTAATGCTTTATTTGTTTTGTTTTTTTTAATTTTTTGACCAGTAGCGCACAGGTATTTCGTTTTATGTCGCACTTTGCATGTGTAGTGCTGTACATGTTTCTTTCAGTGTTGAATTTTGTATGGGTAATACTGTACTCTGTTAAATCTCGAATAGAACTAACTTCAGCCCAGTGTTGCACTTTATATGTGCAGTGCTGTACTAGAATTTTTTTATGTGTTGTGCTGTACTTTTATCCTTTGTTGCATTTAGTATGGGTAGTGCTGGGTAAATATGTACAGTCGCGGTAGATGCAAAAAAAATGCTAAAAATCTGAAAATACTTTTATTCTGTGCTCTTTCACTTCCTCTTTTCAAATCAACCGGCGGAGGTAAGAAATTCCAAATACTTTAGGAGATATCGAATTTTTAAATTTCATCATATGTAGAGTTGCGATAGATGCCAAAAAAAATGCTAAAAATCTGAAAATACTTTTATTCTGTGCTCTTTCACTTCCTCTTTTCAAATCAACCGGCGGAGGTAAGAAATTCCAAATACTTTAGGAGATATCGAATTTTTTAATTTTCATCACAATACCTGCGTAGTATGCGGCAATCACCATTGTTTCTTGTCATAGATAATAAGGTTTCTTGTTTACGAGTATCATGTTTCTTTTTGGACAATTTTGTCACGTGACTGTTCTGTGATTGGCCAGTATTCAAATGAACCAATAGGTGATTATTTATTCCGTGATTGGTCAGTATTCAAATGAACCAATACGTGATTATTTATTCATTTATTGTTCAATACGATGTTTAATTAATCGGTCAACTTCTGCCGTGAACGACTACATCATTTCCTTATAGTGGCAAAGGAAATGTACCCGCCTCCAACTTAGGTGAGTTTTTAACGTTTCTAATTTTAAAGTTTTTTTTTATTTGGATATTGTTGCGCAAGTATTAAGTAAAAAAAATTATGTGAGTTGTTAATGTTCATCATTTGTCCGGGTTTTGTTAGGTCAGGTCAGTTACATTATAAATAATTTAAAACTAAAGAACCATTAAATTAAATTCACATTATTTTTAATGTCCGCTTAGTTTGAAAGTATTTATAATGTAACTGACCTGACCTAATCGACCATTTTATTTATTACGCATTCACTAACACACGTCAAAATAAAAAATGGCGACGTTCGAAGGGTTAAACGGGCGTTGTATTGCTAAATTAAAAAATTCGATATCTCATAAAGTATTTCGAATTTCTTATCTCCGCCGGTTGATTTGAAAAGAGGAAGTGAAAGAGCACAGAATAAAAGTGTTTTCGGATTTTTAGCATTTTTTTTTGCATCTACCGCGTCTGTACATATTTACCTAGTGCTGTACTCCATTATATCTATATATTTTTTTAATTTCTTAACCTATACTGTACAGGAATTTTTATGCTGTACATATTTGTGTTTTTCCTTTCGTTTTGCATTTTGTTTGGGTAGTGCTGTACTGTTAAAATATTGAATAGAGCTAACTTCAGCCCAGTGTTGCACTTTAAATGTGTAGTCCTGTACTAGCATTTTATTTCATGTGTGTAGTGCTGTACTTTTTTCCTATGTTTCATTTAGTATGGGTGGTGCTGTACTCCATTATATCTAGAAAATTTTGTCTAATTTCTTAACCTGTACTGTACAGGAATTTTTATGCTGTACATTTGTGTTTTTCCTTCCATGTTGAACTTTATATGTTCTGTAATGTACTTGCATTTCTTTTCGTGCTGCATTTCGTATGTGTAGTGTTGTACAGTTCGTTGCATTTTGTATGGGTAGTCAAGCACTTTTTGCACTTTTAAGTGTAGTGCTGTGCGATATCATGTACATAGTTTTTGTGTTGCCTTTTATGTGTAGTGCTGTACAAAAGAATGTGTTGCATTTTGTATGCAAAGTACTGTACCATAGCACAATTTCTTTTATTTACGTGTTGCATTTTGTATGTGCAGTGCTGTACACAAGAACGTGTTGTATTTTGTATGATCAATACTGTACCACTTGGCTCCGCCTACATCTCCAGGTGGGGGAAATGAGGGGAAGGAAAATAAAGCTGGAATAAAGCCAACTTCAGCCAAGTACCTATAAGCCTATATTTGTGTGGTTTTTAACTAAAGATAACATTAAAGGAACTAACCCATACATTAGCATTCATGTTCTACCGTCAACGACCATATAGCGGTATAGCTACAGTAAGTAGAAAACTTGTTAGATGCTTTAGCAATTTTTTAAATCGCGAATATCCTGCTAATACATCACATAAATAAAAAATCAGACTGAAAACAGCGCACATAAAAATATGGCACGGGAATGTTTGAGAATAATAAGCCTACACAAGACATTCCACAATAATCTTAGCTTTTAACCTACAGCTTTACACATTTCGAAGACGCATAAAAGATTGTTTCTATACTTGCTTACGTGCGAAAGTAAATACAAAAAATAGTACACTAACATGAAATAAATAATGTTCAAACTTACAATTTATGCACCACACATAAAAATCCTAAGTACCAAAATACTGTGCCAAAACAAAACATTACACTTCACTTCACAATAGGTTCTGGCCTACGAACAAAACATAACATAATACCAAATCTTTGATAATACCAACGGATAATGGTTGTTGGATAACAAGGTTGGATAATACACAAAGACATCAAAGATTTCTAAACTTCAGTGACGACAAGCATGACGGGAAATTTCAATATAAATTCACAGATACATTTCAGAATAAACCACATTTTAATATTGCTAAACGAATATTACTGAAATCTTCCTGAAACTTCATTTATAGACATGAGTACTACATGTTCAATGAAATGTTTATGAAATATTCCAGAAACATGACAGTTTAATGTAATCTATTCGAAACTGTTACTGCAATACCCCAAACATGTTACTGAAACATTGTGTGCTGTATGGGAGGATCCCTTCCTACAGTGGTGAGTGGCATTGGAACCCGGGCTTCGTATACTGCTCAAGACAGTATCATGTTAACTTTTACCAACCTCCAATTTTTTTTATTAGTTGTAATTTTTATATAAATTAAAAAATGGTCAAATCATACTCGTATACTTAAAGTACTATGAAACCTACTGTGTTTTTCTCATGGCAAAATTACATATTTTGTTTTGAAGATTTTAAAATAGTCTAATTTGTGAAAATTTAAAATGTTACTATAATGAAAATCGGTAGTCTATAAAAAGATTTTTACAGACAATTGTGAAACAATAAGCTAATACAGTTTTATGAATATACATATATTTAAGGGAAACTTGCCAAATAATAGTAAAACATTCTAATCTAGCACAAACATATTCATTCAACAATGTGAAGACCTGCTGCTAGTGTGTTAACACAACAACAACAACAAAATTAGACAATACTCTTTTTATACGATGGCCAGACTCGGAAGTGATGCTTAGGTTTCATCAGTAGAAATAAGGGAAAGTGGTCTAAAAGTTGAAAGCAGAAACGGTTTCTATCCTTCTATTGGTGGACGCATCTGAATTTTGAACAGACGATTGGAAGATTTTGTGTTGGTCATATTGAAGTACTTCACGAATAATTAAAAAAGTAAGTGGAATTATGCTTAATTATTCTTAAATATACGTATAGAGTGCCATTTAAGTTTATCGCGTTTGGATGTTAATTTCAAAAGTATGAAACCTTTTCCGAGTTCGCAATATTGAAGCACTTTGAGTGTCGTAAGCATAAAGTTCGTCGGTGTAAAATGTGTTTGATGGACGATTTTCAACAATGTATTTGGTTTATACAAAGTTACTTTCTTAATCCCTTGCATTGTTGCCTCACATAGTTGCCATAAACCAAACAACACCAATTCTGAGTACTCTATAATAATAAATTACCCAATAGTGCAACCCAAGAATTGTTGGCTTCCATTGCAGAAATTTATTTTTTGTTCCTTAGTTTTATGAAAAGCCTTTATATGGAATAAATATCGTAAGGTGAATTAATCCTGTTTGTTTAAATGTAAACGGTAACAGAAATCAGAAATTTATCAGTTGCAATATTCTTGCAAAAAATAAAGCAAGCTATTTAAAAAGCACTTTGAAAGCAAATTGAAACATGTTTGTTTGAAATGAGCTACACAAAAATGAGTCTAAAACATATGATAGTAAAACTTACAAAAATAAATGGAAGCTGTCATCAGGCCATTGCTTAAAAATTTGCTCTGAAGTTATTAGGTTTAGTGCCATTCATATAGGCAAAGAGACTGTGTGAGACAAGCCAAGGGGGTGATGTTGCTTACGTACATAACTAAACTGCTTGGAAAACCAACACATACACACACACACACACACACACATATATATATTAAGTACCAATATCTTCATATAAGCTAAGAGGGATGTTATGCTCAGACTAAGAAACACGATGTGTGCAGTCACATCCTTCCTCTGTTGAGTATGAAATACAATTTGCAGAGGGAGGGAAAAAGAGACATTAGCACTGTGTGGGTGCCTAGAGCACTGTGGGACTGTGTTGTTTTTGGGAATTTTTTATTTATTGCAACCCCAGAAGGTTTTTAGCATGCATTTTGAGTCATCTCTCTACTCTGGAGTAGTGAATAGTTTTGTTAGAGGTTGCAGTTCCTCGTTAAAGCAGGTAGAGATATAATATTGAAATTACAATTGTGAGACAAAAAATTACTTACTACAAATGTTATTTTTACTGGATTTAATTGGGTTTCATTGAAAAAATAAATTGTTACCATGCATTGTTAATTAGATAACGTTGTCATCAGTTAATACCTACTGTGTTACCATAATGTGGGGATGTTGAATCCCGGGGGCACCAGAGGTGCCTCAATGAGTTTCAACTTTTTTTTTTAATGCTTGGTTTTACCTCGATAGGAAATAAATTACAGGTCTATTGTTAGGTGTAATAGAATTCATAGGAAACCATACGAGTAATGTAATATACATAGGTCATGTTTACAGTTATGGTCACAGTTAATGTTTACCAGTGTTTAGATTTTTTTTCATTGTGGGCTTTGAAAAGGTGTACATTGAAAAATTAGAGAGGGGGAGCAGATGACAAAATTATTTGCTCAGGGTCTTATGTTTCTCTTGATGGTTATTAAGAATGGTTTTGATGTCCATAATAATATGGGTTAAAATACATTAAAAATGAGTTCATCCTTGTGTCTTGAAAAACATTTTAAAAACTTTATTGTATATTATGTATTTATAGAGAGCTGTAGGTGGCTATTTGAATTGGGGCTTTTTAATCCTGTATACATAATATAACCAATAAGTAGGCACACATACTTTGTTTTGTCCTATTTTACATTTTTAAGTTTTCTTCAACATAATCTGTTCACTGTTAATAATGAGATCATTAAATTGTGTCAGAATATTAAGGTCATTGATCGTAGCAGACTGAAAGACAAATTATGCATTATTAGGAGGAGACCATAGGACATATTTGAAACTAATGTCTTGCATTGAATGAATGTTCATGTGTGCGAAAGCTCAAAGTAATGAGACTTGAGAATTTTTTAGTAGTCTGTGAAATACTTGTATGTTTTGTGCTGATCTGATGCTTATTCTTTTAAGTTATGGTTTCAGGCATTCTTGTTACATGAGCTAGGAGTGTAATTTATATATAATGTTACCAATATATATAAGTGTATATATTATAGTGTAATTTAGTGTATATCTAAACCATTGTTAATTATTTTACACTTATACTCTTACAAATAGTTAGTATTTAAATGTTTCTAGAGGCCCTTCTTCAGAAATACTTTCATATGATTGTGTAGCCTTGTTCCACTAGTCAAAATCAACATGGTTGCAGATGTGAAATAGCTAGAAACACAAACCTAAAACATTTACCTGGATTCTTATGCTAATTTGTTTGTGACAAAGGAAACCACATTTAATGGCTTCCAAATAATACTTTGTTAAAAATGTCAACACATAAAAATACTTTTCCCAGTCCACTGCCAACAAACTGGTTGTATACCAGGCAACATGTAAGTTAAATAATTGGTATTTGCTTGTTGGTTGGAGCTTTTGGCTGGCGTGCTAAGGTTGCAGGTTTGATTCCCAGGCGGGTTGAGGATTTTTCACCCGTGGAAAATTTTCTTCTCAGTTTCAACACTGCGTGTTGCATTGTCTCTTCACCTCTGTGTTCCGGAAGGCAATAGCGAACCATTGCAGAATCACCTTGTCAAAACTGCTCTGGTTTTACAGTGGTTATCTCCCTGCGATTGTTGTTTGGGGATCTAAGCCAGTCTCCATGCTGGTGACCCCCCTCATCAAAACATAAGAAACAGTGAATTTATTACTATAGTAATGTCTGGTATTCTCGTGGGATGAAAAAACTCTATATCTGCGGGGCGTGTCTCGGTTGCAGGTGGCCCAAATGCACAGCAGGCAACAGCGGTTCCTGCAGCCTCCGGCTACCCCGTCGCGGCAGGGGGCCCAGCAGCAGTCGTTCGCGCTGCAGCCGGGCCGGCAAGCACCCCCTGCGCCGGCCTCCCAGAAGCAGTCGGCGCCCTCGGCGCCCAAGCCCCAGGCCCTCCAGCAGCAGCAAGGGCAGGCGATGCTGGCGAAGCAGGGGCAGAAGCAGGCCGTGTCGCAGGCGCCCCCGTCCGGCGTGCAGCAGGCAGCGCAGAAGCCAGCGCAGGCCCAGTCCTCGACGGAGCAGGAGGCCGAGGTGAGAAAACCGATAACACTTCTGGAATGCTCAGGAACTGCAGAGCCGCACCCTTGTTAACCTGGGTGTCAGTGCCGGGGAATACTGAAAACCTGGAATGGTCAGGGAACTTGGAATTTGTGGAAAAATCAGAGAATGGTTGGCAAGTACCTATATACTAGGTCAGAGGATTTAAAAAAATAAGTTGGCTTAAAGACTCATCCTGTAATGCTTACTCACAAACTATGATATCTGTAAGGTTTGTTTTACTCGCTGTCTCTTTTTCTCGCTAGCAGTTGTAACAAATGTACCCAGGTAAAAAAAAACTTGGTAATTCTCATATAGACGAGAACGACTTAAGTAAAGTTTTTTTTAGAAAATACAAATGCAAATTAAGATTTGTCTGAAGGTGAAACTGCTTAGATAATAAGTACCTAATATCGTGCCACGAGGAATGAGAGCTTAGTTAAATTATTTTGTGTGTGTTTAATTGTAAGATCGTCAATAAGGATATACTCCACATAGCTTGTAGTAGTTAAAGAAATTCATATTAACAAAAATAATTTATTCATAATATATATAGGTATACAATCATTACTGGTATATGCAATATGATAGTTAAATTATTCATTGTTTTAAAAATCACAATACAGTGAATATTACCAATAACACATAAGTATTTGATCGCGCCAAAAAAATCAGCATATGAAAACCTCACAACTCTTTCCTGAGAGGAAGAGCAATGATGGAATGATCTGTTTGACCTGAGAGCATCTGCCATACTGCTTCTAGCAAGTATTATGCACAAGGGTGCCCTGAGAGTTACAAGGTCACAAAGAGACTGTGAGTTAAAGAAATCTATAATGTGTTTGAGTTCAGTCTTTGTTGTGTTGCAGTGCTGTTGTGCCATGTATTTATGAGTATAGTCGTATTTTATGGCATGTGATGCTGCCTAGAAGTGTGATTGTGCATAATTCCCAGGCTTTTTTTGTCTCAGTGTTGAATAATTTGTTATTATGTTATGACTATGAAAGTGTTAAGAAGTAGTAAAAAAAATTAAAATTGTTTTTGTTTTAAGAAATATTGCATATTTCATCAGCCAAACACTAAAAGTCCTGGAAAAATTAGTCCAGTTTTAAGTACTCGACTCAAGTCTAATTTTAAACATAGAAAAATTCAAGCAGTTCACTGTTTAGTCTAGCGAAATAATAAAACACTCATTAAACATCACTTATACAAACCTGGCATAATCATGTAATAGTGAAACTAGAACTATGCAGTTTGGTAGGAAACATGATTATATGAAGCAAAACTGATTAAAAAAGTCATCATAATTTAAGTACTTCAGCATGCAACGCTTATATTCTCCTTCCGTTTCATTATTATTAATGTAAATAATTAAGTATTGGATTCGCCAAGATGGTAATTATGATTTTCATTTTCGTAGGGATAATTTTGTTTACGTTAACCTATACTACTGTCGTACTAGGGACTTAAGGGAACGTAAGAAATGAAATGTCGGAGTGGGCGCCACCACGTGATATGGCCACGTGGACCCGGCGGAGACTCCTTTCAGGGCGTGACATGACCCGTATAGGGCTAGGCCCGGTTCCCTTAGCAAACGATACCGCGCCAGTGGGCTCTTAAGGCGTCCCACACGCCTCGTGGTCCAGGAGCAGGAACACGTGGTCACTCGACTAAATACTCACAGGTTGGACGCACTCCTTTTATTCCAGCAATGTTACAAACACGTCTCCAGTTGCGCTACATCACATTCCATATTAAAACTGTTAATAACGCCATTGGCGGGAAAGAATCGGTTTACAGGCTGACCAGGTCATTTATGTTTGTAATGGAAAAATGCAAAATTTTCTAGAAAAATATGTAGCTGTTTTTCCAGAAAATTTCCATACCCGCATCTCTAGTTGGAAGTGTAGTGGGCGTGCAGTTATCTGTCGGAGGCTGTGTTTGTGTCACTTGCCATCGGTGGGTGCCCGGGGAGCAGGGTGTCCACAGTTAGTACTTTCGTACTAGATCTAGTACTTTTATAACTTTTTTAGTGGTTTAGTACAGATCTAGTACATTTTTCTTTAAGGTAAGTGCACCGGTACTCGTCACTGCTCCAATGGTCGTCACTAGCAACTTGAAATGTAAATAATAGAGAAGTAGCTCAATATATCGCCAACTTAAATATTGACAAAAATTTGGTCGACGTTCTAGCTGAAATTACCACAATAGTTTTCGGAACAAACACTATTTTCAATCAAAAAAAGTCCGTGCATCAAAAGTTCGTAGAGCAGTGAAGATAAATAGGGGAATTCCTATACTAAAACACTAAGGACGTACGTGCACATTTTTACTTCTAATTCTGTAATTTTTCATGTTTATTCGTGATGTTTTGTGCTGAATGTGTTAGTTAAATGTTCTTGAAGAGGTGAAAGTGTTTATTTAAAAAAATTCGTTTTCTTTGTATGATTTAGTTAGGGTGACGAAAACTGGATCAATAAAAACCTTGTATTGCTAGTGTTCGTCATACCTGACGAGCACTGGTACATTTAATATTTTATTTAAAGTTGTGCTAAGTTACACTCTAGAGTTCTTAAATAATATTGGTTCTTTGTTGTTGATAGACAAAGTACATTATTATGATCAGATCCAGTAGTCGTCACCTATGACGACTTCCGATGCATGTGTATGACGACTTCTGGGTCGGAAATTACTTTACTTTATTGATTGCAGAAATTGTGTAGGCATTGTTGTTTACATTAATTTAGGGGTCATTCGATATATATTTTGACATTAATAAGTAAATTAAACATTGTAATGTGTCCCGTTCTTTAATTACAGAGCAAAATGCCAAAACGGAAAATACTGTTGTATGAAGAGTCAGCCATGGAAGCTGCTCTTAAAGATGTAGCGAATGGTATGAGTATAAAACGAGCAGAGGAAAAAAATAGTGTGCCAAGAAACACATTGTCCGATAAACACAAAGGCAAATCGCCCTTGGGTAGGAAGATGGGCCCTGATTCATTTTTAAAGTTTACTTCTGATACCGCATAACATGCTATGTTATGTTGCAGCAACGAATCGAGTCGTATTGCGTACGCTTACAGTATGACGTCGCGTAAATAATAATAAATATAATATAAACAATTAACAATATTTGATAGTTAAACAGTTTTTGTTAACCAAGAAACAAATAAATCTCATTAGGGCGGCTTTATTATATCTCTTTTAAGATAAGAACAAAACAAAACGTGAAAATACGCGATAGTAAAAAACAAAAAAATTCATATTTCTAATTTGTAAAAAAATACTTTGTTACGTTGTTTCTGTTCCAATCTCAAACTTTGTCTACACACATAATACCTTTAATAAACAGTAAAAAAACTTAGACGAGGAATTTCCAAATTATACTTTACTTAATAAATAAACATCGTTCTTTGTAACGTAAATTCATCGAATATGCGCACGCATGCGTAAAATATACGAGAAATGCGAGTAACAAAATGCAGCCGTGTGTAACGTTTCGTTACTCGTTACTAGACGGCGCACCCGTTACTCAGTAACGAATACATACGGTTTGCTACAGCTCTATATATTTTCATGCTAGTTGTGCTGTCCCTCTTTGTTCCGTGAGTGCTGTAAGTAAATTCAAAATTTAATGAGGATTATTCATTATATTACTAAAAGATCTTTATGAATTGCCATTTTGATGTTTAAAATATAGTACCGGTACCAAATAAAATTTGAAGCCCAAATAGTACAATACTATCATTCTGGATCCATGAATTAAAACTAATGCAGCCGAAATCGCACATGACGACTACTGGCACAAACACGTGACGAACACTGGCAAACACGAAAATTTGCATGACGACTACTGGCTCGAAAACACACTTTTTTCAAAATTATAAATCTACAAAAATAATTTGTTTTTATTGAAGAGTGTTGGATAGCATTGTAGAGTAAAGTATGAGGTTAAAAACAAACATGTAGGGGCAGTAATACACCTACGAGGTTATGTAAACAATTTTTTTCTTCTAAAACTCTTCTTAGCATGACGACTACTGGTACATTTACCTTAATATATAATAATATTATTGTGACTCCAATGTGTTTCATTATTAAGCGTAATTAATTTTAATATAAACTATGGAACGTATGTGTGTGTGGGTGTGATATTTTAAGTTCGAGCATTGCAATGTCATAATAACTTCCTAAATTGTTAAAAACCGTAACAAATTACAATTTAGTACTTTTTTTTCTAATCTAGTACTTTTTTTCTCGCCTAAGTTGGTACGGAAATATTTTTTTCCTTGTGGACACCCTGCCGGGGAAGTGTGGCGAGTCGCGACGGGGCCGTCCTCCAGGTGTGCGCGGCGGGGCAGGACAGCGCTCTCGACGCAGAGACGCTGAAGCTGAAGCTGCAGCGCGGGTCGGAGCAGCTGCTGCAGTGGAGCGTGCAGCAGGAGTACGCGCTCACCGACCTCAGGAAGCAACTGGACGAGTCGCTGGAGGTGCGAGACCGCCTCAAGAAGAACATGCTGGACCTGCAGATGCAGCTCGAGCAGAACTCGCAGAAGTACCAGGTCGAGAAGCAGGGCCAGGAGATGCTCATGGAGAAGTGAGATGACTTCATTTTTACGCTAGGGTTGTTCATATGTTAGAATATCCAAGTTCCATTTCCAGAATGAAACTAAAGTGAAGGCTTGTAAATCCGGCGTTCCATCATTTGGCAGATTCTGTGATCTGCTACTAATTGAGCTCAGTGGCGTAGCCAGGATTTGTGTATGGGGGGTGTTTAGATGCATGGTCCCCCCATGTTAAAGCGGGTGGTCCGGGGGTTAATTTGGATTTTAAGGTGTAAAATTGTGCTATTTTAGCAGTTTTCGGTACTTAAATTTAAATATTGTAATGGTAAAAATTTTATTTATTTTAATATTAAATTTGTTTGAGTGATGAATAAGAAATTAATTAAAGATTTGGTGCTAAGGGGGGGGGGGGAGAGGTTTGAACCCCTAAACCCCCCCCCTCCTGGTTACGCCCCTGATTGAGCTTCTCACAGTAAGTGGATTCTGGCTGTTGACCCTGGCCTCAAGGTTGCATTTCTGCGCTGCCTGCGTATTTAGTTTGTTCTTTGTTTCATCTTCAACACAGTGTTTCCTGTTTCCTGGCTGGTTACATTTTACATTTCAGTGGTACATTTCCGTAATTTTTTTCGAAAAAGAGGTCCAAATCATGGACCCGACGTGATATCAGAGGCATTATTAAACAGTAATGCTCATAGTATTTTTCGTTTTTAAAGAGCATTTTATTATATTTTTAAATACCATTATATTGTATCTATAAAAAAAATTTCTTTTGTATTATCATTAAGACTATAGATACTTATGAATTTATCTTGATGTTTGGACATAACCTCTCTTTCACCATACCCAAGTGGCAAAATATCGACACAAGTAATTTTTAATTTTAAAGCTTTTTTTTCCTGAAAGAAAACACGTGGACATGGTCAAAAACTTTTTAGGACAGTTGAGATACACTATGTTACTCATTTATAGGCATGTTTTCTTTAGGAAGGGAGAAACAGGCATAATTGTTGAGTGGTCATATATTCACCTCAACTGTGGGAAACTTGACATGTGGACCCACTCTCATCTCAACATTACTTACAGTGTACATATAATGTTCCAGACGTTGACACGACATGAAATACTTTTCTCTCAACTAATATTATAAATGTCAAAGTGTTTTTGCTGGTTTGTTGGTTTGTCCTTTTTTCATGCAGCAACATATCGACATGATTGTTGGCATAGAGATAGTTAATGGGCAAGAGAGTGACTTAGGCTACTTTATTTATAAAAATACACGGTTTCTGTGGAGTAGATTTGGAGCGTAATTGCAGGCGTTAGTGCACCTGCAAACAGGAGAATTCGAGGACCATACAGAGCAGTCCGATAATGCATATAGTTTATGCCCTAGCTCTGTCAGGGGTAAGCATTCTATCCCATTTTGATATAATTTATTTTTAATCTTAAATATAAGAATGAAAGTGTGTTTGTGTTCTATTTTGTTTGTTTTCTATGCATTTGTGTATTGTTCATTTGATTGAGTTGAAACTTTGCACACTTTACCTTCGAAACACGAGGAAGGTCACTACATATCTAAATGAGATTTTAAAAAACCATTTGATAATCCCATTCCCACCCCTTAAAACAGAACTTCAACACTACTTGATGAAATTTTGTTCACTTTGCATTCAAAATAAGGATAAAATTAGTCAGTAATTGATTTCAAATGTGAGGTGGGTCACTTTCTACATTAACTGAAAAAAAAAAAAAAAAAACACACCATCCCCTTTCCTCACCCTCTAAATTAATATTTGGAATTTTTTTTATGAAATTTAGGACACTTTGTATTTAAATTAAGAGGGAAATTAACTGATTTAGAAAAAAGGGGAATGTAGGAAAACCACCTTCATCCCCCTTTCCCACACTTAAAGGCAGAAATTTGGTACTACTGTACTTGATGAAAATTTGTGCACATGACATTCAAAATAAAAAGAAAATTACTGTTGAACTTGTGATGTAGGAAAATGTGTAAGGTCACTGCCAACATGAGATTTTGGAAAAACACCCTATCCCCTTTTCCAGTCCTCAAAGCATAATGTTGGTACATATAAATAAAATCAAGAACAATTATTGTTAAAAAAAAGTAAATTTACTGCTTTATCTGATTTAAAAACAGCCATCCTGTCCCCCTTTTCCATCCTACAAAACAGGATGTTGGTATTTCTTTATAAAATTTTGCACTCTTAGCATTAAAATTGAGAGAAGAAAGTTCAACCTATATAGGGAGAATTCCATTTCAAGTTCATTTATATGAAAGTGGGGTAATTTTTGAGTGGACCTTACACGAGATGCTATTTAGGTGGAGCAATTATATACCATAAAAGACTAAAATATTTCTTTTAAAAAATAAAAAGATTTCTTAAAAAGTTTTCAGGGTTTCTATTTGTTTCTTATACAAATATATAGTTTTGCTCTGATCTGAATGAAATTTTGCACACTTGACTTCAAAACATTAGGAAAGTCACTACCGAGGTGTGATTTGGAGAAAACCACACTTAAAGCAGTATTAAATTTTTCTTGATAAAATTTTTCCATTTCATCAATGATGATTTCATCTTTTCCATGGCTGTGGACTTTTGCAATGACAGTGGCACACCCACGAGGAGGGGCATGTACAATGAGCAATGTGATTGGTCCTGATGATAGGCAAGGGTGCCCAAATGATAGTATGTAAGGGAGGAGGGCACCTATAACTGGGGGTATGGAATATTTTAAATAGTTTGGAAGATGTATGGCGACTCGTAAGTAGCCAAAAAAAATTCCAATTCCGACCATGCTTTGTAAAAATATTTTATTGTTTAACCACTTCTACATAAAACTGACTTTTAAATTATTTTCTTGAAAGAAAAACATCTGACTTCACTTTATTTTTTTCCTTTCCCTGAAAGCTGGGAGGGGGGGGGGGGGGTTTGTCTGCAGCCCTTGCACTTGGATATGGGCGCCCTTGATAGGTAATGTTAAATTTCTCAACTTGTATACTGCAGAATATTCGTGAAACTATTAACAGTATGCATCGTTGGTGTTAAAGATATCTCATTTTTAAAATTTTTTTATTGTATTACATTTCATCAGTAATCTGTGTACATCTGCTGTAAGGCATGATTGTATGTTTTCAGGGTCCAGAACACTCGTGCCATCTACTCTGTGCTCCACGAACACTTCCAGAAGGTCAACGAGTCTCTCGAGAACTGTTACAAAGTGAAAGATCAGATAGTTCAAAACCAGCATTCACTGAAGGAGTACCTAGATTCTCTCAGAGAACCTGTCGAAAGGGCCGAAGCATTGTGCTACAAGAGAATAAAGGCTATGGAAGAACTAGGTACAGTCCCTTATCTTTACTGATATGCATAAGTGTATTGTCTAGGTTTGAACCATAATTTATGCACGTTTTTGAAGAAAGGGGCTTTGATAAGAGCATATTTGTCTTGCATATCAAGCAAGCATCATTTCGAAATCTATATTAGTTAATTAGTTATAAGCAAAATGAAAATAGCATTGAATCTTATGAGGTTAATGCGGGTTGCGTAGTGCCACTGAAACACTGGAGTGGCCTCTTAACATTATGTTTTCAGTTTACAGTGGTCAATTCATAGGATTTACTATTGAAATCTTAGCATATTGTTACAAATGTAAGCAGGTCTGCAGGTCTGCAGCGCGCAGCTGCAGAGCTAGCTGGCTGACATCACGTGGCCACCGCAACGTGAGACGTGCCGCGTGCGTCTGGTAGATTACAAGGGTTGCAGTTTTTCCCCCTCCTTCCCTTCGCTCCCCGCACGGCGCTGTTAGCTTGACATCCGACACCTGACAGCTGGGGAGTTCCGTGCGCCAATTGGCAGCTGCCGACGCGTGTCTAGAGATTTCTCGCGTTGGGTCGGCACGGAATGATGCGACAGGCCCCAGCCCAGCATATCAGAATTGGTTATTGTAGGACTGAGAACCCAAATAATAACATTAAATTATTTGATACAGCCTTTGTATCAGCATATCACACACTAAATAATAATCTGGGAAAAATTAACCTGGGTACTAACTGCCACTGCTTTTTAATAAAAAGCTAAACAGGTAAAAACAAAAAGACGGTTGGTACGTATGAAATATCAGGCTTAATTTACGTAGCTACAATTTAAATGTTTACACATTAAAATGATTGACTATAAATAAGCATCTTTTCAAAAAGCTGGAAACAGACTTATGTACCAATTCTAAAACACTGTGCTTAGAATTTTACTTTTTTTTTACATTTATATTTGTAACTGTATAAGTATACAGCACCAAGAAACATAAACCGTCTTAATATTTGGTAATAAGAATCTTGCTGTCTTTCTCATGTTTTATGTATTTACATTAAATGAACTAAACCAATTTAAGTGTTAGATGTACTGATCTCTTTTATACATATACCTATTATTGCAGCTTATTTTTAAATAATGAAAGATAATGAAAATAGTTGTAATGAAAGAATTTCCGTTTGTTAATAGTGCTCTGTTTCCCCCAAGTGGCATCTGATTGGAGGATAAGAGGAAAAGATAGCTCTGTCTAGTTGGGAAGGACAATTTATTGTCTGTTTACAGGATTAATGTATTTCTGCAATTAATATCCTATTCTTATTTCCAGGTCTCAGACACATAAAAATTATTTTATAAGTCATAAAACAATGGGACAAAGAGAGACTAAAGCCAGTATGTAATGCAATTTTAGTATCCAACATTTATGGTGGTTTTATTTTACAAAAGTTTATATATACATATATATAAAGTCACCTTACGTCACAATGAGAAAAATAAAGTTGACACCTTTTTACTCAAGTACTCAGGTGACTTTTTTTTATCATACAGACATGAGAAGCTAGAATCAGATGAAGATCACATGTTCCGTTGTTGTTGTTGTTGTTGTTGTTATTGTTGTTATTTGCTGTTGTTATTGTTATTTGGTCAATCACAAAAATTTAGCATGTCGAGATTGCTGAGTTTTTTTGTACATTCAAGGCCTTAAATTTTTCCCACAAAATCTACGAACATTTCCTTCTCTTCAAAAAATTTGAATGAAAATAACTGGGGTGTGGGCTGCCTGACATGTTTCAATCTCTCAACTGATGAACTAATGTAGTAGGGAAATAAATTATTTTATGTAAAGATTTAGCCAACAGTAAATCTAAAGAAACATTTTTTCTCTTACACTCTGAATTAAGGAGGCCTTGTGTGCTGTTACAGAAATGTGCGCAGTTTTACAGACATATTCTGTGTGTTGTCTGTCTATACTTATGTTCTTATTTATTTTTAACTACTTGACTGGTTATATTCTCGGTAAAAATGTAATTAACTGGTGCAGCATGTGTTATTTAAGGGCCTGGATGACAGAATTGTTTCTAACTTTTACTGTATTGTTTTCTAAAAATAAACGTCAAGATCTTTAAAGTATCTTGGTATTTTCCAGCAGTGGAAGAAAATGAGTTTTTGATTCAAATTTGGTTTTTCGAAGCTTCTCATATCTCTAATATGCATTGCTTTCGTGCATCTAGTATGTTATGTAAATGCAGTGCACTCAGTTATTGTTGCTAAAGAGTAGTAAAAATATTCCATTGCATTAAATTCTTAATATAAAAAAATTGTTCTTGATATAAAAGGTGACATAGACAGTAAATTCTAAATAATTTTATGTGTACTAGGGATGAAATAAAAATATATTAACTGTGCCCTATGATATTAAAGCAAAACCCATCAAATATTGGTTTTTGAAATAAATTTAGTGTATCTATATTTTTATTTTATTTAAAAAAATTGCATTTTATAAGTACAATACATTAAGGAATGGTAATAAATATAAAATCCAAGTAGAACTAGTGGACTTAAGAGTTGTAGGTAAGTGTTAAATGTTTAAATTATTAAAATTCCTCCAATATTTTTCTTTGAATCCTTGTCCTTAAATCTCAAAACTTTTAAATAATCAAGATTTAATTGTATTCAAGAATTCTGCCAGCCCATCCCCGATGTAAACTAAATTATGTTAATATTATTGTTGAATTTTTACAGTAAATAACTATAAAACTTCTTTAGATTTTAGATTTACATACCAAACTGAAATGCACATGTATTGAACCACAAAAGTTTGATTTGAGTTAACAAAATTAAAAGTTAGTAGCCGGAGTTTGGTTTTGAGCGGGAAGAATTCAGGTTAGTTCACCCTCACTGAAACTACTTCAGACCCACTCATGTGTTTGTGTTGGTGTGGCAGTGGAAGTGCAAGAGGAAGTTCACAAAGCAGAACTTGAAAAGGCAAAAGCAGCTGCGAGTGACTTGGAGCGGAAGCTGCAGGAGGCAAAGCATCTGATGGATTTGAAAAGTGACAAGTGCTTGGAGCTAGAAAGTAAGCTCGATTTGGCCTCGAAAACTGTTGACGTTATCACAAGTGAGAAAGACAAAACTATTTCACAACTGCAGCAGGTAAGTGGTAATGTGTTGCTTAAAAATTTTTTTAGTAATCAAAATCTTTGTGAATTTTTAAGGACCCATCTAATTATTTAATTATATTTACATAATTATAAATGGTTATTATGGGTTTGTGTATGTATGTATGTATGTATGTATGTATGTATGTATGTATGCATGTATGTATGTATATGTGTGTGTGTGTGTATGTATATATATATATAATATTTATTTTATGTAATTTTGTGTTCATGCCTTTTACATTATATTCTAAATTGTTATTTTACTGCAATGTTTGCAGTTTTTTATGGTTATGTTTTACTACTACCTATATTACCGGTACAATGAAGTAGATACGTATTGATAATCTCAATGCGAACTCATGTTGTTAAGGAAAGTATATTTGTAAGATGTAAATATGTGCATGGAGAACTTGTCTACAAAATTACCTCATACAGGACTAACGAAATCCAGACTTTTTTCAGTTAGTACTGCACACAAACTTTAGATAGTAAGTACATTGATATTCACACAGTACAGAATCTTTGAGGGGCTTCAGAAAAAAGTGGATGTCAAACATTTTCATTTTTAACCCATTTGCATCCACTCACTTTAATGTTAGACATACCATGGAATCAATAAACTTGTTTATATATTACTTTTATTAAAGTTATTTTCTATTTTCATTATATTTTTATTCTTTAAATAAAATTTTAAAAATAGTTTAAGTTTCACGATAATATACCTTTGTTATAACAATACTAGCTACTCTGAGGGGTTATTTAAATTCTAAAGGGATTTTTTCAAGTTTTTCGGGCAGATAAGCCATTTTGCGTACCAGTACGCCTATGGTGTTATCGGCCAGAAAAACAGCTGCGTACTAGTACGCTTGTAGATGCAAATGGGCTAAGTTGCCTACCTATTTCATCTGTGAGATGTTCAAATTATTATTTCCTATGGTTGACTAAAATCTACAAAATTTGACATAAACCATGTTCAGAAGCCCCTCTTATTATTTGATGTTCTCTTGATTAAAAATATTTATGCTTATCCTTGGCTTCTAGCTAAAATAATGAAACAAAAATAATGTCTAATTTAATCTTAAGGTCACAACAAATTATTTTATATCCCGCTACCAGATGTAGGTTGTAGTTATGACTTACAAGGCTAATGAGTGCTGCAGAATAACTGTCTGGCTCTGTATATTTTGCAGGAAAATATTTTAAAGTCAGTTCGGCACTTTGTTGAAATTTTTTTTTGTTAGTTATGTGTGTATTATAATGTATGTATTATTTTGCTAGATGGACCAATAAGGCCCATGCAGGTAAAATAAATGTTTGGTGGGACAGGAAAAACTGAGGGAAATTGGTTGAAGTAAGAGATTGGGAACTCTTCACATTCTGTTATTATTATATCACTACAAATGTGACTGAATCAATAAATGTGAATTTTCTGGGAACCACTTAACTATGCTCTGATTATCTTCAGGGAGTGAGGAGTGAGGTATGTGGCTTACCTACTACAAGAGCCCACGGGTATTGTTAATTAACATGTAATAGCGTAACCAATGCTTAGTACAAACCTGATATTTTATGGAGATGCAGTAAGGCGGTTTTGAGTCTCGTCTTAGATACGGGTGATGTCACCCCCAGAGAGAGGGAGAGTATGTGTGTCTCCACCAGGTCTGGGTTGCCCGTATCATACTGCGGCCACCATGCCGGCACGTGAGTGGAAGTTTTATGTTAAGCGGCCACATAAGTCGTGGGGAAAAAAAAGAAGAATTCATAAAAAACTTAACTAAAATGGTGGATGAGACAGATCATTTGAAGAGAAAGGGCAGTTGTGACAAACGTGTCTGGACTCGAGATCTTCCAAGGAAAGGCAGACTTTCCGTAGACAGCCAAAAAGGCTGCAAGGGAACTCATCAGGCTGTTAGTGCAGTAAAATTGGTTACTAGAGATTGGTGATTTGACTTGTGTGGGTGTGTTAAAGCCTTGTCCTACTACAAAATTTTCATCTCCAGCTATATTCCACAACAGAATTGAAGGAGGAATATTGAAAGGGATACAGCTGATTTTCTCTGTCAATTAAGTTGGATATAAATATCAAATATGTTTTAAATTTTGTCACATTGTCAGAAGTTTGTAACTGGATTCAGGGGCGCAACAACAAAATTTCCAAAAGGGGGGCAATATACCTTTTTATAAAGAATCATCGATCCCCCCTATTGAAGAGGGGGGGTCCGGGGGTCCTCCCCCGGGATAAATTGTATTTCAAGGTGGAAAATGGTGCTATTTAAGCAGTTTTATTATCTAAAAATTGATTACACAGCACTTTCTTTGCCCCGTTTGCCCCCACTTCAAGTTTTCAGAGGGGGGGCAAAATACCCTTGCCCCCCCTGTTGTTGCGCCCCTGACTGGATTGAACTAGATCAAATGTTTCAATTTTAATCTTATTTTTAAGTGGTGTTAATGCATTTCATTGCTGGATGGTAACTTTTAACATTTTGAACATATGTAAATATAAATCTCTTTAATACTCATTACATAATAAAATGGGATTTCTGTAACTTACTTGTTGCATACCTCTGATGTGTATTTTCTACACTCATGCTCCTTTCCACCAGATAACTCTACATTAAGGTAGGTTTAGGAGGGAAAATGTCGTAACTGTCTGAAAACGGGACTGGGGAAGCACCGAGGGTTGGCTTCGATGCATGTGCTCTTCAAGGAGATCACACCGTTATTCGGAGATTATTCGCTGAGGCTTCTCCTGTGTGCATTTCACTCGCAGCTGCTATATGCTCTGATGCAAAGCACCTCATGACATGAGAGGATGGCATGCTATAACTGCCGTAAGAAGCAGAGGATCATCACCACTTTTGAATTCCTAGGGCCAGCCTTTTATAATCCAATCTGTGTTGAAAGTTTCTCAAGCAGAAAACAACATATGGATGTTAGAAGTAATCAATCCTCATTACCGTTGTGTTTGTTTTGATATCTATTCACAATTGTTATCCACCTGGGGCATTTTTGTTTGTTTCAGGAACTAAAGAGTGTTTTAAATGCTGTCAAAGAAAAAGAGGCACTGATAAAAAATAAAGATATGAAAATTGAAAGTGTGGTGTCTCAGATCAAACATTTGGAACAAGAAATGAACAATGTGAAACTCTCGTACAAGAAAGCTTGTTTCGAGAATTCGGTGAGTAATGTGCAGCTTGACAAACTATTTTATTATTTTGGTGTTAGACAAATTAAGTAAGTGACTTATGTTATATTGTTGTTATGAGGGCTCTATTTATTCAGTTTGTATGTTAGGTCTTGCAGGACAATTTGGAACATTTAAAAAGTGAAGTAGAGGAACTTGAAGGCCACAGGAATTTGTTGGCAAAACAACTTGAAGACTCAAAAAATGACTATCACAAACTTGAAGTGGAAAATCAGGCAGTGAATGCAAAGCTTGAAGAAAATACAGGTGCTCAAAAATTACTGGAACAGGACTTGGCAACCATGAAACTTCAGTTACTGCAGAAAAGGTTACTTGTTATGTTTTGTTTGAATTTAAAGCTAGCTAAATATAAAATTACTGAATTTGTTTGTTTTCTGAATTGTTTGTCAAAACAAACTTATAAAACTGTTTGCATTTTATTTCAGCACTGATATGGAGTCTCTTCAGAGTAAGTACCTAGCTGAAACTGAAGAGTTAAAAGCGTCTGTTACGTTTCACAAAGTAAACTATGAAAAAGTTGCAAATGAGCTGGAAGATACGTTGGCAACGGAAACGGAAATACAGGATATGCTAAGTGACAAGGATAAAGAAATTGCTGATCTCACTGCACAGGTACCAGAGTTAACTTCAAAAAATTTGAAGTATGTTTGCTTGGACTATAAAATGTTTTTCTATAATTATTATTTTACAGTAAAAAATATATATATAAGTCTTTGAGAGAATCTTTTCTAATTTTATCTGGCGTGTCTTGATAACAAGGCTGTATTTTAATGGCTGTAAATTATAAAGAGGGGTGTGGGGGGGGGGGCACTTTCTCTCTCTGTCTATCTATCACTATATATATATATATATATATATATATATATATATATATATATATATATATATATATATATATATATATATATATATATATATATATATATATATATATATATATATATATATATATATATATATATATATATATATATATATTAGAATTCTCATGAAAAGTTTAGAATGCATACCTGGTATTTTATCATTTTGCACTTTAAGGCTAAGGCCACATGTGCATGTTTTCACGCTGCAGCTGTAGTGTGTTTTTACGCAGCATGAGATTCTGAGTGACTGATGGCCACATGTGTGTTTTTTCACGCTGTAGCCTAGCGCGTGATTTCTTGCAGAATGAATCCGCTACCCGACCACATGAGCATTGTAACGTGAACTGACACCATCTCCGTTGTGCATGCTTGATTATGAATTTATTAAGGAAGAACCAACATTTGATTGGTTTTCTTCGTTTAACTCAGCCCATTTTTCTCCTAAAACAGCTGCTGTTAATAACAACCAAGATTCGCACTTCTTTTCTCGGTCTTTAAAGTCTTTACTTTTGGTGTCCTACAGACACTGGTATTTTTGTACTTCCTAAATGATGAGTTCACTGTCTAAATCCATTACGCGACACTACACATGAAACACCACAGTATCAGAACAGAACACAGCGTGAATTCCTGCATGTTTGGCCAGGTATTGACTTAAACTCTGCGTGAAAACACGCCAACGAATTGACTGCAGTGCATTCTAGAGCGGGCGACCTTGAAGACTTGCCTACCTGTCCTCTCCCCGGCGGGAATTTCAGCTGCGTCTGGCCGGTCTCATTCTCCTTGCTGCGATTCATATTTCTGGCGTGATTTCACACAGAATCTGCGTGAAAACATGCACGTGTGGTCTTAGCCTTACTAGGTACTATTTCCTACTATCTTTCTACATTATCTTATTTTTAATAATATAAGATTTCTCTTCTGAAATTTTTCTAACTCCTACAGTTTGGTTTTAATGGTTAGTTACATGGTTTTGCATTACTTTTATTACTTGCTTTGCTATATTAAATATTAATTGATAAATTGATTTTTTTCTAGTATGTACAGTTACACTGTACATAATGCTTGATAGCTGATAGTGATAGGTCATTGAGCATGCTGTACAGAGTAATAAATTTTTTCAAGATGTGAAAGCAACATCATTATGATTTTGAAATGAAAATTTACACATAATTTTAAGGGTTAATGGTGTAAGGTTAGGCACAGTAAGAAATAAGGCAGTAAGTTCTGTGATTTCAATGAGCTATGAACCACTTCAGGCACCAACTCAAGGCTTATAAATAAACAGCGTGATGCTGAAGATTGGGTTTAAATCATTGTGTCTAGCTTTGCTATTTGAGTGTGGCACATTTGATCACCAATTTAGACTTAACTGATATATAAATACTCAATAAATAAATGATTAACTACTTATTGACTTATTAGTTTATTAGATTTAATCCGTCTCTTTGACTCCAACCACATAAGAATTCCCAGAGCTATTAAGAAGCCCAAGCATCAGGGAGGCCTGTTTAAGTTTTGATATTTTTTAAATGTGTGAGTTTATTTTGATAGAACAAAAATTACAAGTCTTTTGCTAAAATAATTCGTTGGCAACCTTATAAGCTATGTAATACAAGCAGATCACATTTACAGTTATGGTTATCGCCTTGGTAATGTTTATGTTTTTTTTTTATTGCCAGACTAGAAAAGTTGTACATTGAGTTATGGGAAGAGGGCCCGACAAAATTATTTGTTCCCTGGTCATTGGTTTCTCTTGATGGCCCTGGAATTCCCACATCAAAGAACTATATGTGTATTTGTTTTTGGTTCAAAGTCATATAGGCATGTCAAGTTACTGATGGTTTAGTTAATCGCTCAAAGAGAACTTGGTGGTAACGTGTGTGGCAAAAAAATAGGGTCTTTAATCGTTATCACGTAAGACTCCTTTGGATAGTTTGTATAGCAAGTGTACATGTTTCAGTTTGTTTTTAAAATTTTATTTAAATTTGTTATTTCAGTTGCAATCTCAAGTTGCTGAGAAGACTGAAAACACTAACAGAATGATGAAACTGGCCGCAGAAAATGATGCACTTTCAACTAGGCTATCTGATTTTGAAAACCTGTTGACCAAAGAGCGTGAGCACAAGGACCTTCTGGAGAAGGAACTTGCCGCTGCGAGTTCCAAGCAGCAAGAGCTCCAAGAACAAATATGTAAACTCAGGTTAGAGCTGGATGATAAATGCAGCACTATCGAGAATGAATGGAAAGAAAAGATGTCTTCAGAAGTGCAGAGGGTCACAAGGGAAATGGAGGAAGCTCAAAAATGCCTGAAGGCCCAAATGGATGAGAATCTGAAACTCGAAGAAGTGAAATATACAGAGTGGCGAGATGAATTTGCTTCAGAGATGCAAAAGAAAATGGATGAAATAAAAAAAGAATACAGCGAGGTCACAGAGTTGAAGACAAAGCTGGAAATTGAAATCCAAGAAAAAGATGAAGTGTATAAAATGGTGGTTGAACAGAGTAACACCCTTGCAACTGAAATTCACGAGAAGGGAAATGATGTCATTAAATTGCAACAGGCTTTAAGTGCTTCAGAGAAATCTAAAGAAGAAGCTGTAAGTATACTGATGAAAAAGGTTGAAGAAGTTGAAGCTAAACGCATGCAGAATCTAAAGGTACTGTATCAATAAGGTGTTCTCTCATATATGAAATGTAGAGTTGTAACTTAAGGTCTATTTTATATTGTGAATTTTACTACTGGTTTTGGTAACTAGCTATGTAATTTCATGCCTGATGGTTTTAGCTTGAGGTAAATGGGATAGATTTTGTAAAAGCTTTGGTTAAAAAGCAACAATAGTGTAAGTGATTCATGTGATATAATTTTTCACAAGTTAATTATGTTCAGGTGAATTTTAAGGATGAAATAATAAGTTTGCATTTTAATTAATTATCCGTCTGTAGAAGCCCAAATCCTTGGAGCTTCCCGCTGCTTAATGTAATATAATCGTTATCTGCTAGTCAAAGCACAGACATAACATGAAAGACATGATCAAACCACGAGGTTGCTTTGGTTATCCAGTAAACCGATTTGTACCGTAAAGCTTTTGTACCGTTAAAGTTTATACATCAGTGTATGAAAGGCACATGATGTGATGGCGTGTATAAGGTCTCATTTACTGAATCACTTGTAATTTTGTGTGTTTGGTCACATGCTGACCATTTACAGTGAGTTTGTGTATGGGATGCCTATAAGAGCCCACTTAATTACTAAAATTGATTAATGAGATAGGAAAAAATATTTTGTTGGCCAGGAAAAAGTCAGGAAAATTGTTTAGACTATGTGTGTGTTTGTTGTAGAAAAATGTGTTTATTAAAAGGTCCTGAAATTGGTTCATCAAGATTTGTAGATGTGATGTATAAAAAAATTTAAAGACTTTGAACTTGTGTGTAAATGCCATTTTGGTAAATTTTCAGCTTCGTGCTTGTGAATTAAAATACCTACTATTTCTTTTGGTCTAAATGTGTGTGTGTATGTGTGTTTTTTTTACTTAGGATCTAATGAAAGAAGTAGATGATGACATTCTGAAACTTAAAAATGATATCTCCAAAAATATGGAAACTATTTCTAAGCTTGAAAAAAATATAAAATCGAAAGATAGTAACATAAATGATTTAAAAAAGAAGCTATGGAAGGCAGAAAAAGCTCTAAAAGAAGCATCCAAAAAGGTTGGTTTTATTTTTTCATACTAAAAATTTAATGTTATATCATTAGTTCCTTAGGGGTGATAAAATTTATTACTGCTTTTGGATTACCTGTTTTTTGTGTTGTTTTTTTTCGTACAAATTTTGGTAATTGATTGTATTTTATTTATAATCTTTTTCTTTCAATTTTCAGGAAAATGTCAAAAATTTGACTGGCGTGCTTAAACCTAAAGCAGCATCTCAGGATAAGGTTGAAATTCCTAATTTTGAGGTATGTGTGTATTAAATTTATAAAATATTTATCTGTCATTTTTAAAGGATATGTTTTATCCTCCCTACACAATTCTCAGCCTACTGTTAGTACTTCTCCCGCTCTCTAATATCCTGTCCTACAACTCTTATACCCTATTACAACACACATGACTGAATGACCTTACAAGCTACCATTTTCTTCAACTGTAGGCCTACCACCCTCTACAAACCGCACGTCCTATACAACAGTATGTGTATTAATTTTTTTAAATTTTGTTTCTGTGTTTAGTAACATGAATTTTTAAGAATTAAAAAAAGGTAATTTTTTTTTGCCTTTACAGATATATGACAACTTTCTAAACTGTCCTCAAAACCCCATTTTTTTTAACCATCCCTACCAACTGACTTAATCAGTTTCCACTAAACTTACAGTCTGTATCACATTTCAAAGTAGACATTTAGTCCTAAATACATATTTCTTTGCTCTTGAAAAAATTAGGTTTTTGAACTTTTATTTTAAATATAAATAAATTACAATTAGGCAGTAACGCGCAAGCATTTTTTAAGAATTTGTACTGTCTTTTAGTATTCTACATTAAATATATCACATCCACCCAAGTATAGGTAAAATATAACCATCCTACATGTCAGTTAAGCATTTCAGGGAATATTTTTGACTAGATGTCAAATCTGTGCTGAAATATTTTAGTGGCAAATACATCATTTAGAAGTCATTAAAAAGAAAGGGCTTTAGTGTGTTGTATTCTAGTTACAATGTGTTGTGTCCTCGCTACACAACTTCCAGCTTGCTGTTATTGCTTCCACTACACTACAAAATTCGACTGAGGGCATCTGCATGAGGTATCTTTGTTCCCAGCATGTAAATATCTGAAACTCAAACATTGAGTGCCTCAGCCTCCATTGCAAAAGAAAAGGTGACGGTATGTCTGGGGTTTGCCGCTTGAGATCCAGCAAGCACAGCAGTGGCTTATGGTCTGTCACAATCGTGAATGAATGGCGACCACAAATTGCTTGAATTTGGCAACCCTAAACATTACTGCCAATGTCTCCTTATCAAGCTAAGAATAGTTTCTTTTATATGTTGCAGCGTGCATGATCAGAAAGCCATTGACGCTTTCTTTCCGATGTCTATGATGTGTGCTAACACTGCACCTACCCCATATAGTCTGATTCGTGGCATGTAAGTGTGAGAGGCTTATTCAAGTCATAATGAGTGAGCACTTGATCAAACTGCAACCGGTTTTTTGCCTTGCACAACGACTCTGTATTCTCCGGCTTCTAAACCCATTCTGCTCCCGTATCCAAGATGCGATGTAAGAGCTTCAGGACTGCGACTTTATTGGGCAAGAATCTTTCCTAAACATTAAAAAAGCTCAAAAATGCCGGCAGTTCCTTCCTACTTGCAGATACGGTGCCTCTCGGATGGCTTTTACTTTCGCATCTGTTTGCTGCACTCCTGCCCTATCGATTCTGTACCCAAAGAATATAACTGACTCGACTTTGCCCACACACTGTGCCCTCTTGAGCTGTAATCCTGCCCTATCTATCCTAGCCAAAAGTCCTTTACTCTGTCCCAGTGTTAATGTCTTCCTTCCAAAACTGGAATCTCAGCTAGCAATGTTTCCATAAGTTGCTGAAAGATAGTTGGCACCAACTCATCTCGAACTGTAGGCGCCTGACTCAAACCAACACTTAAATTTGTATTTACTTTTAATAATCCTGCTGTCATGTCATCCACTGCCACCTGAAGGAATGTATCTGCTAAATCTAGCTTCCAGAAAAACCATCCCTCTTGCTAAGTTTGCGAAAGCCTTATTATTCTTTGGCTTTGCATACTTTGTTCATTGTAACTTTATAGTCCCCACAGAGCCTTTCTACCTTTATAGCCTTCTAAATGGGCACAAAAGGCATCGCCCAAGTGAGAATTCCGCTGGTTCATACACTCCTTGATCAACCAGTCAGCAAGTGCCGCAGTGCGAATGGTACTCCTCGAATGTTTCAGAAAATTGGCATGGCTCCCGGTTCCAAGCTCCTATGTCACTGTGGGCTCTGCATATTTTCAGAGAGTTAAAAGCCCAAAAAGAGGCTATGAGTAAAAAAAATCTACAGCCAAGTCATGTGAGCTGCATCAGCTGCTATAATGCTTATTTATCCTGATTACAGTGTAGCAATTTTATTTTTTTATTTGAAATATAAAATCCCTTTTTTTTTTAATTTTTCCCTACTTTACCTGTATTATTTTTAATATTAATGTGTGAATGACATTCTACACTGTCTTGAATTCATGTATGTTTGGAGGATAATCATCATTCAGATTTCTTGTGGTGTTTCATTATGTTTATGTCTTGTGTGTGTATTTTCAGTCACCGCTTCCTGTAAGCTCTGGAAATTCGTGGAAGAGGGTCACATTTGATGTTACAGATGACTCTGATGTGTCATCTATTGATATGCCCATTGTAAGTATAATTTACTAAGTAGTTATGCAGTATATTATTAACTTTATTAAGTTTTTCATTTATGTAATATTTGTTCAAAAAAAAATATTTATATTAAACTATTTACCCAGTTCTTGTTCAATCAAGAAAGTTAGAGTTAATACTGATACCTAGTAAGAATATATTTGTATCAGAAAAACACTTTTTTTTCTGGTTCCAATTTTTAGTAGATGGTAATTGCTAAAGTGTCTGTAAAACTCTCATACCATAATGCACCTTGGACTGAAATATCAAGGTTTGGCATGCACAAAATTGAACTTTCTTGCAATCTTTTACAAAAATGTTAAGGAATCTATTTCGAATTTGTTATTTTTGCAATGGAATAAAAACTATACAAAAATTTTATTTCCTTTGTTTAATGGCACAAAGCTCTCCTACCTATTTGAAGAATTGGAGAAAATATGTGAATCAATAATTAATTTTATTAATGTTATCAGTATACTTTTATGATTAATAAAAAAAAAATAACTATGAGTTAGCTACACATGGCATCCATCATGCACAATTGATTGCTTTAAATCTGCATTTTCAATTTTTATAATATGTAAACAGCTTATTATGGATGAGAGTCAGCAAATTATTGTAATCATTAATTAGACCACCTCTAAAATTGAAAAATTTTAGTCTGAAACAGTACTTATTATCAAGTTTTTTTTTTTAAGTTGGTGTAGTATCAGCCGATACTTGTACCAGGTATTTATTTTAGGCAGAAAAACTATTGTGCCTTGATATTAAGATGATTTTTAACACAAGAAAATGTTTATTATGTGATATACATATAAATATTGAATGTGTTTTACACAGTATTTAATTTTTAAAGCAGGAATTGGGTCAATCAAGATCTCAAATAACATCCCATTTTTAGTATTCAAAAGATTTTACTTTCAAGGGAAAAAATATATAAAAACACAAGCTGAAAGTACATTCAGAAATCCAACTCCAGAACCTATGTAGTTAAAAAGAACTCCATTATGTTACGCCACAAAAAAAATATCAAAGTAATTTTGCCATTTGCCACAAGCTATCTCAAAATGTTTGTTAAGCACTTGAGGGACTATTTCTGACAAAAAAATGAAAATTTTTTGTTCACTCCCTTAACATGTAAAATACTTTTTTGTTTTTATATGTAAAATACAATTTAAAGTTTTGAAGCTTTTTAAAAAAACTTATTCCTCATATATAAGGCCATGTATTTTTCACAAAAAAATCAGAATACTAATTACATCAGTAGACTATGCCCGGCCCTGTGGTTGCTTCCTGGCAATTGGCTGCCATCTACAAGCCATTCAGGATGTGTTTTGCTTTTGCACAAAATTTATGTAATTGGTACGCTGACAGAAAACATGCATCTGAAATTTACTCAAAACAATCATGGAAATCAGATGATGGTACATACATAGTTTTAATGTGAAACCAATCTTTAAATCTTTGTGCGAAAAATACATGCCCCTACTGATATATTATTGTTACGAAAGCTAGCAACGAGGCTAGCTAGGAGACTACCCGCCAGCTTGCAGGAGGGAATGCGATGCAGGTAGAACCTGACTCTATTACCATTGTGCTTTCCAGTCGAGCTCGGAGATTCACTGCTTCTCTCGAGGTTTTGCCATGTTCCCAGAACCTCGTCTGCGTGACTAGGAGACTATAACTAGGACAGTTTCAAGTGCAACACTTCGGAGGGCTATGAGACCTCTCCAGGGCAGGACTTTACAGGCATATAAACAGAGAGACTGACATTCGAGGGAAGTATAGTGAAGAGATTAAGTGAACTCTTGGTGAGCAGTAGTGGGTTGTAAGCTACAGACTCCATGTGCAAAGATTGGTGCTTCGGGGATCAAAGAATTCGGGTGTTGTATGTGTGGTGGATGGGTGAGTAGTGCAAGGCAAGAACGTGGAGACAGAGGTGCACGGTAAGAGACGAGCATTACGGAGAGCCACTGTCGAGCCGAGCTCCAGTGGGGAGAGTAAATTGTGGACTTAATGAAAGAGAGTTTAATTTGTGAATAGACAGTTAAGTTGTTATAACATAGTTATTAGTGCAAATATTAAATAAAACTTTAGTTCATCAACTAGGCTAACCCTTCTAGACCTATCTTTTTACCACTTGTAACATTTGGTGTCAGAAGTAGGGATAGATCTACTCTATATATATTTAGGGATAAATTTTAAAATTAAAATAAACAAAAAAAATTATTAGAATTTACCTTTTTGAAATTGAAGTTAGTGATAGGAACTGTAGTAGTGTTATTTTGGAGTGTAATAAAATTAGTGTTAGGTAGGAGTTTAGGCTAGGTCATAGATTAAATGTGAGTGTAGTTATTAGTCAGAAGTGAAAGAAAAGTTGTCAGATGGTGTTAAAGAGGAAGATGGCAGCCATCATACTTAGGAACAAAATGGCTTTCTTGGTCGAAATAAAGAGTATCCAGAAGAAAATGGAGAGTAAAATGGATAGGGCTCAAGAGAAGATGAAGAATGTCATGAAATGATAATTGAGGAAAAGAAGAAAGGCCAAGAAGAAGAAAAAAGGCACAAAAATATATATGAAACCAGCGAGCGATAGTGCAGAAAGATATATGGCATGAGTTAGTTAGTGGCTGCTCAAGAAGAAATGAAGAAGATTAGAGAATCCAGCATTTAAATGGAAGGTAAGGTGCAGTGTTTTTTGAGCAACATCTAGCCAAACATGAAGGGCAAGTTGCATGACAGCTGGCTCAGCAGGCCACTGAATAGTGTGCAGCTGCTGTAACTGATCAATGTCGATGAATCATTAAGGAAGGTACAGCTGCTACAAACCAGAAGACTTGGGGCAGTAATGAAAAAGATTGAAATTAATAAGATTTAAAAAAAAGAGAGAATTATGGGAACATGACACTAGAGTGCACAATTTAGGAAAATACACACACACGCATGTACATATACATGCACACACACACACCTCCCCCCCCTCCAACACAAAGTGTCAATGTCTGAGTGGAAAAGGTTTGATAAATAATATGTTTCATGCATGCTTCTGTTTCTCATTGCTCTGAGTGATCCAAATCTAGTCTTATTGGTTAAGTGTATGGTTTTATTTATATAAAGTTCTTTTGAATAAATTTAGTTCAGCTGGTCTGGAAAAAAAAAATTTGGAAGTTTATTTGGGATGAAATTTTTTGAGGAAATGTAAAGAAAAATTAAAAACAAAAAAAAAAAAGGTTCAAATATCATTTCCAAAATTTGGCTTCTTATCACTGGGTTAGTAATTTTGGAATCATGATTATGTAACAGGTATTGAAAAGGGTTGGTATGGTCAAAATTTTCACTGCATTTTAATTTTCAAACATTTTAAATGGAGAGCAGCTTTATGAATATATCTTAAGATTTATTTGAAAACTTGCAGTTTGTTGTTGTTAACAGATGTGTAAATGATTTGCTGTTTTAATGATTAAAGTTTGTTTTACTTTCAGCCTCGAGAAAACGATGAAAGTAAGGTTTTCGGCTCTGAGACCAACAAGGCAGCCCTGATATTCGGAAAACCTAAGGTATTGCATTCTTTTATAAAATATTTATTATTTTTAATTATTTTCATAGTTTTTTAATGTTTTTTTGCTTGATTTTTGTAACAGTGTTCCCTGCTCAAGGTTTATGTTATGCAAAATACATGTGGTTAGGTATTAATTTAATCTTCTGTTAAAAAGAAAACTTTAAGATTTATTTTATGGATACAAGCTTAATGTTATATCCACTCTATACAACTCCCAGCCTGCTGCTGTTACTTCCTCTGCTTTCCCAACATCCTACCCTACAACTCCCTGACCCAATCACAACACACACGACTGTATGACCTTTCAAGCTGCCATCTTCACTCAGCTTCAACTACAGGCCTACTCCCTCTCTACACCACATGTCCTAAACAACACCTACAAAATTAAAAAACTTTGTACTTTTTGCCAGAAACCTCCTCTCCATAATTGAATATCTAATGGTCTCAATATTATATTTATTCATAATTTAAAACTCTTGAGAGAAAGTAAACCTTTGGTTTAAGTTGTATATTAATACAGCCTAGAAACAGTATTGTCATTGTGACATCACTAACAATATTGGCTCATTGGTACTAGTACTAGGAGATGTAAGACTGTGTGTACACAAACCTTGTCACTTCATTGCTTACGTAAAGCACCTGTAATGGTGGCCTAAACAAAGACTGGTACTCCACCATAAGTTTGCTGAAGATTGTTTCTCGCTTTGACGAAATACTCTTCTGAGCCAACACCTACCTGTTAGTGTATCTTACTTTTTTCTGCCCCCGTCAATTGTTTTCGAATCCAAGTGCAGGAATGCCAAGCAATTCCTTCCCATCAGTGTGGGCAATGGTTTTCTTTGGCTGTTCACCATCACCGAATGTAATGTCAGTAGCTGGCCCTGGTACTCCATTGGTATCTAACATTCTCCTGTTAGCTGCAAGGATTGTCCTGAATACGTCCTCAAGGCCATTTCGGTTTTAACTTAAAAGCTCATACTTTTTCCCAATAGGTGCTGTTGGAACATACGGAACCGTCTGCCCTCGTATCAACGATCATCTTTTCCCATTCCCCGTTTAACCTCACGTCCATTGTAAAATTGTTGGCTTGACCTCTTCTTTCCTCATTATGTATAATCAATGTTGGGCTACTCTAACTCATCTGGATTTCCGGCCTTTACCCAAAGCACCCCTTGTGTCTAGCACTCCTCTTTTATGTGCCCCCGTTTCTTACATGCATTGCATGTAAAAATTGCAAATGAGCACTGGATGGCCAAATGACTAGTACTACTGCAGCAGTAAGACTTTTTGTTTTCTCTGCCTTTGACTGTTTCCTGAAAGCTTCTTCCGTTTGTTCCCTTTGCCTCCGCCCCCATTTGCGAATGTGAGAACAAATGTACCTATTAAGACATTCGCATGATCTTCTAGCTTGATCAGCTTAAAATCTGGTCTTATTTTCTTTGACTCTCAGGGCAGTTTACATAATTAACGCCTTCTGTAATGTTGATTCAAAAGTTAGGTTATCGTCTACTAACAATTTCTATACAATGTCTTTATTTCCCCAACTGCTGACGACAGTAACGTGCAAGGCTTTATCAAGAAACAAACCATATTCACACGACATAGTCATCCTCTGTAAAGTTAGAGCGTAATATGCTATGCTGTCCGATATTCCCTGTCTTTATCTTGGGGGCTTAATGAGTCATAAGTATTTCTACCAATGCTACATACGACTTGGTTTCCAGCTAATAAGGCACACAAACTCTTCAGCACTATGTAATTCTTTGGTGTTAGCAATGTCAAAAAAAGTTTCTTCTTCCTTTATTATTTTTGCCTTGAAATGATGCTAAACCTCTCCACATAGCACTCAGAATCACCATCCTCCTTGAAAAATTCTTGAAGTTTATTTTTGGAGAAAACTGGTTGAGGGAGGGCAAGAAAAAAAAAATATATATATATATATATAATTTTTATTTCCAGAATTTGGCTTCCGATCACTGGGTTAGTAATTTTGGAAACATGATTATGTAATACATTATTGAAGAGTGTTGTTAGTATAATCAAACCTTGGTATGCATTTGAATATTGAAACATTTTAAATGGTGAGCATCTTTGTTATGAATTTGTCTCAAGGTTTGTTTCAAAACTTGCAGTTTGTTGTTATTAACAGAATTGTAAATATTTTGATTTGCAGTTTTAATGATAAAAGTTTCTTTTACTTTCAGCATCGAGAAAATAAAGAAAATCAGCTTAATGAAAGCAAGGTTTTCGACTGTGAGACCAGCAAGGCAGCCCTGATATTCGGCAAACCTAAGGTATCACATTCTGCTGTAAAATAATTTTGATGATTCCAGTAGTATTTTAATGTTTTTTTCTGCATGATTTTTGTAACATTGTGATCTGCCTAAGTTTCATGTGTATACAAAATACACGTGATGACATATTAATCTAGTCTTCTATTTAAGTTCTCTTAAGAAAACTTTAAGGTTTATGTTGTGAATACAAGCTTACAGATTTGTAAACTTTACTTTTTGTTGTTAACCTCCTCTCCATAAATGAATGTCTAAGGGTCTCAAATCTCAATAATATATTCATTCCTAATTTGAGACTCTTGAGAGAAAGTTGTATATTAATACCGTCTAGGAACGGTATCGTCATTGAGACATCGCTAACAATATTGCCATGATGGTACTAGGAGATGTAAGACTGTGTACACACAAACCTTGGCACTTCATTGCTGACGTAAAGCACCTGTAGTTGGTAGTTGCTTTTATTTTTACCATGCTTTTATTAGCTTGACATGTATGTATGAATGAATGAATGAATGAATGGACTATGTAATAAAATATTTCTATTCAATTATTTTTGAGATCCGAATGTGTTGAAATTTTGCATACATATACAGAACCTCTGACAATACAATATTTTGATAACTTAAGACCTTAGTGTTAAAGGGGAAGGGGGGTGCTCAGAAGGTCAAAAATACCTCATTTCAAACTATGGGTAATAACAATGCTTTTTGTGTATCCATGAGATTGGGGCATGATGGGAATTGGTCCAAGGGTCACTCGGGGCCTGGGGATATGGATGGATTCCAATCCAAAAGGTCGAGTTATGGTTGAAAATGTGCCCCTAAATTTAAAAAGTATATAATTTTGATTTAGAGTATTTAAGAAGTTTTGTTATGGTGGAAAATGTGCCCGGGCTATGTCTTTCTTCACCTCGTAGGGTTGGGAAGAGGGAAGTTGAAATTAGTCAGGGAAAGGCAGGAATTTTTCTTTAAAACCTGGAAAAGTCATGGAAATTCCTGAGTGATAATAATCTGAGAGGGAATATTATGCTGAAATATGCTATTACCCAGACTTTGAGCACTTTTTTTTTTTCTCCCAGATGATGTTTTAGTGCATAGTCGGACACACTGTAAAATGGCGTATGCAAGGTTCTGTTGGAACTAGTACATTCATAAGATGGTGGAGGCTGGATGGTCTTAATTTCTTTCAGGTAAATGCAAAATAGAAAAATTATTTGTAAAAATGTTAGGGAAATTTTTTTACAGATTTGTGTGGACACCTTAATAGCAACAATAGGAACTGTTTTGTTGGGAAGGGAACAAATATTAATTATTTCAAAATGTAAGTATTTAATATAAGATTGAATACAATTAATGAATTATTTATTTTGATATTTGAGGTTTAAAATTTTAGCACATACACTAGCAGTAATAAATATTTTCTTTAAAAGTTAATTTAAATATTTACAATTTCCTGAAAAGAAAAGTGAATTCTAGGAATGCAAATGCTACCTATGTGTGTGTGTGTTTGTGTGTGTGTTTTTTGTGTGTTTGTGTTGTGTTTGTGTGTGTTGGTGTGTGTTTGTGTGTGCGGGGTTGTGTTTTTTGTGTGCGCGGGCGTGCATGTGTTTTCCCGCCCTGCAAGAGGCAAGTAGAGTCTACGCCACGCACCCCTAAAATAATATTTTAATTCATATAATTTGTAATTTTACTTATGTAATTTTAACCCCTAGTGGTTTGTTTTCTTTCAGCGTAAGTAAGGATGGAGTAGCGCCCTATGCAGCTGTTGCCAGAACTAGCCCCGAAGTGGGCCTCTCTCATTTAAACTTAAACAAATATAAAACAGCTTTTTAATTCATGTTTTGTCATGGTAACATGTATAATTTTTAGGTAACTAGTTGTAAAGGTTTGTTCTTTTGTGTGTTCTCTTACACAGTATTCGGTAACTAACTGTAAAGTGGAAGCTCCCTGCTGCCATGACACCCTGGCAAAACCCCAGTCTCTCTCGATCGCCACCCGGAGTAGGACGTAGCCGCTAAACCTCATGGACTTCAACTGTTGCATCTCTGATCCGTTTACATCCGCCTGGTATTAATTATTTCTTGAACCTTTTATTTTGCTTCGGGGTCTACTCCGGGAGGTAGACTGTTTTAATAATCATTTAAGTCCCTAGGTGGAAATTTCAAACCAGGCGACAATTTTAACTTCTAGGCCAGGACAGGCATGTCCGGGCCTGCCGTAAGCTGATTTATTTGCCGTTGGCACTTTGTGACTGATATTGCAAGACGAGAGGGTGATTCAGGTGTAGAATGGGGAGTCAATAAAACCTGTTCAAACTGTGACACATGTTCTTCTCTATGCCGAGGCTGAGTCGTGTGGGCTGCCTGGAGAGCCCCATCAACCATCCTTCGGTAAAATTACAGAGTGCCAGACACTTAGAGCGGGCTGGCAGGTTAGGTTTCATTGTATAGGGGGTTGCAAGCCTCGTTGCACTTGGGCTACGTCACGGCCCTGAGAGGGGATGCCTGGGTCCACGTGCCCTTAAACCACGTCGTGGTACCCATATCCGGTAGACTTACAATGCTTAGCTATTTCCAACCCCATTGCGACAGCAATGTGTATTAATGAGAGTAATCACTATATTTAAGGCATAAGCAAGTTTCATTTTAAACATAAAATATGTTGGTTTCAAAAATGAACTTAACACTTTTATCACAAGGAGCAGCTCCAGTTTTGTAATTAGAGAGAAGAGCTTATGGTTTTGTTTTTGTCAATAATCTTTAAAATACGTTATTTTTATTTTGTTGGTGGTATTTTTTTTGTTTCAATTCTGTTTATTTGTTAAAATAGTTAGGTATATGATCAGTATTTCAAAAATAAAAAGGTTAATTAATAACATTTTCATTGAAATAGCATCACTTGAAATACTATACAAGCTGCATTTGTAAAATTGAACCCATTAGTGACGTCGACCAGGGCTACGTCTTCCCTTAAGGGCCTTGCCTACCTGGGCACACATACGGTGTGCAGAGCTTCAGGAAAAACAACGCGATTTCAAAACTACTCAAGACATCCGAGTGGGGCCTATTTACGAATAGCATTTAAGAGTTCGCTGAGGGCCGAAAAGTACTTTTAATTTCGGATAAAGTTTTTAAACTGTATTTTTAGACGCGTTAAAATGGCTAAAACGTGAGTTTTCAGAGTAATTTTTAGGCATAAAACAATCAGTACAGATTCTTGAAAGCGCTTAAGGGACTTGCATAACACCTTTATCCTCATTTCTCCGCCATATAATGTTACGGTCACCGCTCAAATTTCACAGGTATTCTGTGACGACGAGACGAATGCGCGCCAGTTCAGAGACTTGCGCTTAGAGGCTATACCGCGCTGGAAATACCAGCGAGCGTCGCGCTTATCATCCCGCCTCACTAACACACATACACCCCTGACGAGGCGGGCCCCTTAAGCACTATGTGCCTTTCCTGGATCACCCACCTCTCCTCTTGGCCATCATCAACCACCAGCACACTATGGCTGCCACGTATTTTCGAACCTCCCACCAACAGTGTATGCATGCGAGTGCTTCACTTGTCCACCGCAAGGGGCATGTGTAGAGACTGTGCCATGTACCCCAATAATATTTAATTGACTAATTTTTATTATAATTGTTGACTTTACTTTTTTATCTCACACCACAAAGTAATTATGCATTTCAGGTAATTGATGGAGCGGCACTATGTGCACTGAATTAGGAACACACCCTGCTCTAGCGGATAACTTTTTGAACTTTAAATAATATAAGGATTTAATTAATAAAGGTTAACCCATCCAGGTTTTAGTGTATGCTTTTTTCGAATATTGAATGGTTTATTATTGTGTCGGTCTACTTTCGAGTAACCACATGTGTATCACCGAAAGACTAAGGGGTCTGGGTCACCTTAAGAACCCACATAATTAACATCTATAATTACTGTAAGCAGTGTACCCGACGCTGAGAGCGGGAGAGGAATGAAGCCTAGCACTCCCACGGTCTCATCACAGCCGTGTAATTCAGTGTCTAAGCCAGGACTGTGCGCCCATCCACATGGGGGTGCCCGAGATTTGATGAACATCCATAACCATTAAAAATTCACGTCCCCCCTGACATCATAGTAATATAAATGTCTGGAGTGTATTTACTCACAACCAAAATGCTTTTTTTTTTTTACTTGTGTTATGCATGAATCTGAATCAGTCATTTATATAGAAGATAATAAAATTTAATTTCTGCACTCCACTTTGCTCACTGTTTCTTTACATACATGTTAAAAAAATGAAATTCCTTGATTTTGTATGTTGACAAACAAAATCTCAGTAAAGTTTTGTTTGAGTTATGTTTTATTTTATGAACTAACTTGCATTTTGGTGACAATTGTGCATTAACTTGCATTTTGATGTTACACACGTTGTTTTGACACACATTTTGTTGTTATTTATGTTTTATTGCCTGTCACTATAAAATCTTGCCATACTAAATATGATTGCGTAGATTTTTTTTTCACCTTGTAGGTGACATTCCAAAGAAGTTGCAATTCCACTAGCAAAAACTAAAACTTTCATGAAAATAGAAAATGGATTGCCAAACTTTCCAGAGCACAATATACATATATTATTATTATTAACCATAAACTCTTCCATATAATCTTTCAGGAAACTTCCATCATTAAAAACTAGCTTAAGATGGTATTATTTGCATTAAAAATAATATGTGTTGTCTTTACTATACATGTGGTTAAGAATTAATTTACATTAGATTTCATGTATGTACTATCTAGACAGAAAAATTATGAGGAGTGGCTATTTATTGGTAGCTAAGTGCTAATTTGTAATGAATGTTGTTTTTAATTTAATTTCCAGGAGGGACCACAGGCAAAGGAAATAAATCCTTGGAAAACAACTTCTGCATCTGGCAAACGAAAGGTACCAATAATATTAATTCCTCTACTATTTTTAGTTTATAAATGGTTCTTATGATGCTGAAGTTTGCTCTTAGAAACAGGTTTCAGTATTTAAGTAGAAATGATTTTCATATACTACATATGTTTCTATTGGAAAAAAATTAGATCTTAGATATTGCATGGAGATTTCCATACAGTTTCTGATGCACTTTGTTCTGGATTCTTACGGATTAGGTCATTTACATTTTGGTGTTAGGAGCTAGGACAGGCCTTCTCAATATGCGACCAGCAGGTCAAATCCAGCCTGCAAACAAATTTATGCTGGTCCACCATGAAAATTGTTGAGAACAATTATTGAGAGAAAATTACTTAAATGTCAATTGAATCAACACTTTATTTATTGGAGCACTTTAATCGGCTTGGGGATTAATGTATTTGCATTTAATAAGTACTTTATAAATGATTGCCCTTTATTAACGAGATAGCATATTGAACATGCTCTTGTATCCGCGCTTGCGCTTAGTGTGCTTTTGTAAACTGCACTTAAGACAGCAGTTCCGTTATTGATGCATGAGCGATGGTGAGTGAACTGGCTTGGCTCAGTTATAAGCCAGCCGTCCAGTGGCGGGGTAGTGGAGTTGTTTTATTATTTGTACATATATGATTAGGGTTCGTGTGTTAAAAACAAATTAAATTAAGATTCATGTAAAAAAAAATTTTTTTCACATGGCCCTCAAGAATCTCAGGTAGTACTGAAGTTAACCCTGTCACTAAATTTGACTACAGAATTGGACAATTCAAATCTCAACGAAAACATGAAGTTTATCAAACCTTTAATGTGTGGGTTGAGGTGTACCTTCAAGATTCTAGTGGACTATGAAACATATAAATTTTTTTTTACTTTTAATAATTATTATGACATAATTATACATAAATATTATATTTATAGCATACCAATACTAGCAAACAAAAAATAAAAATAAAAAGTTAAGTTACTGTTATGTAGATGACAATAATGCCGCACATCGCAGCATTCATGTTACTCATATTTCACCTCGTTCACACACAACACAAAACCTGCCGCGCCCGTTGTAGCCGCGTCTCGCCATAATAACCTTCTTGTTTACAACATGTCGCACTGCTGCCAACTTACGAAAGGACACAACAGTTACAGTACAAAAGTAAAAATGAGGGATATCTTAGGAATTTTCCAAAGTGATACAGAAAGGGTTAATGCAATTGGCCTGAAGATAAACATATCAAGAAAGTCTGAGCTAGGTGGTGCTATGGTTGGACTTGTGCTGGACTCTCATTTAGCATGATTTGTGTTAGATTATAAAAAAAAAAATTTAAATAACTTTTGAAATTCCACATGTAAAATATGAATCAATAATTCATATTTATTATATTACTAAATACTAAAATTCAAATAAATGAATCTTTTACTGTCCACGGCTATCCACATTTTTCCGACCATGTGAGACTTTGGGGACTGAGTTGTTAGATAACGTAATTGCCTTCAACACAGTCATGAAAGGTTAATTTTCAGCGGTCGAACCAGGATTTTTTGCAAGTATAAACCATGGTGGAGTTATACAGCGTGCTGTTATTTTTCTAATGGTGCTCCTATTTCACCCACTACTATATGCATTTTGTCTCTGATCCAGTTTTCATAGCTTCACACCTCACTATGACCTCAATGTCAATCTCCGCCTACTGAGCACATATACGGAGTGCAGAGCTTCAGAAAAAACCATGTGATTTGAAAACTGCTCAAGATATTCAATTGGCATCTCTCGAGAAAAATCATTTAAGATTACTCTTAGAGCAGATGAGTAATTCTGTTTCTGTAATTTTTTATTTTTTTTTTTCTTTCAAACTTGATTTATAAGAGGTTAAAAATGGCTAAAATTGTGTTTTAAGAAAATATTTAAACATGAAACACCTGGTACAGATTCTTGAAAGCTCTGAGGGGATTGCATTACACATTTATCTTCATTTCCCTGCCATATAATGTTATAGTTATCACTCAAATCTCATAGTTGC
This sequence comes from Bacillus rossius redtenbacheri, assembly GCF_032445375.1. Classification (NCBI taxonomy): domain Eukaryota; kingdom Metazoa; phylum Arthropoda; class Insecta; order Phasmatodea; family Bacillidae; genus Bacillus; species Bacillus rossius. The sequence continues at coordinate 61,653,722 of NC_086333.1, forward strand.
CATTTGCACGACGAGAAGATGACGTGCCAGTTCAGAGCCTTGCGCTTAAAGGCAGTACTGCGGTAGAAACACCAGCGAGCATCGCACCTATCATCCTGCCTCATCACCACAAATACATTCCTGACCCGGCCAGCTCCTTATACCCTTATTAGTTTATTTATTAATGTTTTATCCTACCACAACACAAATTAATGTTCAACAGCACTCTTGGGGCTTGATCCTGGCACATATTTTTGTTCTACTCTAGCCTCAAGCAGAAGAAAACATGAAGAATAAATCCAGAAACAAATTTTTTAAGGGCCGTGAAAATAAGAAACAAGATGAAGGCTCCATTGACTTTGGTTCTCTAAATTTTGATGATATATGAAGCTGCAAGAATTTGTGAATGGGTAAAAATAATATACATATTGATATTTTTTGAACATTAGCTGTTTTTAATTTTATTAAGTCAATGTGAAAGTATTGACTGTTGTTATTTAAATATTATTTATTTAAATATTATGGGCAGTAAATCTCTAGTAGAAATACTGTCTGTTCTGTAAACAATACAGTTGTAGTCTAAGGTTTTTTTCATACATATGAAAGTATGTTATTGAATCTGAAACATGGTCATTTCCTTGTAGTGATAAAACACGGACATGTTCTTGATGAGAATAGTTAGGTTTTTTTGGGTACTCAACCTGTACTCCGTGTCTGTTTGCTTAATTTATTTTTGGCATCTTTTAGGTTGGAAAACACCAACATTTAATTTTCAGTAAATTTACAAAATAATTTATTGTGATTTCCTTTACCTTCAATAAAAAATTCCAACTGTAGTTCTTTCTTTCCTAAACCTAATGTTTCTATTACTGATATACCAAATATCATGACATTTGTCATGTCTTATTCAGTTTCTTTTATCAAGGCACATTGGTTGAGTGTCCCACTAGGGCGACCGGGGTTCATTTCCTGGTGAGGTCAAACCTAGATATTCGAAAATGGGGAATGTGGTATACGTTGCCAAGTTTTCTCGGGGAACTCCCATTTCACCCACTAATTCATTCTGTTGCTGCTCCATTCCCATCTCATCTCACCTTAACACATTCTCTAGGCTGGCCGGAACGACAGGTCTGTTCCTCGGGTAGGGCAGCAGGCTCCTACGAGTGTCAGCCCCATTTCGTCCATGCAAACTGTGCCTCATTTGGGTTAACTACTTGTTGATTTTCATTTTTCATTCAGTTTCTTCTCACAAATAATATATTTTCTGTACTATCTACTTACTGAAAGTATTTCTCAGGAAAAAAATGTATTATTAATGTGTTGGGAAAAGTTCTGAAAAAAAAATGTCACTGCAATTTGTTACTAATTCATCTAAATAGCTGCGTGTTGAAAGCATTGTTACTTGAGCAAATTCGTTTATGGAAATCATGTTGTTTTCTGCATTATTTAGTATTCTAACTGGCACACTCAATGCATTTTCAGAGTTTAATTTGATAACATTGTGAGAGTTTTGAAAATGTGTTACTTTGAATAGCTACAGCAGTCAGTGTCCAGACTCTAGATTAAGCTCTTTTAAATTGCTATATACATATTAATTATTTCACTGTCAGAGGAGTCCTCATGCAACACAAAGTATTTGTTGAGTATGAAAATTGAACTTATCATTTAGTAGATACTTTTGCACCATTTCATTATTCCTTTATATTCTCTTTTATGATCATCCTTCAACCAAATCTTGTTCCTGATTTTACGGCTATGTGCCAAGTAAGGTAAAATTGAGTGGAAACGCTTTGCTCCTGAAACAAAACTTTCACAGTTGAATGAGTACCTAAATGTAACAATTATTTTTTGAAGTCAATAGGTGGATTATAAGTAATACAATGAATCCCTTTTAAGTAGTTTGTTTATAAATTACTTAGAAATTTAAGACTTTTTAATGGGATAATTTTATTAAAATAGAAAAATGTTATGTATATGTTCCTAGTTCATGTGCTAATTTTTTAAATATTTTAATATGCAGAAAATTTCCTTAAGTAATAATTATTTTAAGAGGTATTTACTGTAGCTACTATCAAACCAAATACTTGTAATGGAATACAAAGTTATTATTTAGATATAGAATATTCATCAATGCAACCATTCCTATACTAATATCAATATATATAATTTTCGAATCTTACTTCTTCTGGTGTGCATTTTTGTCTGTATTCAAAATCAAAATTTGCTCACATCAAATGTATGGCCTACCTGTTATCAATGTAAATGTACAGCTTCAATTAACATTTTTAAGTAAGAACGTATTAGGTATTTATAATTACATTAGTATCTTGTATACTCCTGAGTACGAAACTTGTTGAATTTTTTTTTAATTTTAATGATTTAAAGAGGTATATATTATTTAAAATATAAAAAAATATTGAAATATATGACCAACCCCCAACTTAGTAGGTATGCTTATTGTCATTGAATATGTTGTGTTGGATTTAGCCAAGTCATAGTATTTATGTATCTATGTATATAATGTTTGTATGTATATAATCTTTTTTTTTAGAGCTGAAATATAGAAATGCTAGAAGATTGATTTATATACTTAACAGTGTATCAGTTTAGTAATGTAATGAAACTTTCTATTTCTTCTTCATAGTTTAATGTACATATTTATACTTTTCATTCTTGTACCAAATTAAAGGGTGTTGATAATGTTTTTGTTTAGCATAACATTAATTTTGAATTACTTAAAACTTACATATTTAACAAAAACTCATTAATATTAAAAATGTTTTATCTGTACCTAGTCATATAAATGTTATTATTTATTTCTTAGTCTAATTTTTACTACTTAGTACTAATTACAGATGTGTTTCGTTAGTCAAATTTATATTTACTGTTTTGGTAAGCATGAAACATTAGTTGCAAGGCACCTAAGAAGCCCATCGAAAGATGATGAATATAACAAAAAATTTAATATACACAAAATATTTATTAAAATTTCCATTTATTTTAATATTGTGCAAATTAAAAATTATTTCTTATATATAATGATAAAAAAGTATTGGACAAAAATTTTTTAATGTAGAATATCTTGAAACACTACAGTGCGTGTGAATTGCCTCATTCAATAATCTTTAATGAATTATGACATACTCACGTAATCAAAATTGATTTTCAGCAATAAATTGAATATTTAGGTACTTAATTTGTAAAGTTTTTTATTCAAATTATAAAAGTAAAAGAATGATTAAAATCTCACAAATTAAATAAAAATAAAAGTCTTCTTTAACTTCTAATGCCATCTTTTGGTGAAAAATTCAAATGCACTTTATAAAATATATAAAAAATATGAAAGTGTTGCTGTGTGTGAAACAGCAAGTGCGGCTACCTGCACAGTGCCGGCCTCAGACACCTGGTGGGCGACTTCCCGTCGCACTCGCATTCTGCAAGTAGGCGCTATCTCACAGCGTTACGTGATCATTAAGTCAGTGATGAGCGTAACTTTATGTAGGATAATTGGGAGCCATTGGAGATAAAGACCTTGGGCACAGCCATTATGTGAATACGTAAAAATAAAATATATTGTAATGCTATGTAACATAATTTAAAGAGTTAATAAAGAAACTTGCTACATATTAATGTTTACTTTATTGTTGCATTTCTTTCTCGTTGCCATGCTCAGCTATCTCTCGAGAAGCTAGTGAGGAACTGGCTGTAACTTCTCCTGGTGCCTCTGTGCGGGGTTTTCAAGGAGTCTGTGCACACAGCGGGTCTGCCCGGAACATTTTTGTTTTTGCCAGGGCTCCGAAAGAAGGCCCTAATGAGGTGGGATGCTACATTAGTGCATTAGTCAAGCCTCACAAAGCATGATGTCTGCTGGATCACTAAAGCCGATTGAGTGTAAGTGTAAATCAAGCAATAGTCCAAAGAGGGGTTGCAAACCTATTGAATGGGGGAAAACATGGCTAGGCTGGTAGGCATTTTTTTTCTGAACACATTATCTTTTTATTTCTCCCACGGCATGTCACACAACAATTGAACACAGAATGAGAACCACCTTGTCTTTGTTCGCCCCCACATCCCTAAATCTCCATATACATATTGTGCTGAAACTCACTCAAAAATTTCAGGAGATATTTTCTTGTAGAAATTGAGATAATATTTATATGCTTCACTTACAGTCTATTTCAAAACATAAGTTTGAGAGTCATTCTTGAAATTAAGATTTATAAATTTGATTTTTTAACAGTATCAAATACTATTGGAAATCAAAATATTTTTTTAAAGAACAGTTATGCTATATACATATAGTGTTTGACCAACTTCTAATACTGCTCTTTTTTTCTTTGACAAAATAATAGGGGTGGCACCACCCTCTCTTATTGCATACATACTTTGTTTCTCAATTTCAAGGATATCTGATGCCATTTTATTGGGTGTATGAGCTAACGTACAAAAATTTTGCTCATATTGGAGATTGCCTAGGATGCACATTTTTGCATGCCAGTCATGCAAATGTTTCTTTGGTAATGACACAAGGCCTGGAGGTAGGCAGTACTTTCTTCACTCAGATGTAATCACATGGTAAGCAATCAGGTTACTCGTTGATTGATTGACTTCTCTCAAAAGCTACAACTAAAAAACATAATGGCAGTTGGTGTTCAGTGGTCTTACATGTGCGCTACATAAGCAAGGCAGCATTTGCCTGCGAGCTCACCAGATTTATCAATAAAGGTTTCGAAACCGCATGTCTCCTAACGTACATGAAATAATTGACGTACAAGTAAGAACATACTGTGTTTTATCGCATAATCACTGCACCATTATATTAGGGCGTCAAAATTTGGAGAAAATATTCTCACATAATTATCGCATGATATTCTTGGTTCCGCTGTTGGAGTCCAAGCGCAACAGCAAATGGTTTTCAAGTTGCTGTCAGGCAGTTTGGTAGTTATAATTAGAAAATACAGCAATTACAATACACATTTAAGATGTACTCGCACAATACGATTTTTCATCCAATATGGTCAAATTTTTCGGTCCCGCCATTTTCTCAATAAGATATGTTATTTTTTTACATGTAAGGTATTGCAAATAAACTTCTTTTCCCATACAAAATTATGTGTTTAAAATTTGAAATAATTTTTTCATTAGGATATTACTGCTTACTTATTTAATTAACAGAAATACTAAGTTGTCTGATGTGTAAATTTTCTCTTAAAGACATTTTTTCAAACATTATAACCTTCATTTGTTCGTCATCGTCATGGCTGTGTATTGCATGTAAAAATGTAGCCAGCGCTATTTGGCATCATTCATGTTTGGTTACGTTGATACCCGTATACAGTGCCCGCACGTACTCAAATACCAATCATTATAGCTTGCTGATTGCATGCAACGCACGTGCTCTGTCTAGCGTCAAGAAAACTACATTTGATAGATTGCACTCTTTCATGGTTAGTGTGTACCACGATGATAGTTATGCGCTGGTTCCAGCTCACATTTGGGTCACTGTTTTTGTTTTACTATTTAAAGTTGATCAAAATATGTTTTTGTTGCATGACATATAAATTTTAATTGTTTGGCATGCTTTTGTATACTCTATACTTTTTAAACAAACGTACTTTCCATGAATAGGTTTTGTTTTTATCAATAACAATTCTTTTTTTGCATAAAAGTGGCACCCTTAAATTTCAAACTTGCTTGTAGTATAAAATGTGCAATTATTATGCTGTCAGTTCTTGGTGAAAATCTGCTGTAATTCCACTCCTACCAGGTCAATGTATGCTGGATAACAGAGACACAGAGAAAATACATTATAAACTATGCTTTATGTATTCAAAAGTAAAATAAAATAAAATATCCATATTGGGTGTGATTCTGAGAAGGTTTCTTTGGACTTCTGTCCCTCCTTTTGTGCAAAACATGGATTTAAAAAAAAATATGAATTGTCACTCAAACACAGAAAAATATTTTTGTTTATTAAAAATATCTCTAATAAGCAAACAAAATAAATAATGGTTCATTTTATGTGAGCTACCAAATTTTAATACATAGCAGTCAAATTGTACTATTTTTAGCATTTTGACCTGGTTTTTAGTGTTTGTTCTAATTTTAACTTTTCATAAATAAAAAAAATTAAATTCTTATCATACTTTTAATATTTGTAACCTTCATTATGCAGACATTTTTTTTTCTTTAGTTTTTAGCATAGAAACATATAACAATAAAATAACAATACATATATTGGTACATATTTGGTTTACAGTGGTAGTTGCATTTAGCATTAGAGTAGCCTAAAGGTGTGTTTATAACCCTAATAATATGAAACGCTCACTATAACGTTCATGTAACCTCCAAATTATTGTAATTATTAGGAATCTGTAGTACTGTGAGCATTGAACTCCAGGTTCTTTCCAGTGTAGCTGACCAGACCAATACCATAACCTAACATCCTTGGGCAAGTTCTTGTAAATTGTACTAAACTTTTTTTTTTTTTTGAGGCTGGCAGCAATGTGGCTAGTGAGGCACGCGACCGCGGAGTGCTAAGACGCGCCGCGCTCGTACGCAGACTTCCATATGTCGACGAGGCAGACGGACGAGTGGAACCGGTAGAACATGGTGAGAGGGATGGTGAGGTGTTTGAGCAGCGCCCACGGGATGGTGCCGTAGATCTCGAAGCGGTGGTCCCGTCGGTCGTGGGACTTGATCTCGAACGTCTCGGTGATCCACATGGCGATGTTGCACACGATGAGGAAGGTGACCAGCTCGCGGCCGGGCTTCATGAGCCGCAGGGCCCGGGAGTTGCTGCACCTGCGCAGCCCGTCCATGATGAACGGCGTCTGCAGCAGTACTTGCACCACCTGCCACATGAGCGCAAAGCGTGCGCATCGCGCAACGTGATGCGTGGCTAGCACACACACTTGCATGATGTAGTCTGTCCAAGATTGAGTAACATAGACCGGTGAATGTTCTTATGAAATTAAATAAATAATTATTGACACACAGTGCTGTATAAATCCCTGTTTATTACGTCACAACATTCAGTTTTCAAAGTCTTAAATTTTTGCTACAGCACCTGTCTAAAATTCCTTTTTCTTGAACATGTAAACTGGAATTTTACTGTGGAATTACACCCGAGCTTGAAGAAATTGCCATCTTGTGTAGATATCGTAGGATGAATTGAATTATGTATTTTTTAATAAATATTAAAAATTCGGGGTGAAGCTTTACATTACAACTGAAGCTTTGACCAAAATGAAATAGCAAATTTCCTGGCAAAGTCAAATCAAATACTAAAAAGAGTTTCAATTGATTTGCTTCGTACAGGCGTAGTATTAAGTGAAAAGTGGTCACAAAATTCCAAATGACTTGCATTACAACGAAAGTATTGGTTTTCGTTTGCAAGTGTTTTTTTGTATGTGCACTCGGGCATTTACAGTTCCAGGCTTACCTGCAGTATGATGATGGTGATGGATACATAGTTGTGGAACTGTATGGCAGGTATGATGCTGAAGATGGCGTACAGGAAGAAAGCCGGTATGCACATGAACAGCAGTAAGTCGTCCAGTAGCGACAACGGGTGGTGGTTGATGTCGAGCTGTGTCACTTTGTTGTAAGCGAAGACGACCGCCGCCGTCATGGCGATCAGCAGGAACAGCTCCGTCACTGCGTTGATCCTCAGGCCGATGCCAACCACTTCCCTGAAACGTGGACAGGTACGATGCCTGAAATGGGAAATGTAAATCAAGCAATTGAGAGACATTTCAACAACCGTGACAAGATTTTATGGTTTTATATTTTGGCAATTCTGTTATTTTTATTCTTATGAATGTTTTACTTGTCACTAATATTCAGTATAACTATATAAACTCTCTCGTATTTGACATGGAACATATTTAATGTTACTTAATCAAGATCCAATTACAACTACAGGTCTTATTTATTTATCACATGATTTTAAACTGTAAAATACAAGTTAAGTTTATTATGTTAATTTAAATAGATTCTTTGTTTGGAAGGTGAGTTGTTATTTATTTTTTTTTTTTATTTTTTTTTTATTTTTTTTTTTTTTGGAACAGCGTCTTTTATGTTGGGGGAAATACATGTACTATTAATCTTAAATGTCGCTGATCCCTACTCTCTTTGATTTTAAGTATTATTTAGGTATAATTTTTCTACAATTACATTAGTCCAGCTGATTCTATAATTAAAAGTCAAAGTGCCCTTGTTTTTAGTGTGTATATTTAATTTGCAATGGTTTTGAATTGGTTTTTGCAGATATTCCAGCAAATTATTTCTAAAAAAAAAGCCACATATGTCATTTTTTACATGTTTTGAATTTAATGGCCGATATGAATTGTGCTTTTAAGTGTCAGTGTCTGACTGTGTTGTAGGGCAATGGTATTAATTGGGTAATTTAAGTGTTAGCATCAGTTGGATTGCTTGTGGCACAGTGGGACAGTTTTCCAGTCTCAGAAAAAAAGACAGAGAGCACGACAATCAGGTGCCTGCCCCAGAGACATAGTTATTTTCTTGTTATTGTTAATTATAAAATCCTGCACGTAGGGGAATGACTGCGCAGCTAGGATATTGCGTCAAGTCGCATATATGTAGCACACTTATTTTCAACATTGTTAACCTTGGGGAGCTGGCCTTGAATTTGAAGGGCCTGATGTATTTTCTTATAAGTAGGGACAAGATTATATAATGGATTGCGATAAAACGAAAATAATGTAAATACAACATAAACTCCAATATGAAAGGTAATACACCATTTGGCACTAAAAATAAAAAAAATAAAAAATACATGAAATCAATTTGACGTCAACTGGGGTTTTGCCTCCTTAAGCCCGGTCAGACTCTATTCCTTTTGCTTTTCCATCTCGCTTCTAACCACTTCTTCCTGGCATTAGTACCGCTGATATGTACGCACATGTGTGTTTACAAAGCACGCCACAGACTCCCGCAAGAGGGTGCCGTAGCATCAGTGCTCTGTCCCCTTAAGTAATCAAAAGTTACCTATAATGTAAACCTTTAATTTTTGTCCCAAGGGTTTTGTGTCACAGCAGAACAGCCGGGAGGGTTTTGTTTACTAATTTTCATGTATAGTTCCGCTCAACATAAAGATGGCACCGAGGCAGACCCGAGTCCAGCCAAAGCCAGACTTTATTTAAATTTTAAATTACTATATGATATTAAGTGATCCACCCATGAGAAAGCATTACAATATTTGTACTAGTGTTTTATGTGTCGTACCTTTATTAACCCTTGGCATGTTATCGTGATAGCATAACGGTCACCTCATTCTGCACGAAATATGCAATGTTACCCACGAAGAGCACCCGCTCACTCCAGTCCATCGTCACCACCGGCCGAAAGCAGACACGCCAGGACCCCAGGGACTTCATCTTTAGTCTGCACTGATAAGTCGCTTCCATTTATTAACTAAGTCTTTTGAATCATTTATGTTTACTCTCTGTGCTACTCTCGGTCAGCAGGCTGTTTAAATAATTATTTTATCGACTCTTAACGATTCTTTGACCACCGGTTATATAATGTCTGTGTGGCCACGTGTGTGGACCTCACCGCAACTTAAACGGATCCGTGCCTTGGGGCTTTTACCTGCTTAAGAAAATATGTGTATGGCAGCGTGTAAGTTCTAAATAAATCTCCCCATGCTAGTTAAATTGTGTCCTTGTTTTTTGTTCGTCCACGTTTGTAACATCTACGTTATGACGGCATATGGATGTCCTTAGAGCCCATTGCGTTCATTACTATAGCGTGCCCCATGCTGAGAGTGAGTCAGGTCTTTGCAAGTGGTACTCGAAACTAAGAGGGTCCGAATCTCGCCCCCACATGGCCAACATCACACCCTGAGAGGGGTCTCGGCTGGATGCGTGTGCACTTGCCATATGGTGGGCACCCATTATCAGCAGAAACTGCCCTATGAGTAGGCCCTCACTTGGCTTATCACCGCGGGACTAATTAATGACAATTTTTCCCAGGTTAAGCTAACATAAAATTAGAAATGACAAAACTTAACTTGAATTAAAAAAATTGTGTCTATTATTTTGTTACATTTGTTGAATTTTGTTTACTTACTTGTTTAGCATAAATTTTGTACCAAAATGTAGCGAAAAAAATTATTATGTTGTTTGATCTTGCATCTCTCTTTATTCATTATAACCATTCTTATTACTAATGATTTTATTGTATAAGTGCATCATGTGTCAGTTAAAATAAATCTATTTTGGTAAAAAAAATTAAGAAATTTTTTTCATATTTGTTGAATAACATACTTTTTTTTTATGATTAAAGAGAGTGTACCAAAGTAAAAACATTAACACCAAAATCTCTTGTTTCAAAAACAAAAATGACAAAAAAATAGAACCATAAAATCTTGTTTCTACTAAGAAGGTAATGTTTGTTGTGATTGGCCCACGGGGCTGCCTCACTCTGTTCCTTGGACAAGGAAGGTAGCTGTGTTGTCCACTAGTCAATCATTTGATGCTGTCCTGACCAGTCGTGTCTGGCGACTACTCACCAAAAATCGTAATGAAGTAAGGAAGGGGCAATTTAATGCTCCCTGGTTCGGCTCAGCCGCTAATCAACTTTTTTATTTTCGGAAATGTAGTTAAGAGATTAAATAACCATGAGCGTAGGCAATGACCCATGGCGACCGTGAAGTTTCGTGCAGCAATCGCCCCAGTAGCCTTGTGCCCTAGTTTGTACTTGCTATACAAGTAGTTGGGAAATTTTACAGAAGTTTAATTGTTTGTCATCAGAAAAATGTTCAGAGAGTAACTTTTCATATAATGAACTATGTGTAGTCACTAGGGACAAGATTATGTGGTGAAATGCGATAAAGCCGAAATAACACAGTAAACTGTCAGTACACCATATAGCACTGAAATGGAACAAAAAATTCATAAAATTAAACATCACATTTTATCAAAAATCAACACAGATTACAAAAACCTAACCTTTTAATATAATAAATTAAATTAATGTAAATTAATGGTGTTGGTACCTTCATATAGGTACTAAATAGGTTGCAACTGTTATTCGTAACTAATTTCTACATTATGCCATTGATACTTTTTTTTAAATGTACATGTGCTTGCTGATTTATTTTTGTTGTTCCCAGTAGTTCAACATGCTAATTATTGTTACTTGTATTACAAAACTGCATCTTGAATCAGTCATAATGACACTGTTTTGTTGAAGTACACATTATTGATCAAGTAAGAGTTGTATTTGTTGAAAATTTTGTTATCTTTATGGGGGGAAAAAGTTCATAACAATAATAACGCCAAATCTCTCGTTTTAAAAACCAAATTGGCCTAAAAATAAAATCATAAAATTTTGCATCTAATAATCACGTATGTTGCAATTGTTTTGAACTGTACAAGGAAATGTATTTAATTAAGTGTTGGTAACATGAATAAATTTCAAAGGACAATACAACAAATTTATTTTCTTTATAATAACTCAGCAAAAACTAAAAAAAATAACTTCAGGATTTCAGTAAAACATTCTATTGCATATCATCAGTATCAAATCTTCAAGTGTGTTTTAAATTATAGTCGCCATTCTGAATGGCCTAGCCAGGTCAATTTGGAGTGTGATAATAAGTATGAGTGAACAATATACAATATGTTTCTGCATTGTGGCTCAAATAAATGTAAGTCATGGCAGTTATAATATTTGGTTTTAGTATGTATGTGTGTGTGTATATGTATATATATATAATATGTATGTATGTATATAAAATTTTCTTCATATAATGTAATGATAGTAGAAGATGTAAACAACAATAGGATTAAATACCATAATTTAATTAAATTACTTACTTGTCTGCCATTGTGAGGAAGAAAAGGATGATGCTCACCACGGACCCTACGAGTATTATCATCCCGGCAAAAAGGCCCTTATTGGACGAGTGGCAATCCGCGTGAATTACCAGGTTGCTGGCAAACTCCTCTCTCTTCGTTCTGCCTTTCATTCTGCGGTTTGCGGCAGGTGTTTCTGACTGCTCACACCCTCCAATGTTCTGCCATATCACGTACAGAATTCCAACTGCGCAAAAACATTGTGCAAACACTATGTTAATATTTTTCATAATTTAAGCTCTTTATTAACTTTAAGTAGATATTTTCCATTCTCTTACATAAGCTTACAAAAATAACGAAATACAGGACAGCACAAGTGACTCACTCACATTAGCAGAATTTAGTGATGATTTTTTCTCAAATCCAAAGCTCGTATTCAATTCCTTAAAAAGAAAAAAAAAATTGGCCCAAATATGTTTTTAGCTCTCAAGAGTCAGGAATAAAATATGTGAGCAAAAACAACAAAAATTTAAGTTTTGGAAAAAAAAAAATGGTGCAATAAATTTTTTTTGACAAAATAATATATATTTACATGTTTAGGATATAAACAATTTATTATTGTCAAAAATGTTCTGTTAAGTTTCAAGCAAACATTCCCAGAAGATGTTAGGCAGTTGCAGATGCAAGTATTTCTTTGATAGTTCCAGTTAAGATCAATAATTTAGTCATCGCCAATTACACATGTGCTAGTTTTTTAATTTCTGAATTTCTCCTTTGATATTTTTCTTCAGTTGTTTTTCCTTGATGTCAGATCTTTTGAATAATACAATTTGGTGGTATTTAAGTATTTTTTCAGCCTATAAGAAACCCAAAAACCATGCAGGTATGTCTACAAAAAATTAATTAGGAATTTAAATCCTTTGTGACTAATGAAGAAAGACATTAAATATGTAATGACCCAAAAATTAGGATTTGAAACCTCAATAATGAGTATCATGAATGATCATTGTTGTTTTCTTCTTTTTGGCAATGGATAAATATATTTATATTTATGTGGTATAATTTTTATAAATGTTCATTAGTTACATTTTACCATGAATTTAAAAGTTTTAAATTATATTTTCATATAAGATGACAGGGTTGTGTTATATATCATCCAAGGCACTTCAATTTTATGTCTGGGTTTCATTTAATGATTTAACCAAAATGATACCTACCTACCCTGCTTTCATGTCAGTTGCAGTTTAAAATTTTTACAAATAAATTATTTCTTAAAAAGGAACTAGATATTGCAAATATTAAATGACTTTTATAAAATTTAGCTACAAAAAGAATGAAAAACAAAGTCTGTAACAGTGCATTGTAATGTTTGTCATTCAAATTGGAAACAGTTACTTGCCTACTAAGATGTTGTACTCTATGGTGAAGGGGTAGAGGTAAGGCGAGAAGTTGTCGTATATCTCGGCCATCTGTGGCGGTCCGAGGCAAAAGTTGTTGAACACCACACTCTTGTTGATGTAATGTATCAGTTCCTCGGCTCCCCCTGAAACATACGCATGCCACACGTACTTTTCATTTCGAAACTTTGAGCCAGGGGTCTCTGAAGGATCGCTTCATCAAGAATAGAAATACTTACAGACAGTA